>NC_053496.1:89910211-90215211 GCF_905171775.1 Rana temporaria | reverse complement strand
ATTTTTCATGTCTACCCAATGGAGGCTTTTATAGGGACATAACATGCATAAATGATGTTAAACGCATATATAATCTTATGGGAAGATTATTGTTGAAATTACTGATTGTGGGAAAGGGGTCTCTTTAATAGTTACTTAAGTTGTTACATCTTACTCATCAAAACAGCTGTCATGGAATGATGAGTTCTCACATTACGGCCATTTACCTAATTTGTTTTTTAGGGCTGGGCAAAAAGCAGTTCATTAATCTGTAATAATTGGTAAATGAAGCATAACGTGTTTTAGTATTTTGTAGATTTGAGTTGTTACGCCCTTATATGACTAGTGAGAAAATCTGAATCACTGAGCTGTATGTAATCATTCCACCACGTTTTCAGTATTCTGATCTCATAATTTTATTAGAAGAATGTTTGGAGTTTGTGACATTGTCACAAAGGAAGTATGGTGCCTGCCACTTCTGGATATCTAAAACTTTTGAGCACAATGGGCCTGGAATAAGTATGCTGCAAATGAGTATTAGAAAATTACCAGAATTCCTTATCTATATATTTGTTACAGGGCACAAACTCAAACAGCACTAAAACCACAACATTAGTATGATGGCTATGGACAAGCATTATGAAAAAGAAAGTGCTACAATGACAGCCTTTATGATTCTTAATCCTGGTACACACGATCGGATTCTCCATGGACACAGCGTAGGACTTCTGTTTGAAGGGCGTTGGCCATGAAATTGTCTTGCATACAAACGGCAAAGAATTGTCGAATCAACGTGTTTTTTCAGCTTTTTAGCACCACCCTTTTGGCAACTTGTGCTAATGTTGTGTTATGTTGCTTCTGAGCATGAGTGTCTGTACACACGATTGGATAATCCGACAGCACACATTTGTTGCCGGAAAATTTTAAAGCATGCTATCCAACATTTGTTGTCGGAAAATCTGCCAACAATCGTCCGATGGAGCATACAAACAGAGTTTCTGGCAACAGCCTGCCATCACACAATTCCCATCGTAAAATCCATGCTTGTGTGTACGAGTCTTTAGGCCTCATGGTGCAGTGCTGCTGGTAAATGGACGTTTAGGAGCGTTTTTTTTTTTTCAGCTACACCCTGAACTCTCCTCTGTTATCTTACCGGTACATTTACACAGCGTCGTTTCTAGGCAGTTGAGTTTATAAGCATTTTTTGGAAAGCAAAAAAATGCGTTCAGGATAGATGTTCAGAGGCATTTGAAATGCCAAACGCCTGTAACAGCTTGTAAATGTGGTAACTCATGTGTTACCGCATTTCATTTACAGGCGTTTTGAATTTTTGACTATTTGAAAAAAAAAAAACGCTTCTAAATGCAAACATGGCCAAACGTGGCAAAATTTACATTTTTAAAGCCAGTTGCTATGTGTCAAGTTGGATCGTTCTGGAGAGGTTGTAAAACTTCCCGCTTACATTAAGCTTTAGGGTGCCTTTAAAGAGAAAGTACACTGTATGTGCAATATACACTTATTTTAGGCTATTTTAGTAAATTAGTAAATTGTGATGTAATTTACTATTGAATCTAGGCATGTGTAGACTGGCCACTCACAGGAGATCTGTATTCCATTACAGCAGAGTGTCTCAACCTTTTTTCATTGGCAGCACCCTTTAAAAGTATGCAAACGCTTGGGGCACCCCATTTTAAAATGTAAAAAACACAAACGTTACTTATCAATGGGAAACCTGAAATTAACTTCACACCACAAGTCCTCCTTTACATCAGAGGTCCTCTCGTCCCAACACAGCCCCCTTCACATCAGAGTTACCTCTTCACGCAAGAGGCGCCCCATCATGACAAAGGTCACATCAGAGACCCGCCTTCATGTAGGAGACCTTTTGCATTAGAGTTCTCTATCATATCAGAGTACCCCCATGCCTGAGCCCTCCCATCACAGCATAGCCTCCCCATGACTAAGTCCTCCCATCACGCAGTTCCCCAATTACACAGTCATCATTGGCCGAGCCCCCAATCATACAGTCCTCTCTTCACATCAGAGCCCTACCTTTTGACTGAAGCAGAGGTAAGGAGGGAGAGCAGGTTTGCAGGAGGAGGGCTTCCGTCCCCTTCTGAATGCTGAGCTTGCCCTGCATGTCATACGTTGATACTGTGCATGCAGGCCAGTCACTGACGCATGTCCTGCCCTACAGCATCATTGTTTGTTTTGACACTGGTAGCCAGCGTTTCCAACTCGTGAGACTGATCCAGGACAACCTAGGTCCTACTTTCCTGGCACTCCTGGGGAACCCCAATGGCACCCCTGTTGTGCAACACCTGTACTTCAGTCACTGAAGCCTTCCTGCTTAAAGCCCAAAGGAACTTTCAGTTTAAATTGACTAAATACATTCCAGGTGCATCAAAACAAAATATGTTTTATGTGTTGCATTTGTTTTCCTTAAAAATCAGTCACATCCTGTGTAGAAAAGCCTGTTCCCTGCCAGCACCTACAGTGTGGGATCTTTGTTCTCTGTGTGAAAGCAGCGATCTGTCTGTAGAGGTCTGACATGCCCTCTTCTGAGTCAGAGACAAAGCTTTTCAGTTAGCAGGGAACATGAGCTTTGCTGATAGTAAAGCTATAGGCCTGACTCAATCAGGGGAATGTTTAACCTCTGCATTGAGCAAAGCTCCCATTCTTCAGCTGCTGGCAGTTCGGGGCCTGGAAAGTAAAATAACATTGATGATTATGTGCCAATGAGAAATGTTGGACAAACATTACACGCATACTATGGTTTCAGTATACCTGTCAAGTGCATATATTTGGAAATGAAGGAACAAAGCATACAAATAAACCCTTTATGCTCACTAGGTAGTACAGCTGAATGGCTTTCCTGGTTATCTTTGGCCTCCGTGCTGTCAGAGCCACTAGCCCAGAACAAGTGTGTCACCAATGGAGTCAGCGCAGGGATGAAGCTCACGATTTCCTTGCTTGTTTTCAAACTAATGAAGCATTTGGGTTCGCATAACATCTTGCAAACTAGCATTTTCAAATTGAGATCGGCGAGTTATTCCCTGTATGGGGTTTCTTTAAGTCTTAAAGAACTATGAAGAACTATGAAGATAGTTTTATAATAACCTGCTTTGATTTAATAAAAAGCAGTTGTAAACCGCTTGACGTTTTTTCTTTTGCACCTGCAAGGTAAAATTGTACAAATGTGTACAGCCCTGTCGGGCTGTAATGTAAGAGTGTCCAATGGGTAGACAGGGATGACAAAACCACAGCTCAGCCACCTGTTTTTACCACCCCCAACCTCCAGTGTGCCGCCCCCTTACAACCCACAATGCAAGATTTAAATGCTTATAAAGAGGTCGAGAGAAAGAGACTGTATTACTTACTGGATTCTTAACTCCAGCTTGCTCCAGCACTGTCCTCCTTCCTGATGCTCTGGTTGTGAGGGAAGGCTTCTGGGGATTAGTCACACTGATAGAGGGAGCTTGCCAGAGCGGAGAATAAGGTGAGCATTGCACATATTCCCTTACTCCTAAAGAAAAGATGGCATTCAAACCTTGCAGCATAGGTTAGTTATTTTCTTGTGTCCAGAGTTGGGCTTTAATGTTTTTAGACAATAGCAAGGACAAAGCAATGCAACAATTACTGTGCATTTAGTTCCAAAGTATATAAAGATTAACTCAACTACAAGTTTTCAAGCTGTTAGTAAGGGGCAGTCCTTGGATATGCTGAGATAATGAGCTTGTATTGTTTCCACTCTTGTGTCCACAGCAGCAGATGGGTCTCCAGTGAGTTTTCGCTCACTCTCATCTATTCAGATCATTCCAGTGAAGGCAGTACAAAGTTTTCCTGATCTTGTGCCAGTTCCAGGTACATGTGTGCAGTCCAATTGAGCCATGCACATTCTGCATTGTTTGTCTGTTTGTTTGCGCAGCTTCGCAGTCATGTGACCGACACTGGACCGCTTGTAACAGATCCATTTCCATTTGTGCTTTCATAGTAAATTAGTGTCCGAGTTGATCTCATCACCAAGCTTGTGTTTGTAATGTTTTGCTTTGATTTACAGTTTGTTCTCACAGAAATGATAAGTAAATGATTTATAATTGCGGAATTTACAGTGTTCGTTTACGCTTGAGCATGCGCTGGGCAGTTGTACATTTTTGCAGAGGAATGTTTTTTTGCTTCTTGAGTTATGATATTGCTCACCTTTAAATGTTTTGTACTCTGGTAATTACAGACTGAAAGCATGCCATGCATGAACTATTGGTAATCATGTTTAACTAGTTAAGAGTTGTTGCCTTGAAGTTAACCACAGCCACCCTCAGTGCCACAGTTCTTTGTGGCCTTGGAGCTTAAATAATAAAATGTAAGTAAACATCTAAGAAGCCAGTTTACTACTATGCAAATACAAATAAAATAGGAAGCTTTTTTTTTTTTACCTTTTGCTAAAGGGTTTGTATTGTGTAGTGCTGTATGGATGGAGGACAGGCGGATAAATTAGAGGTCTGACTCGTCTACTCGTAGACCTTTTTATTCTTGGAAGCTGTAGTAGAGCTATAAATGGAGGACAAGGCGGAAAGGGTGGGCTTAGTCCCCACCAGAAGATTATTGGTGGCAGGGGTGGGGGGGGGGGGTCAGAGGAATTCAGCTGAAACCACAGCCATCTGCACAAGATTGTGAGTATTGTCCCTTGTGTGTAAAGGTTTTTTTTTTCTTTTTATGTTTTGACTAAACTTCGTAAGGGAATCATAATTTCTTTATAAAAGATATGAGATAACACTGTAAAATATTTCTGAAAGGGGCAGGATGATGTGTGTTTATATATATATATATATATATATATATATATATATATATATATATATATATATATATATATATATATATATATATATATATATATATATGCTAAAGGGAGGTATTATACATCATGCATGTGTCAGCAGTTTGACAAAGACAGTACCTCACTCATTATGCATGTTATTACCAACCAGACTATAAATATAAGACAATCTTGGTAGCATATACCAAAAATTTGCGCCTGAACCGCACCGAACTCTGGACTGCAAACCGCAGCCGCACATGTGTAAACTTGGCCTTCTAGTATTTGGCTTAGTTTTTTTTTTATACATCACACGTGTGGCATATTTTAGAAACATCATGCCTGATATGTGATAACTGCATAGCTCATGTGGCATTGGTTACTATTTTACGCCATAGGCTAAATTTACAGAGGTATATGAGTTTTCACAGCACAGCATTTTTGCACAAAATGGGAATTGTACTGTTGAACGCTGTTTTTCTTGGGAAGCATTATTTGATCACTACTTCAAGCAGTTCCCTTTCCTTTCTTTTCTCCTTAATTCACACCTCTTTGAAAACTTCAGTTATTTCTAGCCTAGTAAGCCAAGGCTAGTAAAATATTAATGTCCTTTTTCATTTTTACAGCCAAATTGGGATAACACCTACTTTGTTTGCCACGTGTTCCCATTCAAATAGCATAACTTTAAAAATAAATTAAAACCGGAAGTGACGACACCCGTCTCCTCCATGACGTGTTGCCTCATTGACCATGTGACTTCATCAAAGGGTACCCTTTTTACATTTTAACGCTGTCCTAACAAATGGTTAAAGATCTCAAAGCTTTGGGTTAATGATGGGAAACTCTGTCTGTACCCACTTTGTCCCTCTGCTTTCACTTATAAATCGTTCAAAGTAGCTTACAGTCTGCCCAAAAGCCTGCCCCAAATAAACAACTAGAAAGGTATTTAAAAATATATATTTTTAGGTATGCTGTGTGAAATGGAACATATAGTAAAACATATGGTGGGGTTTTCCTAAATTTTACTGCAAAGGTGAAAATATACTTTAAGAAGTGATAGCTGAAATGGTAGGTTATGTACACGTTTGTTATTTTTTGCCCGTAAGTTGATTTCTCAATGGTGGCCATCTCCTAATCCGCCAACTTGTGCCCGATGGTGCGTAGCGATCAATGCTGTGCTGGAAAGACTTGCTTATAAGCATAGCTGCTATCCTCCCCATACTGTATGTAGCACCCACTAGTGCAGATGATTTCCCTGACTCTGCCGATTAGTGTTGCAATTTACCACTATGATGGGTCCATGGTGGGCAATTGAATTTAATTGTATTACTGATTGTGATGTAATGTCAATATCTTTTATTGATGGTTGCTACAAATCAGAACAAGATTTATTTATCTTTATTTTTTCTCTTTGTTTTCTGTGGACATTTGTGTAAAAAAAAAAAAAAGGGGGGGGGTAAACTCAATAAAAAGTGTCAAGGTAGCTGATCCATCCTGAATTCTTTATGGAACTGCCATTGTGTATGTGGTATAATTTTTGAAAACTCCTATAGAAAAATCTGTAAAATAACAAGGTGTGAATTAATCTGATTCATGTATGCCTTTAGTGAACCCAAAGGTAATGCACAATAATGAAAATACTGAATCATTGAGGAGAAAATTGGAGCAGTCAGAATCTGGAACTGTTTTTCATGGCAAATGGGCTTCTTTCTGTCTTTCATTTTTTAACGTAACTGAACAAGCTGAAGATCGAAGCTGATTGGTTGCATGCACAGCTGCCCCAGATTCTGTCTGCTCCAGTTACAATAAATTCCTCTCATCATGTTTCTGTAAACAGGCTGTGACTGTTGAGGCCCGTACAATTGGAAGGAAAAATTTGTACAACAAGCTGTCTGCTGATTTTCGGATTTTTAGTATGGTGCTTTCGACAGCCGATTTCACTTTTTCGTCAGACTACAAACTTTTTGTCAGATTTGAACTCAACGTCTGATTTTCCTTTCATTAGTAAGGTTTTCATACAAGAAAAATCATAAGAGCAAGACTACGGATGCTCAGAAATGAAAGAATACATACAAAACTATTCAACACATTGGAGGTTATTTCCGAAAGGCAAATCCACTTTGCACTTAAAATTGCACTGAAAGTGCACTTGGAAGTGCAGTCGCTGTTGAGCCGAGGGGGACATGCATGGAAAATAAAAAACAGCATTTTAGCTTGCACATGATTGGATAATAAAATCAGCAGAGCTTCCCCTCATTTCAGATCTTCCCCTGTGATGTGAGAATCCCTCCAGTAAAGGCAAAAACATAAATTTAAACTTCATACAGGAAGCTAAGGGGCCGCATACCCAGTAAAATTAAATTAAACCCATTAGGATAAAACATGTCAAAGAATGGTTGTTTCTAGGGGGACTAACAGCTTAGACGGACAGTTGTCACCAATATAAATGTCCCCATTGGACACCTTCCCTCAATTCCTATTGTGGCGAACACTTGATATCTTGAGTTGTCCCTCAAATTCAGATAGCTAACATTTACAAATCTTCCCATTGGGGACAAAAACAGCAATTCAAATTGTATACAGGAAACAAAGGGGCTGCACCCTGATGGCTTCACTTCTTTTCACCAAACTTTATTCAGCTGAACAACTCATGCTGCAAGTCTCTACCTAGGCACAGCCTCTCTCTGACATGTTTTACCGTTTATCTGATTTCTGAGATTTTTTATGTTGCTATTGCTGCAAGTCATCATTCATTTCTTCAGCCATTCAGTAGGCATGATATACATGGAATGCACTGATCTGTGTTTCTTTGAGGCAGTATTTTGCATGGCATATACAGCAGCAAGTTATTCAGTATAGGGTTCCCACTATCTGGGACTGTATTCAGAAATGCATTCTTATCTGCTTTAGATGTGGATCCAGCAAAAGTATGCACAGGAAAGGGAGCTGTGACACTCCGAGCATCCACACCTCAGGGGGAAGTGCAGAAAAGCAGATCTACCCTAGATATTGAGCTGATACCTTGTAAGTTATATCTTATTTAAATATCTGCATGTCCCATCATTGAAATATTTGTTTGAAGTATTTTAACTGTCTTTTTATTACATGACAATTTTCTCATGAATATTTTCAATTCCAGTTCCTTTATCTAGGTTAGGCCAAATTGTTTAATCACTGCATTTGGGGCTCGTTCACACCATATCTATTGACCTGTGTAAATCTGCGCCGATCAGCACAGGCCCAAAACACTCTATTCACGCCACAATGCTGTTCTGCGGTGCATTATAGAAAAATGCAGCGTGTATGCATTTTTTTAATTCTTCGGGGTTCACAAAATGAGCATGTGACAGTACAATAATAGGTGTAAAATATATATTACAGGTACGTACACTACAGTACTAAAGAATACTTCTTCAAAAAGCTCTTGTAAACATAAGAATCTAGTTGTACAACATGCAGAGTTGTGCCATGATTACCAGCATATATTCCGTTTTATGCAACACACATCAACACAATGCAACACATATCAATGTGTCTTGTGCCAAAAGAAATATGGTTGTAAATGGTATGACCAGTTTCCTGTAAATCGGCCATCTTGGAGAGTAAGGTGTATTGGATGAGGGAAGGTGTTTGTGGAACAGAGGTAAGAGCAGAGGTAAAATAAATGTCTAGTCTGGATTGGGCTTGGATCACTTTGTCAGCCTGGTGCAAAAACACAATTATGTATGACCAGCTAGAGCAGGGGTCTCCAAACTACGGCCCGCGGGCCACATCCGGCCCGCTGTGACGTCTTTTCCGGCCCGCAGCTCAAGACCTCACACTTATTGCAGGGATTGTTCTTTTTAAACTTTGTCGGGTTGCAGGACTTTCGCTGCATACTCCACTCCCCCCGCACTGTGTACAGAGCGGGTCCTGCAACCCGAAACAGCCCGCCCCTCCCGGCGCCATGCTGTGCTATTGGTTGCTAGGACCGCCTAGCAACCAATGACGTTCTTCATTAGAGTTCTCCTGTTAATCAGGAATGGATGCCCAGTGTAGGTAACTCTTATTGGTGTGCTGTGAAAAGTAACTGATCTGGGTAGAATTCCTCCTTGATCGGCTCTCCGCTGATCTCTGAGGCGTTTTATAATTCTGTTTTTGTCTCTGGGGATTGCATGGTCTGCACTCGTTCTGTCCCGCATAATGAGCCACCAGTCTCATTCCTCCAGCATTCAGATCCACGCCGATACTTGATCTCCGTACCTCCGCACACAATAGGTAACACACACACATGTCTGTGTCACATGTCTGCCTAAGATCAGGCTGAAAAGAGGATTAACTTTTATCCAACTTCAATCGTCTGACAGGAAATGCTTTTCCCAAGGTGCCCATGTAACAGCAGGACCATAGCTGGGAGGTGCAGCAGATCTGCACTGAAGCTGATTATACATAGGGATTTCTGATGGGGAGGCAAATGTGCTAGGGGGGTTCTGAGGGGGATATAAATAAGGGGTACGGGGCTGTCATGGGGACATAAATGTGCATGGGGGCTCTGAAAGGGACATAAATGTGTGTAAGGGGGCTGTGATGGGGACATAAAAGTACATGGGGGGGGGCTCTGAGGGGGATATAAAGGTACATGAGGGGCTCTGAGGGGGACAGAAATGTGCATGGGGGGCTCTGAGGGGACATGTGTGTGATGAGGCTGTGAGGGGGACATAAATGTGCATGGGGGGCTCTGAGGGGACATGTGTGTGATGAGGCTGTGAGGGGGACATAAATGTGCATGGGGGGCTCTGAGGGGACAGGTGTGTGTGTGAGGGGGACATAAATGTGCATGGGGGGCTCTGAGGGGACATGTGTGTGATGAGGCTGTGAGGGGGACATAAATGTGCATGGGGGGCTCTGAGGGGACATGTGTGTGATGAGGCTGTGAGTGGGACATAAATGTGCATGGGGGGCTCTGAGGGAACATGTGTGTGATGAGGCTGTGAGGGGGACATAAATGTGCATGGGGGGCTCTGAGGGGACAGGTGTGTGTGAGGGGGACATAAATGTGCATGGGGGGCTCTGAGGGGACATGTGTGTGATGAGGCTGTGAGGGGGACATAAATGTGCATGGGGGGCTCTGAGGGGACATGTGTGTGATGAGGCTGTGAGGGGGACATAAATGTGCATGGGGGGCTCTGAGGGGACATGTGTGTGATGAGGCTGTGAGGGGGACATAAATGTGCATGGGGGGCTCTGAGGGGACATGTGTGTGATGAGGCTGTGAGTGGGACATAAATGTGCATGGGGGGCTCTGAGGGGACATGTGTGTGATGAGGCTGTGAGGGGGACATAAATGTGCATGGGGGGCTCTGAGGGGACAGGTGTGTGTGAGGGGGACATAAATGTGCATGGGGGGCTCTGAGGGGACATGTGTGTGATGAGGCTGTGAGGGGGACATAAATGTGCATGGGGGGCTCTGAGGGGACATGTGTGTGATGAGGCTGTGAGGGGGACATAAATGTGCATGGGGGGCTCTGAGGGGACATGTGTGTGATGAGGCTGTGAGGGGGACATAAATGTGCATGGGGGGCTCTGAGGGGACATGTGTGTGATGAGGCTGTGAGTGGGACATAAATGTGCATGGGGGGCTCTGAGGGGACATGTGTGTGATGAGGCTGTGAGGGGGACATAAATGTGCATGGGGGGCTCTGAGGGGACAGGTGTGTGTGAGGGGGACATAAATGTGCATGGGGGGCTCTGAGGGGACATGTGTGTGATGAGGCTGTGAGGGGGACATAAATGTGCATGGGGGGCTCTGAGGGGACAGGTGTGATGAGGCTGTGAGGGGGACATAAATGTGCATGGGGGGCTCTGAGGGGACATGTGTGTGATGAGGCTGTGAGGGGGACATAAATGTGCATGGGGGGCTCTGAGGGGACAGGTGTGTGTGTGAGGGGGACATAAATGTGCATGGGGGGCTCTGAGGGGACATGTGTGTGATAAGGCTGTGAGGGGGACATAAATGTGCATGGGGGGGCTCTGAGGGGACATGTGTGTGAGGGGGACATAAATGTGCATGGGGGGCTCTGAGGGGACATGTGTGTGAGGGGGACATAAATGTGCATGGGGGGCTCTGAGGGGACATGTGTGTGTGTGTGTAAGGGGGACATAAATGTGCATGGGGGGCTCTGAGGGGACAGGTGTGTGTGTGTGTAAGGGGGACATAAATGTGCATGGGGGGCTCTGAGGGGACAGGTGTGTGTGTGTGAGGGGGACATAAATGTGCATGGGGGGCTCTGAGGGGACATGTGTGTGATGAGGCTGTGAGGGGGACATAAATGTGCATGGGGGGCTCTGAGGGGACGTGTGTGTGTGTGAGGGGGACATAAATGTGCATGGGGGGGGGGGCTCTGAGGGGACGTGTGTGACAGGGCTGTGATGGGGACATAAATATGCATGGGGGGCTCTGAGGGGGACATAAAAGTACATGGGAGGGCTCTGAGGGGGACATGTGTGTGTGTGTGTGTGTGAGGGGGCTGTGATGGGGACATACATGTGCCAGGGGGGCTCTGAGGAGGGGGGATAAATTATTAATTTCTAAATAACAGATTTTTTTCGGCCCGCGAATTAGTGTCCAATTTACAATGTGGCCCCCTAAGTGAAAAGTTTGGAGACCCCTGAGCTAGAGAATACCTACAAGGACACCGGTCATTCCAAATCCCAGCCACTGGTGAGTACTTTACAACATGCAGTTTGACATGATTGAAACATTTTGCACTCAGACATGTCAGCACACGTGACCATTTTTATGTTATTATTTGCAGGTTTCTGTGTGTATAGACCAGTGATGGCGAACCTTGGCACCCCAGATGTTTTGGAACTACATTTCCCATGATGCTCCACTACACGAGTGCATAAGCATCATGGGAAATGTAGTTCCAAAACATCTGCGGTGCCAAGGTTCGCCATCACTGGTATAGACCATAGAGTAGGGCTTTCATGGGGCGTATACAGATCAGCGGCACATGGCTCATCAAGATTGACACAGATCAACATCATCGGATGATGTGAATAATGTCATCAAAAGACATTATTGTCTGTTTATAAAATTGCACAATTTATTGGTAGTGTATAGCCACTTCGGCTCTCACACCGGTTTACACCCTATGGACCAGACCCTATTTCAAATTTCTGCTATGTGTCTGTTCCTGAGTCTATAACTTTGTAATTACTTATGATAAAGAATTTATACATATATTGTTTTTTGGGGACAAACGGGGCTTTTTTTTTCATGACCCTAAAGTCCTCTTTAAATTTAATAAATGTATTTGCATTTTAAGGGGAAAAAGAGTAAAAATCGGAAAACATAAAAATGACATTTTTGGTGCAAAGCAATTTATAGTTCTTACCGATTTAAAATAAAACAGATATAACCTAAACCACGTATTTTTTAAAGTAAATCCTTAAAGATAACAATGTATATATGTGCTTTATAATAAAAAAAATGTTTCCAGCAAATAATTTTAAATAGAAACATGGAACAGGAGATGAAACTGTTAAATAGTGATTATACCCGTGTCACCCAAAAATAGTTCAGGAGCTACTTTGGGGCAACATGTGTCCTGAGATACAGGTTGCCGCGATTGCAGTGCGGTTTATTGCACGACAATCGCGGCAGACCCGTACAGCGATTTTAAGGTGTCATTCAAATTAATGGCATCTAAAATGCGAATTACGCGTTTTGTCATTCATACATCAGCGCTGTCAAATCGCGGGCAGATCTGCCCACAATTCAAGTTTTAATTCACGTGCTCATCATGATTTTCCCTTGTTTGCCTTCGCTGGACATGATCGTGATTGACCTTCGATTTACATGTTGGAACTTTTTCCCAGAGTTTCTTTTAATAAATTGCTGTTATTACAATGTAGGTAGTTTTAATAAACTTTTCTATGGTATTTTCGTAGATTGGTAAAAATAGGTACTATGTACCTCATAATTATTCACATTTGGCCCCTTGTTCCCATGTTGTTTTTTGTTTTGTTTTTTGCATGGGTTCCTCTTCAAAATCGAAACCAGACCGTAATCAAGAATAAGGTCTGCTATGGATTTTCAGGAAGACCCCATGCCTTTTTTTTCTTGGTTATTTTTGTGTGAGGACAATCCATACCAGACCCTCTCAGAAGCTACACCAGACCCTATTCAATAATTTCTGTAATATAACACATGCTTACCGTGTTGGAAAAATTACTTATCCACATCATTCACATCCTACGCAGTTTTAAACAATAATCACAGCAAGCATTCAGCCAGGTAATCATCATCAAGTGTCAATCGATGTTATCCACATGAATAACGAGGACTTTTTTTTACTATATTCCCTGTTCACGCCAAACTCCTGCTCCTAATGACAGATATACATCTTCCATAATATCTCCAGCAATCCTGCATTATATAACTAACCAAACTTGGACAACAATGTCACACAAGATTTCGGGAGGTAATTACATAATTTTCCTCAGCCAGGAATTAGTCATGTAGCTGGAGTGTAATATGTATATAATACCTGAAATTCAACATTATTGAAGTTCATTCCATATCCAAGTCATAATTGAGTAACATTTCCAGCAGTATAGCATACTGCGAAAATGATAGTGAATTTAAGTGCTTTCTTTAGTCATGTTTCCAGATTTAACTTGAAAGTAACACTGGGTCACACAATTGTCGTAGAAACAACAAATGTTGAGTGTTTGTATGTGAAAATACTAATGCGCAAACCTAAGATGAATACTAATAGAAGCTAGTCAGTAGCTGCCAATATATAAAGGTGTTCACGCACTAAAACAAGTAGAAAGGATAGGGAAATGTGGTGTTTACTAATATAATAACCTTAATCTGTGATCAATAAAGTGCAATAATTCTAGAGGACACTCTTCATAAAAATACAACAGAGAAATTACAATGGATCCTCAATAACTGTGCAAAAACGACAAAGTGCAAACATATATATAAAAAATGTGCAAATAAGCAGTCCAATGTGTGCAGCAAAAAAAAACTTTTTTTTGTGCCCAAAAAGTGACAATGTGAAAGTAGGTCTATTCAAAAAGGTCAGTTCATTGAAAAAAGTGCATGTGCATACAGCGGTGACATCCAATTATCCCAGTGTTTCCACCATCCACAGTGCGTTTAAATGGTCTCACCTCATTTAAAGACCTTTAAAGCACACTAGTGCTATCCATGAAAGTCCAGGACCAGCCGATTGATGACTAAAACACTTTCTCTCCAAAATGCTCCAGTTAACATGAAATGAAAGTGGGGGGGGGGGGCTCCATGGTGTAGTAGTTCAAAGTAAATTTATAAAAAATAAAAATAAAAAGAGTAATAACTCACAATTTAAAATTGCGTTATTCCGCTCCAAACAAATTGGGTGATAAAACCTGGCTCCTCTCTGACGCGTTGCGTCACTTAACACGTGACTTCATTAAAGGGTCCCTTTTTTAAAAGCTAGCATAGGAAAGAGCAGTGATATGGCCATAAGATATGCCTCGGAGAGGTAAAGCTTGCTAATAAACGCAAAACAAATTTCAAAATATCTATAATTCTGGTAAAAATTACATTCTATTTCCTTTGCTAATAATGGTTGGGCTACACACCACAGTGTAAGTATTGGATGCTGTGTGACACCGCCTTCCAGTATTCGGTGCCCTGCAGTATAAGGTCTGGTCTCAGCATTTTCAGAAGGTTGCCAAAGCTGCAAAAAATGAAATCCTACACACTATTTGAATTATTTGTATAGTGTAAACTACAATGTTACAATAAAGCTGGTTTACCCTTCCTGACAGATTTAGGCATCTGTGTAGAAGCATGGAGGTTGTGTTGTAACATATACAGTATGTGTGTCTGGAGCAGGAATTGTATTCCACCAGAAATGTGACCGGAAAAAAAAAACAGTGACACATATATGTAGGAGCACGGACCGCTCCAAAAGCTGTCACAAGATAAAAAAATTAAGAATCAGTCAACACAATATATTGTGCAAAGTTTCTCAAATCTTCTACAAAGCAGTCACAACATTATACTCCTTACAAATTCTTGGTGTATCTAAAACCCAACTATGAACTCCTATTTGCTGTCTTTTGGCCTGTCAAATATATAATTGAAAGTGTGGTGTTATCTGTTTGATAAGTGAAAAAAAAATACCTGTTGATCCTGATGGGAATTGAAGGAGTGCATTATTTCCTGTAGTAAGATGATGCTGCACTAAAATGTTTTTATCCCTGTCTGAAGTTCTCTTTGGACTACAAAAGACCCCCCCCCCCCATGTTATGAAATTGGAATGATGGGGGGTTTTGTAGTTCTAACACACTTGTCCTACAGTGACAACACTGCTTCAGCCTAGGCCTAGGACAAGAAGTGTGTTGCTGTCTAGATTTGCCCCTCACACTCACTCAAATCCATAACAGGAAAAATTGAGCTTCACAATGTATGATCAAAATTCACATATCGATAGACGCCAACACATGCATTTTCAGAACATTTTTATGCAAGTTATGGTGTGAACACGTCCTTTTCATGAAGCATTATCTCATGAATTTTTACTCCATCTGGAAGGGCTATTTATGTTTTCAGAAAAGACACCTCGTGGAACCTCCCATCAACAGTATGCATAAGTTAGCAGTGTTTAAAATAGCACTAATTCTTTGTAATTTGTTTTAATTATTACAAAATTCAATAATATGGTGAGAATGTAGCAAAATTAGTTGACCATTGTGTTAAAACATGTTGCAGTCATGTGCCCTATGTACACTTAAAATCCCATAGCCCATGTTGGAAACAAGAAAGAGAGGGTGGCTATATACAGTAGGACCATGGAGAATGGGCATAACCTCACTTAAACAGGAGGATAGATCACATCAAACAAAACAAAAAAAAGCAAACAAAAGGAGTTTTGAGATTTGGAGAAGGCTGAGAGCAATAGAAGGTACTTTTATGAGTTAAGAATACATACTTGAATATAATTTATTTCAAAGTAGGTTTAGTGTCACTTTTATTCAGTAGAATAGCCTTTGTGCATCTTAACCTGGATTAAGACATAACATGATGGTAGGGTTTTAGTGGTGAGAGCTATTATGTATTGGGCAGAGAGTGTACTGATGCCCCTAATAGTGGAATTTTCATTGCATAGATAAGTGTTATTTAAAGGAGAAGTCCATCCTGAGCTAGTTTGGCTGGGCTTCTCCTATGGGTCATTGAGTGCAATTCGTTCTGCACTCCTGTGACTCGTTTTCAGCAGAGAGTGGTCTGAAGTCTGCTCTCTGCTGACGTCACAGGAATCAGTCCAGGCATAGCGTCATCTTGACTAAGTCTGGGTCTGCCAGGTGCCTGGACTGGCACCCTTCTCAGCGAGCTCTCAAGAGCCTGGGGGACCATCAAGACCTGGTTGAATTGACAAATCCTATGCAATGGAAGGCTTGATTCTTTTTTTGTGAAGAAAATGGCAGTCAGAAATTGCAATTCAGCATTTTCCAATACCTGTGACAATCTCTGTTTTAATTAGGAGTGAACTCAGTGCTTATGCCGCGTACACACGATCGGTTTGTCTGATGAAAACGGTCTGATGGACCGTTTTCATCAGACTAAACCGATCATGTGTGGGCCCCATCGGTTATTTATCCATCGGTTAAAAAATTAGGAACTTGTTTTAAATTGATTTGATGGATAAAAAACCTATAGAAAAAAAAAAACGATTGTCTGTAGGCACGTTCATCGGTTAAAAATCCACGCATGCTCAGAATCAAGTCGACGCATGCTTGAAAGCATTGAACTTCATTTTTCTCACCACGTCCTTGTGTTTTACGTCACCGCGTTCTGATCGTTTTTATAACTGATGGTGTGTAGGCACGACTGATCATCAGTCAGCTTCATCAGTTAACTGATGGAAAAATCCATCAGACCGTTTTCATCGGATGGACCGATCGTGTGTACAGGTCATTAGAGGTGTTTAATATCATCCTATTGCTAACTCCTACCAGATCATATTGTCCGAAGCAATTTTGGGTTGTATATGAACATCCATATCTTTCGCAGTAGTCTAAATCCTTCCATGTTATTTCTCGGAAGGAAATATGGAAAATGATGTTCTCTTAATCTGTTATATATATATATATATCACACATACATACTTCTAATTGTTAAAGTATGAGTGATGCCTGCGCTTAGGAAAAATATCAGTAGGTATGATAGACTGCTGCCCCCCCTAATAGATACCCCCAGATAGGGGCACTAAAAGATGTAAAGTGTGTATTGTGGGGGTAGTGGCGCTGTCTGTACTTCTCCCTATGAATATGGGGGAAAATGGGGATAAGGGAAATAGGGGGGCCAAAGCACCTATTCCTAGTCCCAATAGCTAGATGGATAGGCTATAGGATATCTCACTTAGTAACACAAAAACAAACAAATCATATATGAAAACCGAACATACCGTGAGTGTGTGTGCTGAATGCAGTGCTACAAAAATAACAGGTGTGTAAAATCCGTGAAGCACTGCATTCAGCACACACACTCACGGTATGTTCGGTTTTCATATACTAAGTGAGATATCCTATAGCCTATCCATCTAGCTATTGGGACTAGGAGTAGGTGCTTTGGCCCCCCTACTTCCCTTATCCCCTTTTTTTCCCCAAATCCATAGGGAGAAGTACAGACAGCGCCACTACCCCCACAATACACACTTTCTACTTCTAATTGTTGTTTATTGGCCCTTTAATCATGCCTAGTGCTTATTCTGTGTATCTGTGCAGACTGAGCTAGATCTTGGTTGTTCTGCTGTATATGGTCACAATTCACACCAAGTAAAGAGAGGTCAAACATGTAAAAGAAGGTTACAATAATACATATAATACACAAATTGGCACTCGTCAGGCTCCTTTAAGAATTCATTTTACAAAAACTGACAAAAAAATGCTGTTCTTTGTGTCACAGTTAGTGCTGTCATGTCTCAATCAGCTTGTCAGAAC
Organism: Rana temporaria; assembly: GCF_905171775.1. Taxonomy (NCBI): domain Eukaryota; kingdom Metazoa; phylum Chordata; class Amphibia; order Anura; family Ranidae; genus Rana; species Rana temporaria. The sequence goes on along the minus strand of NC_053496.1, from coordinate 90,197,432 downwards.
ATCTCTCCTAGCGCTACGTACATGTAAATGCAAATCACAAACTGCAATTAGTGTCATGTCATGCACTTGAAATTCTATGCTTATTATAGGTTTGAAAAACTGTAGTGTGCAGTTCCATACGTCTTACGTTCACAGAGCCCAATTCACATCATGTTCACAGCTTTCAACCACTTGATTGTGTTTTTTCCATTCAAGCTGACAGACTCTGTGGACAATTCTTTCTTTATTACTCTGAAAGATTTCTTTGTGTCCACAAAGGTCAGAAGGAGTGAGGACATGATATGTAATGCCAGTTACTATGGAACTCCGCATTAGCAATCCCATTTGGGGCTGTTGGCTGCGAAAAGCTTGTAGCTCCCAATAGAGTGATATTTGTCTTTTGGATGTATTTCATGCCTAACAGATTTCTTTTCCTTATTCTTTTCATTTGCATAAATTAAAGGCGACTTGTCAGCAGAAGGAGAGGCAGGTAAGAAGACGTTGAACAAATCTTTGTTGTGGAAGAGCGATCTCTAGAACAAACTATCAAATTTGAAAACTATTCTCCATCTGTTTAGATGACAGACCTCCTTCAGTAGCTGAATCTAATGGGGATTCTAATCACTCTTCTCTGGCTGCCAAAGGATTCCGGAGTGTCCGCCCTAATCTTCCTCCTGAAGGCAAAATTCAGGTACTGTATTACTGCCTTTGGGCTTGTTTTTATTTTATTTTACTGTTTGTGCTTTTATTATTGTTCTCTTTACTCTGAGCTTTACCTTCCCATAATTGTATTAAAGAAGGTGTTTAAATGGTTGGCATTACCGTTATTAACTCCTCACATAGTGCAAGAAAAAAGCTGCACCTTAGTCATCAAAAAACAAATTGACAATTGCTCCTGACCACGGAGAACACAAATAATAATTTCCAATGACTCTCTTGTGATGGCAGAGGGTGAAATCATACTTACATGCTGAAGGGGATCAGCCATCTTTTCAGCTGAATTTTCACAGCAAAGTTTAGACTCGTGGTAGAGCTAGATTACTCTGAAGTTAGATGGTGCATTCTGCGTGACTTCAGTGCTTTTTGATGCATTTATTTACATGTCATTCTTTTTTGCAGTATTGTTTGTTGCAGGTCAAGGGAAGTCACAAATTGTATTCAGTGCATTTTTAATTTTTAATTTTTTTTGCAGCTATTGAAAAATCACGTTGTTTATCTAATTACCAAGCATGCTTTTGCTTCAGGATTCTTTGTTTTTCTGCAGTCATGTTCAGTTGTTTTAGCCCTAGCTACTATAGATGGAGATCCTGTGTGCCAAACACACTAACATTCCAGATTGTATATCGTGCAAGATCATGATTTTTCTACAGCTTTATAACCTTATCATATATGAAATCACAAAATATGAGTTTTAATGCATTTTAAGTGTTCACTTATTTCCTAAACGATTTAAGAGATGGGTTTTCGGCAATTTGCTCATGGGTCCATGCTATACGCCAGTAAAAATCCAGCTATGTTTTTTTTGCACCTTTTTTTTTTTTATAGTCTTGTGAAAAGAAGCTACATAAACCCCTCTTTGGGATATGTAGTTTTATTTCAAGGTGTAAATAGAAAAAAAATTAAGCTGTAAAAATATTCAGGAAATATATATATATATATATATATATATATAAACATCTAACATCTAAACTCATGGACCCTGAATCCTGGCGCACTGCTATGAGCTAGTGTAAATTCCTCTCGTATAAATGGGATCAAGCACCATACATTAAACATTTCTAACATCTGCAATAAGGACCACTTCTAGCTCTTTGAACCTCTAGCTATCATGGCCTAGTTAAGCCCAAGAGGTCTAGTTATAAGGGATGCCTAAGGCCCCTTTACACGGGGCAGGGGAGGTGCGCAATTTTTAGCGCCGATATACCGTCCTATTTACCGCGATGTTCGGCCGCTAGCGGTGTGGTTTTAACCCCTGCTAGCGGCAGAAAAAGGGTTAATACTGCCCGCAATGCGCCTTCTCAGGGACGCATTGCCAGTGGTATTACCGCGGTTTCAATGGGAAGGAGCGGTAAAAGAGCGGTAAACACTCCGCTCCTTTACCGCTCCAAAGACTTTTGGAGTGGTCCTGCTAGCGCACCGCTTCAGTGTGAAAGAGTTTGGGCTTTCACACTGAAGACTGCAGGGCAATATTTTTTCCAGCGGTATAGCAGCGCTATTTTTAGCGCTAAACCGCCTGAAAAACGTGTCAGTGTGAAAGGGGCCTAAGAGATTATTATGTATTATTATATTATTATAATAAGTAATACAGAATAACCTCATTATAAGATTATTATATTATTATAACAGATTATTATTATCAATATTAGTATATTATTAATATGAGACTGCATCACTGTGGAAAAGGGGTTAGAGCTTCTGACCGGTTTTTATTTTTGCAAGCGTTACTCTCACACTCGCTTGCCTTGGTGATCATTGTTGTCAGGACAGAAACTGAAGGGCAAAACAAAATGTTACAGTTGACACAAAAAATGGGTTGAGGAGAAAGCTTTTAATGGGTTTTAACCTATTGCCAACCATGTAATACATATATGCAGCAGCAAGAAAAGTGTGTTTTAACACCCAGCCACAACATCCTGAAAAGTATTCACAGCGCTTCATTTTTTCCCCCACATTTTGGTATGTTGGCCTTATTACAAAATGGATTAAATTCATTATTTTCCTCAAAATTCTACAAACAATAACCCATAATGACACCGTGAAGGAAGTTTGTTGTTTGTTTGAAATCTTTGGAAATGTATTCAAATAAAAAAAAGGAAAATATCACAAAGCTTGGCACACCAATTTTTGGGCAGTTTCTCCTATTCTTATTTGCAGGACCTCTCAAGCTTCATCAGGTTATATGGGGAGCGTCGGTGCACAACTAGTTTTAGATCTCTCCAGAGATATTCAATCTGGTTCAAGTCTGGGCCAATCAAGGACCTTCACAGAGTTGTCCACATAGCCACTCCTTTATCCTGACTGTGTGCTTAGGGTTATTGTCCTGTTGGAAGATGAACCTTTGCCCCGGTCTGCAGTCCAGAGCACTCTGGAGCAGGTTTTCATCAAGGATGGCTCTAGTCATTGCTGCATTTATCTTTCCCTCTATACTGACAAGTATTCCAGTTCCTGCTGCTGAAAAACACCTCCACAGCATGATGCTGCCACCACCATGCTTCACTGTAGGGATGGTATTGGCCAGGTGATGAGCGGTGCCTGGTTTCCCCCAGACATGATGCTTGACATTCAGGCCAAAGAGTTCAATATTTGTTTCATCAGACCAGAGAATTTTGTTTCTCATGGTCTGAGAGTCCTTCAGGTTCCTTTTGGAAAGCTCCAGACGGGCTGTCTTGTGCCTTTTACTGAGTAATGGCTTTTGCCTGGTCACTCTACCATGCAGGTCTGATTGGTGGAGTGCTGGTCACATCCCTGACTAAGGCCCTTCTCCCCCGATCACTCAATTTGTCCAGGCAGCCTGCTCTAGGAAGAGTCCTGGTGGTTCGAAACTTCTTCCATTTTTTAGATGATGGAGGCCACCCAGCTCATTGGGATCTTCAATGCTACAGAAATGTTTCTGTACCCTTCCCCAGATCTGTGCCTCTATACAATCCTGTATCGGAGGTCTACAGACAAATCCTTGAACTTCATAGCTTGGCTTGTACTCTGACATGCACTGTTAACTGTGGGACCTTATATAGACAGATGTGTGCCTTTCCAAATTGTGTCCAATCAATTTAATTTACCACAGGTGGACTCCAATCAAGTTGTAGAAATATCTCAAGGATGATCAGTGGAACCAGGATGCACCTCTGCTCATTTTTGAGTTTAATGGCAAAGGCTGTAAATACCTATATACATGGGATTTTTTTTCCTTTACTATTTTTAATAAACTTGCAAAGATTTTAAACAAATTTTCGTTGTCATTATGGGGTATTGTTTAGAGGTCGACCGATATATCGGCCGACATTTGGCCGTTTTGGAGAAATCGATTTTTATCCAAATTAGGCCGATTGCCGCCGCGGTCACAGCATCAGGAAAGGCTGTGGCTTCGGCCTAGCTCCGGAGCCGCGGCCATCTTGGTACACCCAGCGCGGCGGCCCTCCTCTGTTTACACCCACAGAAGAGGAGGGGCCTGCGCTCGTGGGACACACACCGCTCTCTGGTGTCTGTACTACGGGTGGCAGGGGGGGTGTCTATACTGGAGGGAGAGGGGGTCTGACACCATTTTTTTTGCACCAGTGCCACTTGCCATCCAGTGACATCTGCCAATACCAGTGCCAATTAGTGCCACCTTCCATCCAGTGCCACCTGCCAGTGCCAATTAGTGCCACCTTCCATCCAGTGCCAACTAAAGCCATCCAGTGCCACCTGCCAATGCCAACCAGTGCCATCTGCCAGTGCTAACTATTGCCACCCAGTGCCACCTGCCAGTGCCAATTAGTGCCACCTGCCAGTCAGTGCCACTTGCCAGTGCCAACCAGTGCCATCTGACAATCAGTGCCACCTGCCAGTGTCAATAAGTGCCACCTGCCAATCAGTGCCATCTGCTAGTACCATCCTTCAGTGCCATCCAGTGCAACCTGCCAGTGCCAATAAGTGCCACCTGCCAATCAGTGCCTTCTGCTAGTGCCAATTAGTGCCATCCAGTGCCACGAGCCAGTGCCACAAAAAAAAAAAAAAAAATCGGCCTAAAATATCGGCCGCAAAAATCGGCATCATATATCGGCCATCGGCCTCCCAGATTTCTAAATATCGGCATCGGCCAGAGAAAAACCCATATCGGTCGACCTCTAGTATTGTTTGTAGAATTTTGAGGGAAAATAATGAATGTATTCAATTTTGGAAAAATGTTGTAACATAACAAAAAGTGAAGCGCTGTGAATACTTTCCGGATGCACTGTATATATGCCCACAACGGCCTGAGGGTGTGTGCTAAGAGATCTTACTGTGTGCTTCCAGCACATTGACAGAGCTGTCATTGACCGCTCTCGATCATGGCTTCTGTTTGGAAGCCAGCTAGATGGGTCTCAAGCCAGTCACAGCGGTCCCATAATTTAGAAGCTGTGTCACATTTAAGGCATTAAAGCCCATTTAAAGGGCCGCTGGGAGGGGGCATTATTGGGGTAACCTTTGCCTATTCAAAAAAGTTAGCCAGGAGCACTGCTTCAGGAGTTGCAGCTGTCAGTTCCCCATGGGGGCACATATTTTACTTCATGTATTCTTTACAATAAGAATAGGATTTCTCTTTATAGATGTTTCAGGATTTATGGGGGGCTGTTTTGATTATGCTGCCTGTGTAACCAAGCCCTCAATGAGCAGAGGGTGACAGGAGAAGTCTATATCCATATCGTACTAGACTTGAACATTAGGGAAAGGTAAAAAGAACCTTGCGCTCCCCCTGCACCCCCCATTAGGTATCACTGCTAATTGATGGTCTACAGCAGGGTTAGGCAACTTTTTGATCCCAGTGTGCCGAAAAAAGTTTTCAAAGAAATTGAGCCTGCCGATCAACTTCACACTCAATCACGAAAAGGATTTTTTATAAAGTAAATGCTGTAAACTACTTTAGAAGTGAGAAATTGGCACTCGCACGCCTCAGATAAGCCCCAATTCATGCACCTTCACACCTCAGATCACTGTCCCCCTGCAAATATGTTTCACCACTGTACCCCCCCTGCTCATCTGCCCCACCACTGTAACCCCCTGCTTTTTTTGTCTCACCACTGTACCACCCTGCTCTTCTGTCCCACCACTGTAACCCCCTGCACATCTGCCCCACCAATGTTCCACCCTTTCTCATTTGGCCCACCACTGTACCTCCATGCACATCTGCTCCACCACTAAACTTTCTTCTCATCTGTCCCAACACTAAACTTATCTGCTCATCTGCCCCACCACTGTAACCCCCTTTCTCATCTGCCCTTCAACTGTACCTCCTGCACATCTGTCCCACCTCTGTTCCCCCTGCGGTTCTGCCCCACTACTGTTACCCTCTGCTCATGTGTTTCATCGATGTACCTCCTTTCTCCTCCACACCACTCTGCTCATCTGCCCCACTTCTGTACCCACCTACTCCTCTGTCCCACCACTGTATCCCCCTGCTCATCTGCCCCACCAATACACCTCATTTAACATCTGCCCCACTGCTCTACCCCCCTGCGTTTATACCCCAACACTTACCCCCCTGCTCTTCTGTCCCACTGCTGAACCCCCTTCTCATCTTTTCCACCACTGAACCTCCTGCACATCTGCCCCACCGCCATACCCTCCTGCTCTTCTGTTCCACCTCAGAACCCTTCCTGCTAATTTTTTTCCCACTGCTGTACCCTCTTGCTCATCTGATCCACTGCTGTACCCTCTTCTCATCTATGATATGTGTGATATGCAGAGTGGTGAAAGGAAGCAGAGATGACACATCTGTCCTGGCACACTCATCCTGCTGATCCACCTCTCGCATCCAGCCCATGTCCTCGTATGTGATGTATGCAATGTCACATACAAGCAACTGGAATGGATGTGCAATGATGAGCTCAAGTCAGGCGCATTTTCTGAAAGCAGTGGGCCTGTGTGCAGAATCATAAGTTGGGCCCCTGCAGATGAAGAAAAGTGGTTGGGTGTGATTTTCATTGCTCTGAATACTGGCTGTGGCTTAAAGGGACAGAGAGTGCCGAGGTTCAGTAGTAAGTGACGCAAACGTTCAGGAATAATTTCCCATAATTTCAACAGTAATCCCACAAACTGTCACCTGATTGTGGTTTTCTCAGTCACTGTGAAATCCCTTCTTTTTGAGTTTGGTAGTGGCAACCAACTAAGTCATCTTCCTCCATTTGGTAGACAGGGCTAGCAGGACTGTGATTGGCTTTAGCAGTGGCCAAGGCAGTCCTCCTCCTCCTGGAAATGGGGACCACCCCCCCCCCCCCGTAGCAGAACTGCACCCATTCTCTTCCCCATCACAAAAGCTGACGATCACAGCTACAGCAAAGTTTCCCATATTTTACTATGTGTGGGGGCACAGTGATTCCCCCTCAGTGCAGGTGTGGCGTGGGGAATTCTGAAATTGGAATGCATTCGTGTCTCACTGACACTTCCCTGCGCTGCTCTGCTGATGGGGAGGGAGTCGATTTCCGGCAAAAGAGGCTTTGAGTGCCGCTTGCAACACCAGTATCAGGGTTTGCCTACCCCTGGTCTACAGGAAGGGTTTACTTGCCCAAAGTTTAACTTGTTTTTTGTAGGCTTGTTGCTTTCTTCTGATGCATTAAAAAAGTGAAAATCAAATGCTAAAAGAATCTTGCATTTATTTACCTTTTTAAATATGTTTGTTTGTACATCTTTTCTTAACTCTGGTAAACATCATTTTTATCTTCTCACGTTCGTTACCTATTTCCGTATATGAAATTCATGACATTATATCTCTTAAACCTTTAAAAAATCTTTTCCACTCAAGAAGCACCAGTTCATTGAATGAAGACATCCATTTCCATAGTTATGTTGCAACTTTTCAAAAACCCGTTTTTTTCTGTGTTACTCATTAACCTTTTTGAACATTTCTTTTCTTTCTTCTTTTCCTACATTTTGTGTTCATGAACCATGTAGAAAGCGGTCCCTCCTCCGGTTCCCCCTCCTCCTAAAGAGGAGAGCTTTGCATGGCGCCCACATACTAACACCAAACTGTCTTATTTGAAACCAGTGCCCATCCTGGATGGGCTTTACCTAAGTGCTCCAAAGCCTTACACATCGCATGTTGCTAGCACCCCACGCTACTCTACCATGTGTACTTCCACTGTAACCCAGGGCATCTCTGGCGATCACTCGCCCATCCTCGTCTCTCCCATTCACTCTGAATCAGAGCATGCTGATAGTTCTTTGCAATCCAGCACATCACCTAAACACCAGACTAGTGAGTCTAGCAGTGCTGAAAGAAGTGTTGCTGGAATGAATTTGAGTCATGAGCCCAAAGCCGATAAAAAGGTCAGCAGTCTATATGTAGCTTGTTTATCTAACAACACTGGCTCAGCTGCATCTGAAAATCCCACCGGCGCTGCACATGATAAAACCGAGGGTGCTGAATTGGGAGCTGATGTAACTAAATCACCAGCCACAAACATTGTTCCTTCAATAATAGACACCGGAAAATCCCCACCTCCCATCCCTCCAAGGCCATTCTTTGACCCTGTCCCAAGTAAAGATTCTATTAGCTGCAGTGAAATAGATACTTTCTGGAGTCAATGCCCTCTACATCAAGATATGGGACGTACAGAGCCAGATACACAGCATCCTGCTGGCCGAGTCAACATGACTGCAAAGGAACCCTTCTTTCCATCAAAGCAAAAACAAGCCCCCAGGGCACAGAGATTCCGTGGCATGGTACTTGTTTTCATATACTTTATTTTTACTTTCCATTGTGTTCATCACTAACCCTTGTGTTGTTGTTACTTTTTACGTGTTTGCGGAAGTACCTTCTGTTCCACTTCCAAATAATCGGACACCCTTTCTATTCTTTATTAAGTTGCACTTTTAGTTTTGCATTTGTACAGAATTGTTGTACCCTTCTGTGTTTATTGCCCAAATAAAGAACCTTTATTCATTCTGGCAGAAGTGTACAGGTATAGATGCTGTTCATCATTATGGACTTTATTTCTGTTTTTAATTTAAGTCACCTATTTGAAAAAAAATTTGTGGTTAAACTGAGAAATTACACAATCCGTTTGTTGCTACCTGTCTGTGTACTGTGCCAGAATGGGCTCTTGATGTATGAACTGTACCAAATGAGGAATAGTCAAGTTGCTTTTTAATGGAGAAAGTACTAGAGCCATTTACAGTTATTAAAAGTTTTCAAAGTAATGCTTGAAACGGCATTTTATGTCTGTAGCTGGTTTCCCTTTGTCAACATGCAAAAATGTAAGCACATTCCAATTGACACAGGAAATATTCAAGAGTTTGTAGAAGTATAAAGGAATGGGGGGACTAGTCAAAATTAGTTGACTTGAAGGGTAACTCCACTTTTGTTGGGAAAAACATTACACGTAAAAAAAAATATTATAGCATTATATAATTGTAACACAAGCCATATTCAAGTGTAACGTAATTAAAAAGTACCTTTCATTTTTCGACCTGCAGTGCTGTAATTTTCTGTACATTTTTTTCTGTAAAATGCAATGCAATATGGAAGCATTTTGTACACAGATGATTTATACCCCCAAGAAATGTCATCTTCTGCTTATTTGATTGGCTCACTGATTTCCCCAGAACTGTGCACTAAGATGCAAATTGCATATTTTCAAAGGGTTATTCATGTCTAAAGGGATTCAGATCCTGCCACTTTCCTCATTAAGATGTTTTGTTTTTCTCAAAAAAGTGGATTTACTCTTTAACTGACCAGTACATTTTGAAATTAGTTTTCTCTTTAAAGGGGTTGTAAAGGTACAATTTTTTTTCCCTAAATGGCTTCCTTTACCTTAGTGCAGTCCTCCTTCACTTACCTCATCCTTCGATTTTGCTTTTAAATGTCCTTATTTCTTCTGAGAAATCCTCACTTCCTGTTCTTCTGTCTGCAACTCCACACAGTAATGTGAGGCTTTCTCCCTGGTGTTGAGTGTCGTGCTCGCCCCCTCCTTTGGACTACAGGAGAAACGGGACGCTCTCTACATTGCAGATAGAGAAAGGAGCTGTGTGTTCGTGGGTATCTGACTCTCCTGTAGTCCAAGGGAGGGGGCAAGCACGACATTCCACACCAGGGAGAAAGCCTTGCATTACTGTGTGGAGTTACAGACAGAAGAACAGGAAGTGAGGATTTCTAAGAAGAAATAGGGACATTTAAAAGCAAAATCAAAGGATGAGGTAAGTGAAGGACTGCACTAAGGTAAAGGAAGCTATTTATTTTTTTACCTTTACAATCCCTTTAAGTATCTGTTAATACTGTGCTTTATGTATCACTGTGCCATCTCTTTCCAAGCAACTGCAGCACTTTGTTATTTTTTTCTCAACATGCAACTGCGTTTCATAGTACAGCTGCACACGTGTGTTTAAATGTTCGTCCTGCGTAACATCACCTTATTTCCCACAGGATGCCACTTCAGACACAGCTCATCCTGAGGTTATAGTAGTCCCACTCATCCAGGTTAAAGTTGAAAGAGAGCAAGAAGGCACTTCGAGCACTCCACCGCCACCTCTTGTACCTGCTGGCAAACTCTCAGCCTCCCCAGAACTTGTCACCTCTAACTTGGCTTTTCCGACACTTGATGATTTTATTCCCCCTCATCTGCAAAAGGGATCACACCATAGACCCAACTCTCCCAATTATTATATTTCAAACAATCTACCACCTTGCTCTCCACCACCTTCACTGGTGCCAGCGGACGACTCGCTCAGAGTCTCGAACCTTGATAGCTGTGACGCCATCTTACCCACAGTAAGCTGCCAATACCCTCACTGTTTACTCACAATGTGAAACTTCTTCTTTCTAGCTTACTAAACCCCAACAGGTCGATTCCTGCCTTCTGCAACAAAGCATGACTAACCATTTTTACCCTTATATTAATGCATGTATTGTGTAAATGAAGCTGTTGTTTTGTCTCTTGGATGTTCATTGTAACTGCTGTTTTGGTATTTCTGGATATTGTCTTGTCGTTATCATGTAGACTATCATATAATGGCGTGTGTATGACATCTAACCATTATATGGGATGGTAAATAAACAAACTAAGCAATGTGTGTAATGGCATTCTGAGTGTCTTCCTCTCTCTGGATGATAACACACCTGTTTTTCATAGCTGAAGTGGCTCTGCAGGCGTCTCGTTGTCTATGTCCAGCGTGACGATGCAGAGCTTATTTTTCTGCTCATCCCAGTCAAGCCAAGTGATCCAGTTTCATTTGATACTGCATGTGTTTGCATGTCTGACTACTTGCTGTTAAAGAGATCCTGTCACTGTTTCCACTTGTTAGGTAGAGGCTCTAATTGAGTGGAGTATATCACTAAATGAGCTGTAACAATGTGATATCCAACTGTAGATCTGTTGGGAGGACAATGTTCTCCTCTTGTCATTTATTTTTTATTGATGTTTTCTTTCTTTACAATTGTGATGTGAATAAACCCATTGTGCTTTGTTTTCAGGAGCCAGTGGTCGACGAGGTTCTAGCCCCCATTGTAAGCAATGATAAACCTTACTCGTTTGTACCAACAAGCAAACACTCTGTGTACCCATCCACTACCACAGTAAATCCTACCATAGTACTTTTGCAGCATAATCGAGGTAAGTTTGGAGCGGTTTGGAGAGTATGGGAATAAGCAAACTGCTGACCTTCTGCAAATACTGCGATTATTTTTCCATGAAACACCTTACTAGATCATATTTAGAGTGCTTGTAAGAATTTCAAGGTTCACATACCATAAAATATTTTCTGCATAACTCCTGCTCCATGTAAAACTGCCAAGTTTTTCTGCACAACGCCTGATCCATGTAAGGTCTTGTTCACACTGCTTTTAAGCCTGCTTTTATACACATTTAGAGGGCATGTCTAAATGCATATACAGTATATGAAATTAATGTTTTTTGATATGCCATTCACACTGATAATTTAATTGGATTTTGGTGCAGTCAGTTTAGCTGCGTTTAGCGAAAATAAAATTCTGCTTTAATTGTATATACATGCAGACCCATGCTGTGGCACATCCTATCAAGCAGCTGTAGGTAGTCAATAAATGACCAGGGGTGGACTATCAACTCATGGGGCCCCTGGGCGATAGAAGATTATGGGGCCCCCGGGCTTACAGATGGCCACCAACCAGGAGACAGTGCCTAGGCAGGGCAGCTAAAATCTCAGTATTTTCACATCAAAAGCATGTTGGTTTTGGACATATCAGGGACAGATGTAAAAAAAAAACACAGATTTTTACATACTGTCCCTGGTTTTATTGAGCCTAGCAACCCTAAAGGGGCCCCCTAGTGGCATGGGGCCCTCGGGCAGTGCCCGAGAGTGCCAATGGTCAGTCCTCCCCTGCAAATGACCCACTAATATTTACATGCAGGAACATCTAAACGCAGGAAAAAGTGACCTGCGAGGTACAAAATTACTGTATTTATTGGCGTATAACACTCACTTTTTTACCCTGAAAATAGAGAGTAAACTGTGCCTGCGTGTTATACGCAGGGGGCCGTGGAAAGTTTTTTTCTTTAAACTTCCCTCTTAAAGTTAGGGTGCGTTTTTTTACGCATGTGGGTGTTATACGCCGATAAATATGGTAGTTTTTACTTCCCAAATAACTTTGCCTGCATTTAGAAAAGCTAAATGCAGGAGCTTTGGGAATGCGACCTGAAACTGATACTTGATTTTGAGGCAAGCAAAGGCAATTAGAATTTCCTGCTTGCTTATTCTTTCAGACTCGAGTGATGAGGTTTTCAATATTCCATTATTCTAAATCGGTGTTTCTCAAACTTTTTTGTCTTGCGGCGCACTAAAAAGATCTTAAAAAAAATTCACGACACACCTAAAAAGATTTTAACAATTTCTGTGGTGAAGAACTTATTACATTTTACATATATATTTAATGTGAAAGATGTGCCTGCTTTCCAGAGCAAATCAGATTGAAGCGATTGTAATATTCTTTGTACTTTCGCTTGCTTCCTTGCTTTTAATTTAACAGTTTCTCTTTCAGAGTTCCAGACTTGTTTAAAGCGGCGTTCCGCCTGGGGGAAAAAAAAATGAGGGCCCCTTTCACACGGGCGGATAGAATTCAGCTTTTAGCTGCGGATAGATGAAGTTATCTACCGCACCTAAACTCACACAATGCTTTCCTATGGCCCCATTCACACACTTCATTTAGCAACGGTTTCGTTACATGGGGTTTTGTGCGGTTAGAAAAGATGAATTTGACTGCGTCCAGGACCGATTTTAGCGCAGCTATCTGTACATAGCAGGTAATCCCAGTGTGCTATTTCTCCTGCGGATAGCATCGGCAACGAGGATCGAAAAACAGGAAGCACATCAGAAATGGCAAGAAGGTTTAAACGCAGCCGCATGTAAACGCTGCTAATCGCAATGTACAACTCCAAGTGATCGCTGTGCCTGGAGTCTTGGAATTTCAAAATAACAAAACATTCTTTTAACAGTGGCAGAACTGCCGCCCGTGTGAAAGAGACCTAAATGTCGGCATCTACAAATACTGTAGCTGCTGACTTTTAATATAAGGACACTTACCTGTCCAGGCAAGACTGATGAAAGTCCGCTTCATCGGATATCCGCTGAAAAAATCCATCGGATTAGATTCTATCAGATATCCGATCTTGTGTACAGGGCATAAGAGGACCTGGCGCCACACGATGATACTGGAAGAGAAGTTTAACCTTAAAGTGATTGTACAGCTTGATTTTTTTATTTTTGTCATACTTACCTCCACTGTGCAGTTTGTTTTGCACAGTGTGGTCCTGATCCACGACTTCTGGGGTTTCCCCGGCAGCTCTCGCGGCTCCTCCTCTCATCGGGTAACCCCCTAGGAGAAGCGCTCTACCGGGGGTTACCTTGCGGGCGCGCTCCCGAATCATTCATTCAGCGTCAATAGCCGCTGAATGTATGACTCGGCCCGGCACCCGCGTCATTGGATTTGATTGACCGCATTGGGAGCCAATGGCTGTACTGCTATCAATCTATCCAATCAAGAGCCAAAGACGCAAGGATGAGGAAGAGCACATGTCTGCCGCGTCAAGTTCGAGGGCTCAGGTAAGTAAAACGGGGGCTTGGGGGGGGGCAGTAACGGACATAAGTTTTTTCATCTTAATGCATAGGATGCATTAAGATGAAAAAAACATACCCCTTTAAGCTGTGTAGGGTTTTTTTCACTGTCAGGCGGTAAGCATGTGGAATTCCCTTCCACAAACGGTGGTGTCAGCAGAAAGTATAGATGGTTTTAAAAGACTCTTGGACGAGCATCTTAGCAAAAATTATATACAGTGATATGGGAAATGATTTTTATACTCACACAGGTTGAACTGGATGGACTTTTTTGTCCTTTTATCAACCTTACCAACTATGTAACTATGTAATTTACAGTACCTATCAGTAAGCCTCATTATAGGTTTGCCTATAGGTAAAATTAATGTATGGGAGTTAACTCCTACTTCAAAGTGCTTTTTGTACTTGTTCAGGATATGTAACTAGTGCATAGACTGAGCACAGGTTCACTTTAACTTTGTGTTCATATCGAAGACGTCTGTGCAGCGTTCGGTCAGCATTAATAGCATATTTTGAATAAATATTTGGCTTCTGGCAGGTGTGAAATATGAATATCAAATATATGATAAATATTTCTGCCTGCAGGATAATGCTTCCAGCTAAATACTTGCCTTCACAATTCTAGTGGATTATATAGCACAGTCTATAATTACTTTTCCATACAACATGTGATTGTTAGTTGACCTCTCTCTGCCCACTTACTACACAAGAACCCATGGAATGTCGCAGCTCCTGATTTCTGATTATGCTGACTTCAGCAATAGAATAATCACAGCGCTGTATCTGCTGATTCAGAGCAAATACTTTATAGTGCCCAGTGTATGTACTGAATTGCACTAACTTAGTAGCAGCTAGCTGGCCTGAGCTGGACTAGTCTGCAGCTCATCATTTTTCCAGAATAGAAGAGGTTTTGTGTTTATTAATAAGTAAGCTATTGGTTGCTGTACCTCACTACACTTTTCACTTTACTTTGGGCTGTCTGACTGAATAAACTTGCTTATGCTGTTATTGATAACATAAACAACAATATGAGCAGAGCATTCCTTGTGATCTTTTTCATGTACTACTCAGACAACTGAACAGAAGATCTAAGACAGCAGTTTTCAACCTGCAGTTCGGGACCCCTCGGGGGTCAAATGGCAATGTGCCAGAGGTCACCAAATCCTGGGTTGTTCCTGAAACCCGCAGAACTCAGACTTTTTGCAGATGCCCAGTCCCTTGAGCCTGTGGCAGCCCATTCAGTTCACGACATGGCTGTGGGGCAGGCAGAGACTAGAGGTCAGCTGACTGGTGAGAAGTGTGAGGGGCTGGAGGAGAACCTACCTTCTGATTTCAGCATAGGGGTCACTGCTGCGAGACACCACAGAGCTGGAAACACTACCTGTGATTAGAGTTGCCATTTAAAGTCCCTACTACAGTTCAGATCAGCAGGTGATCTTGATCAAGAGCACCCAAGTTGGCTGATCAGAACACCCCCCAGCACTGCCACTCATCCCAACTCCCCCCAAGGAGTAAGAGAAGGCATAAAAATAGAGACTACTTGGAAGGAAGAGGGAGAGAAAGAATAAGAGGAAGAACAGGAAAGATGGCTAAAAAACTAAATTAAGATGGAGAGCATAAAGAGAGTGGTATATCCTAAAATTTACCAGAAGGGGTTTTAATATGGTACGAATGGAAAGGACTCAGGGAGCCCTAAATGTCCATGGTTTAGGGGCGCAAATTACTTGTCTTGCCATGGGTGCTGACAACCCACACTACGAAAATTCTACCGTTCGGAGTCTCAATAGCTTTGGAAATTTTATCAAGGGGTCACAGCACTAGAAGAGTTGAGAACCACTGATCTGAGGTCTCACTGAAAAGCTGAGTTCACCTGACCACCCATATCCGTACACATATTTTAATTATTTTAACCAACACATTTTGCCATGTATGCATAAAGTTTGGCTTTGGTGCAGAATGTCTGAATCTGTTAGAGCTGGCCAGTGGGGGATTATGGGAAGGGTTTTTTGGCTGATGACCTGTATCCTATAGGTATAAGGGGTCTAGATTATTTCTGGGGTCAAAGCCTAACAAGTCCATTTTTATTTGTTTTGAATAAAGTGAGGAAAAGTTTAATTTTTTTGTGCCAGCTTTAGTTGTGACCTATTGGGGTCCCTGTGAGGTCCATACAAACATTTTGAGAAGTTGAAGATACAGAGAACCATAAATATATTTTTACAAATTCCAACCAATCTCTAATATATAGATGGATAGATATAGTGTGTGTATGTGGCCACATTCTAGAGATTTCCCATAACCTCCTGTCCTGACATGAATCAATTGGCAATGTCTTCATGGGGAGCACTTGAAAAAGTCCATCAGTACTTGAATTTACAATATAGTAAGTTATAAATATAATTATCACAGTTTTTCAATAACTAATATACAGAATAGTTTATGGAGTGAGGTCCCTTCCTTGAGTGCTGTCCAGCCTTATGATCATTTAACACAAAAGTATGTGTCATCAGCACACCTTCCTCTTTGTTAGGCACACTTTTTTTTTTTTTTTTAAATCTTCCCCATGACGGTGAAACAAAATTTCAGGGCAGACCAGGGTCCATTGATTGAAACTCAAAGCTCAGTTGTTGCATGGACATATTTAATTCATTTCTGGATTTGAAATTGTTATTATGAGACCATGTGGTCAAGCGGGGTTGACAGGGTTGCCAACTTTCAGTGAATTTACAAACAGTTTGTAAAATCTGTACTTTTTGCATCTATCCTTGAATGGCCATTACGGACATGTAGGCTGCATGTCCATAACTGACATTTATGGACAGATGCAACAATTATGGATTTTACAAACTGTTTGTATATTTACTGAAAGTTGGCAACCCTGTGGGTTGAATGGCCTTAACTTTAACTGTATATTTAATTTGCTGTTTAGGACATCTTCGTGATATTGCTGTCAGTTATTTTTGAACATAATTTACAATTTAATTGTTGACCTTTTTACAGTATCTTAATGCACTGTTCTCTGATAAGCTGAACTCCATGCAAATATTAAAAAAACACCATCAAATGTAGACATGTATTCACTAAATAGAAAATAGTAGGAATGGTGCGCTTACTAATCCTAATGTAAACATTCATAATAAAGATCCAAAGTGAAAAAGGTATCTGCAAACAGTACCAAATATCCAATAATAATAATAATATCTGTGCAAAAGAATGTGCAACAATAACAGCTGTACAAATTATCAATAAAGTGCCAAAAAAATATTAAATATGTGCAACAATGGTAACACAAAGTGCAAGTAACAGTCCAGGTCTTCCAACAGGAAAATGTGCAAAAGTTCTTTGTGCAGATTAAGTATTAAAGTTCAATATCTACGAAACAATCTCATATTAAGTGCAAAGAAATCCAAGTGTGAAGCTGAATCCAAATGTGTAAATAAATTCATCGGATGTGAAGTGCATGTGACATCATCCGGCTAATCTCCACCATCCAGTGTGGGTGACATTGTTTTTCCCCAGCCTCTCACCTTATATATCGAATAAATGAGCCTCACTAACAAATCCACACTGGCCGATCAGTCCCTGGCTTATCGATTCCCCGGTCGTTCAGGTAAAATCAGGTTCCCAGGATAATAACGCTCAGTGACATGGAAAAGGAAGAGAAGGGCTCCATGGTGCAGTATTTTGATAAAAAGTTTAATAATATATATAGTATCTTACAGTTGAAGTAACAGACAAAAAGCATGTATCATATAGGAACCTTCTGATCTTCTGCGACAGGAAGTGACGTCACCACAGCTCTTTTCCCTGACACGTTGCGTCACTGTCCACGTGACTTTTTCAAAGGTGACCGTTTGTGTGTGTGTGTGTGTGTGTGTGTGTGTGTGTAATAATATATATTATATGATATATTATATATATTATATGTGTTATAATATATATTATTAAAAGTTTTATCAAAATGGTGTCGGATGCACTTAACATCTGATGAATTTGTTTACACGTTTGGATTCAGCTTCACACTTGGATTTCTTTGCACTTTATATGAGATTGTTTGATATATATTGAATATTAATAAGTAAAACCTTGGTTTGAGAGTAACTTGGTTTGAGAGCGTTTTGTAAGACAAGCAATTAATTTTTTTAATTTTGACTTGATATACAAGCGATGTCTTGATATAAGAGTAGCGTCGTGTCACAGCTGAGTATAAAATAGAAGAGAGGCACCTCTAAGGCCTTTTACACACGGTCGGACCAAACCGATGAGACTGGTCCGTCTGTTCGTTTTCAGTGGTTCACCTCTGAAGTGGCCTGACGGCCTGATATGTGTACACACCATCAGTCCAAAATTCGAGCGGGTCAGAACGCGGTGACGTAAAACACACGATGTGCTGAATAAAACGAAGTTCAATGCTTCCAAGCATGTGTCGACTTGATTCTGAGCATGCGCGGGTTTTGAACCGATGCTTTTCTGTATTAACCATCGGTTTGGTCCGATCGCCCAGCGGTTCAGCGGTTCGGTTTTGAAGAATGTTTAGAAATTTTGGACCGAAGGAAACCAGACCGCTAGCCTATACACACGGTCGGTTTGGTCCGATGAAACTGAACTTCGGTTCATTCTCAGCGGACCAAACCGACCGTGTGTACGAGGCCTAAGTGTAGAAATATGGTTACAGTTAATGAAGGTACAACATTTAGAAACTCACATGGTTAATGAATAAAAGAGGCACATCTAAGTATGCAGGCATCCGGGGTAAAGCTTTCCACAAATACCATCCTTTGCATGGTTATACCTTTATTAAATGTAACCATATTGCTACACTCAGAGGCGCCTTCTCTTTTATACTCTGTAGCTCCTGCTGGATTTTGCTTCTAATCCCCTTGTGGAGGCTGCCATTCGTAGATAGACATTTTATGGTTACACAACTTATCACATCATTATGCTATAATCTTTTTATATGGCCTATAGACTATATAGACTGAAAGAACAAATCATTTGAGTTTTCATTATTTCCTATGGGAAAATTCGCTTTGATATACAAGTGCTTTGGATTACAAGCATGCTTCCGGAACAAATTATGCTTGTAATCCAAGGTTTTACTGTATTTAATCTGCACAAAGAACTTTTGCACATGTTCCTGTTGGAAGACCTGGACTGTTACTTGCACTTTGTTTTACCATTGTTGCACATTTGCCATTTGCACATACATTTTTTGTAATTTTTTGCACATATTTTATATTTTTTTCTGGCACTGTATTACTAATTTGCACAGCTGCTATTGTTGCACATTCTTTTTCACAGGTATAATTATTATTCGATATTTGGTACTGTGTTTGCAGATACCTTTTTCACATTTGGATCTTTATTATGAATGTTTTACAGGTTTTAGTTTTCATTAGGATTAGTAAGCGCCACATTCCCAATATTTTCTATTTTTGTTTAGTGTGCGAACACCTTTATGTTGGCAGCTACTTTATTAGTCTTAGATTATTTTCACCCTTGTGGTTTGTGCATTAGTATTCCCTAAACACATGTATTCACTAAAAATAACTAAATGTATTTTTAATACAGCTGGTAAAAGTTCCTGACTCTGTCTTTATATTAGCTTGTAATATCTGAGACTGACAGAGGAAGGGATGACTGTGTCTGCCAATTGGCTACTATTTTTTTGTCGAGCACTGTCAATCTCACAGAAGGAACGTGCTTACTGAAATGGAAGCGCAAACAGATGACCTATACTTCTTCAATACTTGGCTAGTTGTAGCCTGGGCAGGAAGAATACACCACTGTTATATGTTGTTAATGTTTGGCTGGAGTTCAGCTTTGATACCTCCTTGCTTTTATTGCCAATGCTGCCTTTTGGATGTTTTTCTTTATCCTTTTCATTGTGCCACTCGCTTTTCTTGGTGTGTTCTCCACAGACCGTATTGTTCTTTAATGTCACTGTGATCTCTGATTGTTTCATAGAGCTCATATTTGCTATGCATGGTTTTAATACACACTTGTCTTACACATATTCTCTGCTTTTTTTATCACAGAGCAGCAAAAACGTCTTAGTAGCTTGCCAGGTAATGCACCATTGCTATCCACACCTGTCATGTGCTTTGCATCCATTAGTACCTAATGCAGTGGACCCTGGGAATTAAATTGGTCTAAGAAATAATTTAATCTTTGTAGAAGTATGAATATGCCAGTTATATGCTAAATAATTGTGGATTTAAAATTCATCCAGCTGTTTGTGTGTGTGTGATATATGTACGTGTGTGTGTGTATGTGTGTGTATGTATGTATATATATGTGTATATATATATATATATATATATATATATATATATATATATATATATATAATGTGTATGTATGTGTGTGTGTGTATATATATATATATATATATATATATATATATATATATATATATATATATATATATATATATATATATATATATATAAAACCATAGATTGTTTATAAACAGGTTTGTCTTGTAGTCCATGTCTTTTACCTTACCCCTGTTTTACCATGTTTGGGCCTTTTGAGTATGAGCCAATATATTTTCTTGTTCCTTAATAACAAGTGAAGTATGTATAACGATGTTCTTGATATTACTGGTAAATTGGAAGGCTGTATAGTTTAGGGTAAAGTCTACTGGTAATTTGCAAATGTATTGTATTCGTGCATGCCAAATTTAAAGCGGAGGTCCTGCGGCGATTCTTTTTTTTTTTTTTTTTTTTTTTTGCCCATTGCATTCTTTTCTCCACTATAAATCATTACTCACTGTTTAGACTTTATAAAACATCCGCATTCCGTTATCGTACTGAAGGATTCTATAAAAACTGCCGTGGGACATTTCCATTTTGCTTGTGGGCAATTGAAGCCCACAAGCACCTTCTTCCTGTATGTGGTGAATGCTTTCTTCCCAGCATTCACCGCTCTATCCCGCGCATGCTCAGTGTTGACTGAGTGTTGCCATCACCACGGGAGGTGTCATCCAAAGTTCCCACCCCCGTTGTGATGGCAACGTCGTACCGCACTGAATCTTGACTTAGCTCCCATCAGACAGTGCGGTGCAGGGGGAAGACAGGAAACACGTCTACTCCTGTGGGAGAAAAAGATCGGATGTCAGAACTAAAAGATAAATAACAAGGTATTTACAAAGATTATCTATGCTGTTAACTAAATGCAATAAGACATACTTTTAAATTTGGGTGTAACTCGGCTTTAAAGATTATTAAATGAGCCTGATTTATGAAACTTGGTGTGAAGGAAAGCTGAGGTGGTATTCACTGCAGCCAGATCAAGTGCTGTAAATTGTCACTTTGGGTAAAAGCTAAATCTTTAATGGTTGCAGTTGTGTATATATATATATATATATATATATATATTTTTTTTTTTTTATTGGTTCCTGTTAAATTTAACCTGTAATTAAAGAAACATGAAGGCTACTGTTGCTGACCACTTCGTAAAATGTTAGCTGCCTTGCTCCCCCCTGATTTGAATGCTTTCTAAATCACAGACCTGGAACAGCAAAATTATGGCAGAATTCTTGATCTGCCTACTTGTTCCTAGCAGGGCTCTGACAAGATGGGGACAGAAGTGGCATATGTCACTGGCATGGTGCTAATGTGTGGTGGTGGGGGGTGCGCTGGGAGCTTTGAATGCTTCGTTCTCCTGCTCCTCACTGACAGGAGTGACTGCAGCTTCACTCATGTCAGAAGAAGATTGGGCCAATATAGTTTCAGTAGGGAGGATCCTGCTCTCTCTTTCATCCAATAGCATCTTGCTGTGGGCAGATGAGTGGGAATACATATTCATCTTAGCACAGCACTGCTGGGGAGTGCGGACAGAGTGCCCTTGTACGTTTATCACCTTGTCATGTGGCATATTACATGACTAAAGATGAAGGAGAAGCCATCTTTATTCCTGGTCAGCACTGTGCTGAGGTTGTCTGAACTGGGTGAGTACACAGAAGGTGGAGGACAACTCAGCCTTAGACCTCCCCTCTCCTCCTCAGGACCTCCCAAGAGCTCCTTAGAACCTCCTTACTGTTTTAGAGCCCTTATTCGCCCTTCACCCCCCCCCCCCACTTTCACACAAACATTATGGAGCAGAGCATTGTGTGTACCTTTATTAGCCCTATTGCCACCCCCACACCAAGGGTAGTGCACAGTTTGCCATCTTTGCCCTAGGCACTGGATGACCTTGATCAAGCACTAGTTACTAATCAGTACATTTTCAATGAAATGTATTCTCTTAACTTGACCTGTACTATGTGCAAAAATCACAATTTTATTGGGAAAAAAATTGGAGGAAACATTCACAGACATGACTATTCATGATGGGAATTGTTCTTCCTGAACAACTGGAGGGCCATAGTTTGAAGACTCCTGGTCTAGATACACGGACAGCACCTAGGGGATGAATTGCCCTAAAACAAACTCCAGGCATTTTGGCCACCTCTTTGTGGGAAGCCCATAAACCCATCATACTTGTATCCAAATGGTGTCTTGCCTAAAATGGGAAAAACCTCTTTGGTTGAAGCAGAGTATTAGTCCCTCTACCAAAACTTCCAGTCCCAGCTAATGATAGAAAATAGAAGGCAGCTACAGAAAACTCGAATGGAGCTTGATCTTTTGCTAAGCAGTCTTCAGAGAAACATTATGCCGCTCAAATAACAAGTACTACATGACATAAACCTGATTTCTTGTTGGCTACCCAACCTTGAGCATGTTCGTAAACATCATTTAAAAATCTCCAGAGACCATTTCACAAGCAACCCCGTAATCCCCAAAAAAGAGAACACCTCTTAGAGGCCATCATATCTCCCAGGAAAAAGGGCCTTCTTGACTGCCCCATCTCTCCTGGGCTATGAAGGCATTAAAACACCATAAAAAACTTGGCCTCAATCGTTTTCTTGCATTGTACTATAAGAAATATATGCTGATCTCCTGGCGCCTCTCCTACAAGTGGCCTTCAATAACCTATTGAAAGTTGGGACATTTCCCCTATGGCTAAAATGTCTATGCTTCAGAAATCTAGTACTGACAGTTTTACTTGGGTAAACTACTAACTAATCAAGCTGGTTCCATGCATTTTTCGTACCACCTTACTCATAGAAATTATCCAGAAAATACATACTGTATTCCAGTCTACTAGACATAGCGACCCTGTTTTATAATACATCCTGGGCAGATGAGGGTTTGGCCCCCACTTTGTCTTCTGGATTTCCTCCCTTTACTCCCACCTCCAAGCTTAAGTCAAATACTCTGGATACAACTCTGATTTATTTCCATTAGCATAGGACAGGAAACTGGGTTGTCCCCTCTCTCCCCTTCTATTCGCTCTGTATATTTAGCTTTTGGCTCATTTTTTACAGTCTTCTCCAGACAACAGAGGGGTTTTCTATCCAACTATCCTGCCATGCTATCTAAGTTCACCTCTTTGATAACCTAATTGATGTCCCTTAGAATTTCTTGGCTCTGCAGTCTCTCAGTGGTCAAAATTATCCTACTCCCTAAAATTCTGTATCTCTTTCATGTGCTACTAGTAAGATTGCCTCTGCATGATGGCGCTTTCTGCAATTTAATATGAGGGAACGTACGTCCCAGACCAACTTTTTATCTCTCCAAGACCCATGGTGTTCTAGGCCTTCCCCACTTGACAAAGTATTCTCACACTGCCCAAATGGCCCAGCTGGTCAATTTGCATGCTACATCAGAAATCCCCCTCGGGGAGCCGGAAGGTGGTGGAGTGTAACCAAGTGGGAATTTCTAACCTCTTTTGGCTGGCTTCAAAGGACCACAAACGCATCATGAATCTCATCACTATACATTTTCTTGCCCTCAGGGACAGTATAAAATACCAACAAGGTCTCCTTACCGCCAACCTGCCCATTCCTGGGGAACCCTTCATTTTACCCAGCCAATTTGGAACCTGATTTTTTTTGTGCTTTAAGATAAGATTTAACCAGATTACACCAATTAACTAGACCCTCCATTTTCCAACACCTTGACAACGCTTTACTCTCCTGTCTTCCAAGCTATTTCACGGTCTTCAAATGAAGCACTTTTTTTTCTCTCTAGTATACATAGGACCCACATGCCCCTAGGCAAATTTACACTTTATATCGTACAATGCTTACCTGTCTCTTCCTACGATCCCCATTATATGTTAATATGGGAATCTGACCTTGGTGTTACTATGGATCCTAAAGTTTGGGTTTACATTTGGCTGGCCACTAAAGTCCTGCTTCATGAATGTTGCTGCACTTGAAGCTTCCTACAAAGTATTCTTTTGCTGGTACCTAGTCCCAGCCCATATATTGAAATTTGTCCCGAATTATCCTTTGGAGTGCTTTCAGGACTGCAAGGAAACTGGAATGCACTTACATGTTTGATGGACATGCCCAATAGCTCCTACATTTTGGACAGAGGTCTTTAGCCAGCTCACTATTGCACTCTGGAAAAGTATAACTCATGGCAGCTGCCTGAAAAACCACAACCCCTAGCTTTACTGAAGTTAAAAATCAAGTCACCCGTGCAATGATGCACAGTAAAATTAAGGCAACCCTTCAGGATCTAATCACTAATTATATCAGTTTGGCAACCTTGGAGAGATGCATTTATTTTTAGGCACCACATTACCCATGAAGAAACACTACTACAAATATTTCTCCACACAAAACCCCGGGAAACCCCCTCTGTTCCCACTCCCTTTCCATAACACACCCCCCTCCTGAATATCCGCATACCTCCTTCCTCTTTTCTGACTATTATGGGGCTAGTAATTGAAAACAAGTGCCTGTACTGTTATTTACCATCCTGTTGACGAAAGTCTCCCTGTGGCAGGCTCTTCTGAACTTCTGTAGTTGACTGAACTTCTCATTGACTAGTTGTTTTCTGATGTATTGTAAAATTTAAATTTAAAATAGAAATAATACATAGCAATGCATTAAATATAATTTATAATGTGTTGCAATGGACTCTGTCTAAACTAGCTGTGCTGCTCTGAACATGTCACAAGAAGAACCAAACAGTTATTAGTCGCCCTCTAGTGGGAAATGTCTGTATTGTATGACAGTGTATTAAGGCTCGACCAGTCATGTATTTACAGTGCAGCAGGACATATTGTATAGTATGTCACATTTTACAATGTCAGATGCTTCAGTCAGCTTCATTAAAACACAGAAACTATGTATGCTGCAGAATATAAAAAAGGTCACCTGCCAGCTTGCTGTAATTAGAGAATTCCTGTATTATTAATGTTTTATTCTCTGACACCTCATATTGGAATTTTCTGTGTCTGGCTAAGCGAGTGGAATAAGCTGTGCAAATGTCTGGAATAAATCTGAGATACAATATAATAGCTGCTGTCACTGGAATGAGACCAGCTGAATGTAATGTGTAGCATTCTAATAACTGCAAAAAACATGATTAAAATATTTAGCTACTCCTTCTTTCCTGATTGGAAGGCAGAATATGGATGAATAGATTACTGGATGCTGATTGCTAACTGTTCTCTATGTTTGAAAAGTTTAGCTTACTGTCATTTAGAGGCGATTTGTTTAAATAGTACTTCACAAGTTAATTTTTAAATTAACGACGTGGCAATAAATACAGGTATGTAAATTAAAGCGGTAGTAAACCGCGGCTGTTTAAAAAAAAATTGTAAGGCAATTGCATAATGTGCTAGTATGCTTACTTTGGAATGAAGCCTTCCAGCGGCATGTTGTCACCGCTAAGAGGGCTGACATCTTCTCTGGGACTTTCTCCTTGGTTTCTCCACAGCTATGTGATTGTTCGGAGCCACTATGACGTCACTCCTCCCACACAAATGCACGTGGGAGCCCTCGGTTCTGGCAAGAAGCTCTCAAGGTCCAGCAAGGTATGCCAGACCTTCAGAGCGCATGCGCCGGTGACGTAACTGGTTGCATCCAGGGTAAATATCTCCTAAACAGTGCAAGTTTAGGAGATATTCATTTTACCTACAGGTAAGCCCTATTATAGGCATACCTGTAGGTAAAAATAACCAAGCAGGCTTTACTGCTGCTTTGAATTCCTAATGTTTGTAAATGCCATTGGTGGAGCATATTTATAAATTTATTTTGGCAAAAATTATATTGCCCATTCTTGACAGCTAGTGTACCCTATGCTTGTCTGATTTTGAGAAATACCTATTAAAGTGGACCTTCCAGTAACTTTGGAGGTCTACATGATTAAGTTCCTGCCATTTCACAAAATATGGCAATAATATAGTTTTTCAGAAAAGCTTCACCTGTTATTCTTCAAAAGTCATCTTTGGGCTTCACCATTCTGCTGCAGGTAGGACGAAGCATGTTTTTTTTTTTTAAATGGCTTTGGGGCCCCCCTAAAATCCATACCAGACCCTTATTCAAACATGCGGTCCGACAGGTTAGGAAAGGGGGAAGCAAAGGCCCCCTCCTCCTGACCCATACCAGGCCACATGTCCTCAACATGAGGCGGTGCTATGGGGGGGACCCTGGCCTGGTGGTTGTGTGGGTGCAGGGGGGAACTTATTGGAATCTGGAAGCCCCCTTTAATAAGGGACCTCCAGATCCCTGCCTGGTTTTGACAAGTCCTTTATTAAAAAGGCCCCCCACACACAAATCCCTTGAAGTAAATCCTTAATCGCAATGAACGCCAACTGCCCATCCACAAGAAAAAAAATAAAACCCAGTCCACACTCAACACTTGGTTTTCGCCAACTGACAGCTCCCACCACTAAATGAACTAAGGGGCGGGGGTCACCCCTTGTGATGTTATCGATCCAGGAATGCTGGGTCACAATGTGTGGGGTCACACAGTGACATCAGGTAACCCCCCCCCCGCCCCTTAGGTCTGCTGACCACTCGCCGCTAAATAAACTAAATAAATCAGTCAGTGGTACCAAACATCAGATGGGAACCAGGCTGTTTTCCATTTCTTCTTGCGGCCGTTCATTGTGGTTGCGCTTTACTGGATTTACTTCGGGGCGGGGCATTTTCATATTTGCTGGTTGGTAAGGACGCTGGTGGGTACTGGCTCCTTGACAACCTGTTGAAATTAAATACATTCTTTAACTATTGCCTGGACCACTACTTTTTTTTTTTGCATATGTTTATTTTCTTTAGTTCACTCTGTTTTTTGCAGTAGTTAACGAGAGTTTTTGCTTATTGAGGTGAATGCCACCAGGGACTACAGGAATAGTGAATTGACATTTTCAGTATTGAATGCGATATTTTAGAAAAATGTGTTGCGTGACCCAAATACTACATGCAATATTCTTTTAATTCTTTAATAAATTGAGTCCAAAGTGCTTTATGTCAAATTTCCCAGTAATCCCAGAATGATATGAATGAGTGGCTGGCAGATAGGATCTAATGTATGGAAACTTGTTTCTAGAAATTGTGTCGTTTCTAAAGTCAGAAATAAGTAGGAAACACAAAAAAATGTAGGCGGTATTATAACTGAATCATTTTACTAAGGGATTTAATAAAAATGCAGCCCTAAGCCAGTATTGCATTTTTAAGGCTTGGTTTCTAATATGACTCTGATTCAGTGTAGATATATTACTTATTACATGCACAGAGTGGGAGTTTATTTCCTAAGCGCCACCTAAAAGAAAAGTATTTTTTGTCAGAAAAAAAATTTGCATACATAAAATTACTTTCAGTTAATTTAAGTTCAGTATTCTTTTTACTGAAAATAAACTAGTATACAATGGATTCCAAGTGGTTGAATTTGTTATTAAATAGGGCTACTGAGTAACAGACTTGGTTAGCTGGAACGTAGTATCATAGCTTCCAACTGTCCCTATTATGGAGGGACTGTCCCTCTTTTGGAACAAAGGGCCTGATCCACAAAAGGGATACGCCGGCGTATCTACTGATACGCTGTCGTATCCCTGTTTCTATCTGTGGAACTGATCCACAGAATCAGTTTCTCATAGATAGGCAGAAGATCCGACATGTGTAAGGGACTTACACTGTCGGATCTTAGGATGCAGTACCGCAGCCGCCGCTGGGGGCATTTCTCGTCGAAATCCAGCGTCGGGTATGCAAATTAGCACTTACGGAGATCCACAAAGCTTTTACGCTTCGTTTTTTCTCCGTAAGTATTAGTTTGCCGTCGCAAAATTAGGGCTGCTTTTACAAGGTGTAAACTGTTTACACCTTGTAAAAGTATACCCTTCTATCCCGCGTCGCTGTAATTTTTTTTTTTTTTTTTTTTTCGCCGCAACTCTTTTTTTTTTTTTTACGCCCGTCGCGATTCTCAAAACCCGGCGCAACGTAAAACCGCGCAAAGCACGTCGGGAAAATAACGTCGGGAGCATGCGCAGTATAAAAGAATAGTAGTGGTAAAAAAAGCACTATTGGGAGGACACGGAAGAAGTACTAGCCATCCATATATGAGTGTGTTTACCCTTTCTATTTTTTTCTTTTGTAATACTAAGACTCCTTTCACACTGAGGAGTTTTTCAGGCGGTTTGGCGCTAAAATTAACGCCTAAATAGCCCCTGAAAAACTCCTGCCCTGCAGTTTCGGTGTGAAAACCTGAGTGCTTTCACACTGAGGTGATGCGCTGGCGGGACCACTCCAAAAGTCCTGCTAGCAGCATCTTTGGATTGGTGAGAGGAACGGTGTGTTTGCCGCTCCTTCCCATTGAAAACAATGGGACACTGCGGCTATACCGCCAGCAATGCGCCTCTGCAGAGGTGCATTGCCGGCTATATTCACCCTTTTTCGGCCGCTAGCGGGGGTTAAAACTGCACCGCTAGTGGCCGAATACCGGCGCACTTCCGTGGCAATTCCGACGGTATAGCACCGCTAAAAATAGCGGCGCTATACCGCCATCGCACCTCCCGCCTTGGTGTGAAAGGGGCCTAACCCTGTTTGCTCTGTCATAACTGTTTGCTTCGTATGTCAAAGGGTTGTACCCAATTTATATAATTGCATATCTTCTTCACTTCTGAACCCTAAGGACAGAAGTAAATATTGTTCACATCTATTTTCCTATGTTAAAATTAAATATATCGAAAAGGAAAAAAGCACTTTTGGGTGTAACCAATTATTTTTTGTTTGTTTATTCTTCACGTAACGAGGATGTGACAGGGGTGTGTTCTTTGCCTACATACTTTTTACTGATGGGTGTCCCTCTTTCTCATCTCAGAAAGTTGAGAGGTATGTAGTACCCCATAGCTGCCAATCATAATCCATTTTGTATACTGCACAGTCTTTGGCTGAGTGAATTCTGATTGGCTTCCATGGATCACTAAACTTAAAAATAAATATCCTATGTTGAAACGGGGCAATTTGAAAGAGAATACGAATGTGTTTGTTGGTCTTTATATAACATAAAAGTAATTACACACCTGGTGGGTGCTTGTGTTATGATAGATTTTGTTGTGTTTCTTGACGTTCTCTGACCTGAAGGTGAAGCATTGTTCTATAGAAATATCGGCACTTTGGCCATCACATGCTTTCAGTAGCATTTCTGGAATGTATTTTTCCAGCATGTTGTTCATTTCCAGTGTGATCACTCTGTAGTACAGTTATTTTGTCCTGTTTGTGAACATGCCATGTCACCGGTGTCATGAGATGTCTTTGTGTCCGCTCACAGATCCTGGGCTGGATGGCTCTACCAATGGGAAAACAGAGCCAGTAATTGTGCCGGAGAGAAAGCGTCCGGAAACTAATCCCCCTGTGCAGAAAGCAGCCATGGAAAATACAAAAAGAGAAAGTCGTTCTTCTTTTCATCACACAGGAGAGATGTCAGCGGAAGACATAGGCATTCCTCTCCGGGTAGGATGTCACCCAAAGCATTGAGTGTGATTTGCTTGTGTTCTTAGTAAATGCTAAGCGTATCATGACACTAACTGACCCAGTTAAGCTGGAAAATGTGATTGTTATGGGTAACACTGACACGTTACTTACGGTATTAGAGGCTAAATTATGTTTTCAACAAAGTGTAGTGTATAGTTTATATGTGCACTCTTATGGAGCTTTGTATTGATTTATAGATTTGCATTTCTTTAGCATGTTGTGTCTTTTTCTACACATAGAAATTTCTTTGTTATATATTTTCTTGTTCAGTGTGCGTCTGTCAGTTTGTGTATATGTTGTTGTTTTACTACTACTACTAACATATAAAATAAATTCAATGTCTCATTTGAAATAAATGAAATCTGGTCAGTGTGGCATTAGGTTCCAATCTGGATGGCCAACTAAAAAAATAATGTACAACTTTTACTTGTACTTAAAGTGGAACTCCAGGAATTATGTTTTTTTTCCCAAACTTAAATTGGTCCAACTAGGTATCCATATTTGATATCTAGAAGGCTTCTGGGGATTTTGAACATTACTGTAGTAGTCTATAAGTTATATAGCGATAGTTGCACCCCGAGTCTGTACTATAAACAGTGAAATTTGCACACTCAGAGGAGACCTTTTTTTTTTCAATGAATGCAAGATTTTCTCTGGTTGGACAAGGTAGAGAAGAGGGGTGGATGATGTCACAATTTCAACCTTGTCCATTGAGAAAATGCCTTGTATTAAATTGAAAAAATTGCAAGACTAGTAATTGAGTGGTGGTGGAACTCTCCCTGTGTTAAGTGTGTAGAGGAAAAGCTGCTGCAGAAGCACCTTTTCCTCAAAAAAGTTTACAGCTCTCACTAGAGCTGCACGATTAATCGTGAAGAGTCGAAATTGTGATACACGCTTTTTTTAGCACCTGCCTCCTGGGCCGGGCCTTTTGGCTAGGACCGGAGGAATTTTTTATTCCTGGCCGGAGGGCCTGGTCATTGTTTCACCACAATGGCCACTTCTTTCACTCTCCTCTCCACTATCCCTTCCCCCACTTTATTTTATTTAAGCCTGTGTTTGTCACTTTTTTGTATTTTTTTGTTGTGCACGTTTTGTCACTGTGTGATTAGTAGGGTGCGGGTCCTCGGGCCAGCCCTGAACGTCTTGGGAGTGGGTGGACATGGCCTTCTGGCTTAGTTCGCCTGCTCTCATGGGGTCTCCCTTCGGGGGAGCCCCACCTAGTACTGGGAGGGTTCTGTTTCGGCAGTCCCTCCGAGGAAGTTGGGTCCGTGTCGGCTTCGGTTGCTCGGACCACAGTACCTCAGTCCCCGTCTGGAGCCTAACGCCCCGGGGGATCAGGGTTTGGGTCCCTCTTCACAGGAGGACCACTTGACGTTGCACCCGTCTGCACGTTTTTGTGAACACTCTTTATGTGTGTGCACATTTTTTCTGCACCGGGTGGAGTTTTTTTGGGTGTGTTCACACGCCATAGGCTTTTCAAAAAAAAAAAAGAGTCGAAATTGTGATCTTTTTCCCTTCCCGATCTTCAAACCAGCATGTCACAATCTTTCTAACAAGTGCAGAGAGTTCTCACAGCTGGAAAAACGAAATAATTTACACCCAATATCAAAGGGAAAAGTCCTGGAAGTTGCACATTACTGCATTTCACTCTGCCCACTGGGCTTAGCGATTGGTTCCCCGTGGGCGGATTGAAACGCATTGGGGGCGTGGTTGGAGCCTAGGCTGAGGCTGTCATATACCACCTTGCAGGTTTTTTCAGAGATGTGCGATTTCCAGGACTTTTCCCTTTTCTGTTAGATGTCTACAGCTGGGACAAGCTCCGTCCTTGTCTGCACCCCAAGGGATGGCGACATTAAAGGACCCGGTGGAGCCCTGAGCGGCACCTGTAACTTTAGTCTGGGTTGCAGAATTTACACAGCTTGTCTGAGCTTCTAAAAAGTAGGAAGCAAGCATCTGAAGTCAAACACTGCACAACTCAGAGGAGAGCTCTGAGAGCTGATTGGCTGGAAGGGACACACCCCCTCCACACATCACCCCGGAAACATGCAGAGCTGACACTGTCAATCACAGACTGTGTGCTGGAGCTCCCTCCCCTATCTCCCTCTATCTTTTGGAATCTGGAAAACCTGTCAGAAATTACTTGTGTATATAGCTGAGTAAGAAGGCAGCAGAGGGAAATCCCATTTGGCGCTTTGGATTAAGGCTAGTACACAATATGGAAGTATATGCTTTGTTCATATTTCATGTCAGAGGTTTACAACTACTTTAAGCAGCTTAAAAGCAAATTGAACTATAATAGAAGAAAGTCAAAGAAACTCGGGAAGCGCCTAAAAGCATACTGAATATGACCTCATGAACACGGGTGTATGAATTTATGCTGCCAGAAAAAAAATGCCTTCAATGTCGCGTTTGTGCGCAGGTTTGTGTGTGATCTCTTGTAGAGATCCTGATCTATATGACCCCCCTGCCTCATCGCTGCACGCAGTATCAGGGCTTATATACCACCTCGATGTTAGGATGATGGTACTTTAAGGTTATGTTACTATCTTTTTCTACTGAGAGGTCTTATAAATCACAGTAGGAAACTGGTCGCGAAGCCTGAAGGCTCCATTGCCGGTTTCCCTTAGGCCCTGTACACACGACCGGATTATTCGATGAAAACGGTCCGCCGGACCGTTTCCATCGGATATGTCCGCTGCCGGATATTGGTCTGCTGGTTGTACACACCATCAGACCAAAATCCCTGCAGAAAACATACGTGGTGACGTGCCGCGACGTGGCCGCGCCGTCGCCGTGATGATGACGCGGCGACGTGCGCGACCCTGGAAGGTAAATACTTCAACGCATGCGTCGAATCACTTCGACGCATGCGAGGGATGGCGGTCGGTCGGACAAGTCCGGTGAGTCTGTACAGACGACCGGATTTGTCCGACGGACAGGTTTCCAGCGGACATATTTATTAGCATGCTAAGAAATTTTTATCCGCTGGAAACTGTCCGATCCGCCGTACAATTGTCCGCTCGGGCCTACACAAGACCGGATCTGTCCGCTGGAACTGGTCCGTCGGACCAGTTCCAGCGGATAGATCCGGTTGTGTGTACGGGGCCTTAGAATGGTGGTGGCTGCACCCGATCCAATGAACGGATCGGGGGCGGCATCGGCGGCTCCCTGGACAGGTAAGTGTCCTTATTAAGTTAGCAGCTGCAGTATTTGTAACTGCTGACTTTTTAAAAAAAATATGTTTTTGCGGCTGGAACACTGCATTATGGTTTTACACCTTAATGCCGTCTATGCATTAAGGTGAAAAACCTTTTGTGCTGCAGCCCCCTTTTTTTTTTCTTACCTGACAGTGGTTCCAGCTGCTGTTGCTCTCCTCATCAAGGGGTGGAACCATGTCCCGCTGCTTGTGTCAATCGACACAGCAGTGGGACTCGGGAGCGAGCACGCACAGGTGACCCCATGGAAAGCGGCATTCCGTGAGATCACCAGATAAAGAGAAGGGTTTCTGGGGTTACGGCAGGGGACTCGAGAAGAAGAGGATCAGGGCTGCTCTGTGCAAAACTATTGCACAAATCCGGTAAGTATAGGCATGTTTTGTTTGTTTAAAAAAAACAAAAAACGTTTTACAATTACTTTAAATTATGCTCATCATTTCATCTCCAAGCGTTGGGGCATTTGTTTTAAACTTTCTGCCTCTAACACTGCTGTTAAAATACAAATCTAAATGCCTAGTGTGTATGACCAGATACCAGGCTACTACTGAACTGAGTTTAAAGGCATAAAAAAAATATTCTGGAAGCCTATAAAAGCGTCGATTTTTACTCCCATGTGAATGTAATATATGACTGTCTACAGAGTTTGCTGCCTTTGTACATGAACCCTAGTGGTTGAAGACTAGAATGACTTTTCTTGGGTTTGTGGGATAAACAGCTTTGCTATGAGGGCTGCAAATGCTGCTGGTATGATATATCCAAGCCAGCCAGGAAAAAGTGTCCTCTATTTGAATCTTGTGTACAGTGTACTTCTGGCATAAGATGAAGCCATTTTTTATTCTGTGGAATACTACGATTTACGGATTTGGAGTACGTTAAGGGATTACAATTTCTCTTAAGTAATTCTGTGTATGGGGAATTTGTCTTAAGCTATAGTTTGTTATATCATAAAACAATAATAGAAAATGCGCTGGCAACAGAAAAAAAGCTGTTTGCAAAAAAATTGTCAGGCAAACTATGCAACAGTGATAATTGTGTAAAATATGATAATGTACAAGATGACTCTATTAAAATTAAATATAAAATAGAACAAACACGTGTGTGTGTGTGTGTGTATATATATATATATATATATATATATATATATATATATATATATATATATATATATATATATATATATATATATACACATACATATACATATATATATATATACACATGAAAAAAACTCCAGACTAGGTCTTCCAAAACACTGCAGTGACACTTTGCAAAAAGGAGTGTTTAATCCACTTTGACAATCACCACGTGAGCTTTCACCAACCACAAGCAATGGACTCTTTCCAGAACATAGGGACTCATAGGGAGTCAAATCCGCATAAATATGATAATCCCATCAAGCAGAGACCCGGTTCATATTGTTAGGCTGGAGTTCAGCAGTATATCTCATGAATCCAATAAATGGTATCATTGATGGCAACCATAAATGCATGAAATTCCACATAAAATCAAAATGGAAGAATCCACATAGTGTAAAACTGTCTAAACGATTATATTGCACTTTAAAGTATGAATACTACTAACCTGGATAAAAACAATATACGATTTGTATGCATAACAATCCCAAGATGCATGATAAAGGTTCCATACATATGCTTCACAAAAATTACCAGTTCAAGTAGGCATGGCTACATCACGTCCATTCGCTCCGCCCAACGCGTTCATCATATGTGACATTGTCAGGGGCATAAAATTTATGTAGTGGAGTCCTTATATTCTGGTAAGAGTCCATTGCTTGTGGTTGGTGAAGGCTCACTTGGTGATTGTCAAAGTGGATTGAACGCTCCCTTTCGGCAAAGTGTTTTGGAAGACCTAATCTTAACTTTTTTTTCACTTATATATGCACATGTGTTTGTTCTATATTTTATATGTTATGTTTCATTTTAATTGAGTCACCTTGTACATTATCATATTTTAGTGCGGCAATCTACACAGTTATAGCTTGTTATATATACAGTATTATTTGAAAGTTTTATGTAATTACATAACTTCTGCTAAAAACTGACTTTTTTCCTCTTTTTACAGAACACAGAGAGATCAAAGGACTGGTACAAGACCATGTTCAAGCAGATCCACAAGTTAAACAGAGGTAATGACTAGTGCTTAGAACTTTCTACCAAACGAGATAGATTCCGCTCTGGGGCCCCGTACACACGACCGAGTTTCTCGGCAGAGTTCAGCCAGAAACTCGATCGGAGCTGAATTCTGCCGAGAAACCCGGGCGGGTGTACACTTTTGGCCGAGGAAGCCGACGAGGATCTCGGCGAGGAAATAGAGAACATGTTCTCTATTTCCTCGTTGTTCAATGGGAAATTTCGGCCCGTCGAGATCCTCTGCGGCTTCACAAGGAACTCGACGAGCAAAACCAGGGATATGCAATTAGCGGACCTCCAGCTGTTGCAAAACTACAAGTCCCATCAAGCCTCTGCCTCTCTGTGTCATGCTTGTGGCTGTCAGTCTTGCTATGCCTCATGTGACTTGTAGTTCTGCTACAGCTGGAGGTCCGCTAATTCCATATCACTGCTCTACACTATTAAAGCTAGCATTGGAGTAGCTGATATGGCTGACAGGGTTGTACAATGTTTGAGAAGCCATTTAGAGTTGAAACTTTTGATCACTTTGTATGAATACCATTTTCCTAAGCCAACTTGATGGAAAGTGGTGTTTGAATCACCAGATTCAAGCAGAACGTCTGCTAAATTTCACTCATTATTCTAATTTGCTTCTGATTGTTAGGATATTATCATTTATGTAGGTGCTGTCTGCAGGTACAAATTTATATAACCCCCTTGGGGTAAAGTTATTTATTTTTTGCTGTCTGTGTCCCTATAAGATTTTCTTTTTCTCCTAATCACCATTATCACAAGGACAGAAAGTAATGGCAAATTCCAAAATTTTCAGTTGCCATCAGAACCAGATTTTCTGTTCCCCTTTTTTCTCTTGGTCATCATTTATTACAAGAATAAAAAGTAATGGCAAATCCAAAATGTTATAGTTGTCAAAAAAACAAGAGGTAAGGGAACATCTGCTCATGGGGACACCAGTTTTGATGACATATGTCTAAAATGGGTGTTCCCCTTTATTTTGAAGAGATTTTCTCTTGCATCTTGTTGTGTCTCCGAGGCACAAAGGGAAAAAAAATTAACCAATGGGACATAGAGAGCAGAATAAAAACTTTAGGGTTAAGATAAACTTTAAAAACTACAGTTCCACTTAGTGCCGGTTCACACTACCGCGACTTGGGATCCGACTTGTGTTGCCCCAAGTCGCGCGACATGAGAAATTCAATTGAAGTGAATGAGAGCGGTCTTAATGTGCACACATGAACACATGAGAGCAAGGCATGATCTCTGGGATTGGAATCCATCAAATCTGTGAGTGTGTTGACCTGAATTACCATCCAGAAAGAGAAAATAGTTTACTCAGGCAAACCCCTCCCTCCCAAAGAGCTGATTATTCTGTGATTGGCCACAGCCAAAGTCGCCTGTTCTGGAGGCAACTTTAAGTTGCGTTGCAAGTTGCTCCAAGTCGCGCTGAAGTTGCCTTGCAAAGTCGCGATGTAAGTCGGGTTGCCCCTGTGTGAACCGGCACTAAGTATCCAAAGTTAGTTTAGAGTGGTCACGTTTATAAAAATTGTTTAGTACAAGCTACTGAAATTTGAATAAGTCTGATTGTATTTAAGGATTCTATAGTGCACTTCTTTACTGTGACGTTATTTTGTTTTTCTATTGTATTAATATCATTGCAGCGTCGCCAATTATGTTGACAGCCCATAAAATGTCTGCTGGTCTCTGTGCATGATCCATTTTAATAGCTGTGTACTTGTGATGTCAGGAAGAATTTACCTCTAAGTATTTACTAACATGGTAGTTATTTTGGTCATTAGTGATTTAATGGTATTTTAATTCTGCCTGTTTGCAGTTAAACAGTTTACAGTTTGCAGGCACCAAGCCATTACTAAGAGAATGTACGCTTATCTTAATAAATCACAGTTGTGTTCTACACAGTAATCTCTGGCACAAATAATTAATTTGAAGTCTTTATCTGTATGCAATTAAATAACTCCCAGTAATAAATGTGTGTTTGGACGTCAGGGGCTGCCACGTCGTTGTAAATTATACACTGCTATATCCTGCAAAGAAAATACTGCAGGCTATTTTAGTGCTCCACAGTATTTGAAGTAACATATTTTTTTTTGTCAATCAGATTGTAATAGATAAGGCTAAAAAAGCCAATAAATGGTCCTAGTAATATGTTCTGGCCTTTGTTTTTTCAGTCATTAATATTTTTGTGAATTTTATTAATAGGTCCTCCCTCCTGCTTTTTTTTCTGTGGCAACAGAGGGAAGTTAAAGTGATATTAAACATATAATGTTTACTTGCCATTATATCTTCCATTTAAGTATAAAGATCATGCTACTGTATTTAATTTATTCTTTTAAAAAAAATCATCTTCTTTAATCATTGTTTAGTGGGGTCACATGACGTTTCCCAGGTCTTTCCCGTCGATGGGGAAAGTTCTGAGGGAGGAGTGTCTAGTACTCTGCTGATGTATGAATCTGTGTCTACACAGCGTTGATTGATGCGTTGAAAGGCCTTTTCGGAATAGAGTATTAAAAAATAGCAACAAAGTGTTTTAAAGCTTCATACAAATCTATATTTCAAAGCAATTGTTTATTTTTATTTTTTTGCAATAACCTGGTGTAGGTGAAGTTTAGGTTCCCTGACAATAGCTTTCACTTTGTTCACACTATAAAAAGATCTGGAAAAGGTTCTGCCAATCACAGGCTGTGTTACAACCCTTCAGCTTGTGTCTGTAACGGTCACCACCGTTTACGACCTTCCATCCACGACAACAGCTCATCTGACACACAGACAAACCAGCAGGCATCCCATTTTCCCAGAATCAAGACGAGACACACAGCTCTGTACTTGTTCCAATTGTAATCCACTTTAATGGTTTCTTCTCAGCTTTATATACAGTACATGGCATTAAAGCAACAATGAGATCTCCACCCCCCTAATCACACACTAAGGCTAATTACTTAACATTCCTTAATCAACAGCATAACAACAAAACACCTTCACCCACTCCGTCTCCGCATACAGTTTGACACCTATTCACACCTCTTGAGCATCACTAGGCTCTAGACAGTGTTTTCACACGTAAGCAGTATTTAGTATGCATAATTAGAGTTCTGGGAGCAGACCTGGGATTAACACCTGTCGTTACAACACCTTTACACAAGGACAATGGAATGTCTTCCAATCCCTGATTCAATTAGCATGTCGCTAGAAATGAGTCATAGAATATTCTTTGCAGGCATTTAAGGAATATACTGTAAATCACTATCCACGCCAAAACAATCCAACATCTTGCAGAATCTCAAAATCCTGCAATACGAACTATCCGTGATGTCAAATCTCATGTAATACATGAATTATGATTCACCTGCCACTCCATGCCCAAAGGGCACAGAGTGGACTCAGACCCAAGAGTTATCAGTGACGCTGACACAGGAGTATCCCCCATCCTCACTAACTTACAATAGGCCCACATGTGGGATTCTATACTCATATGGGCTGCACATATAAGATAAAGGAGCAAATGAACAGCTTAGAAGGGAATGTAAACTGGAGCATGCTCAGTAGGTGTCAACAACTGGTTTACACAATCTGAGTCGGCAGCGGAGACACAGACAAGATGGGAGGGACAGTGAACAGCAGGATCAACCAGTTTTTTTTTGCAGTCTATGGAAAACAAATGCTAGTGGATGAGTGAGTATGAGCACAATGTAATTTAGCATTCATTGATAGTTTTTGTTGATTTGTCCTAAAACAAAAATGTAATACATTGCACCTCATCAGTCCTTAGATTTGGTGGTTGCATTAGTTTTCTTCATGCTTCTTTTGCTTTATTTTCACCTCATTATCCAGCAGTAACACACTCCCCATCTCTGTATGGCTACACTCACCCATCCACTATATTTAGAGGGAGCCATGGTTGCCACCAAAGGATGGACTTCAACCATGTCTGGTTCTGTTTATCTCCATTACATGAGGCATATGGAGAGATAAAACATTTATGTTCTTTGGTTTTGTTATCTTTTAAATGTGATTAAAAGTGAGCAATACAACAGATCTAAGAATTGTTTGTGTGGTCAGCAAATGTTATTACACACAGATACTTTTTGGTACTTTCTGTGAGCATTGGTGGTGCACATTTTTAACACCCTTTGTCAAATTGCATAACAATCGTTATGGCCATACTTGGCAGCCACAATTGTTAATAGGAAGAATATGAAAGTAAATAAATAAAACTGCAGGAAGATTTAAAAAGTGGTAATCCAATCACAATTATCACTTTATTTTATTTATTTTGCTCCTCACTCTGACTTCTCATACTATTATAGTTACTGCAGCTATCTCTGCCATATCGCTACTGCCTCTGTAAATATGCCAGTAGAGTGAACCATGGAACTAAATTAGAGTAAAACGTAAAAGCTGTTTCTGTCTCATACTATTTTTTCCCCTTTTACGTAAAACTTAGACAAATTCTCTAACTTTCACTGCTCTTGTTAGACTCTACTGAAGAAAACCCTTATACCCCAACATATGCATTTCCTGAGCTACCTGAGGTCAAGCCTAAAACAGAAGGTATCATCAGACTGGCTTGAGAGTGGACATGTGTTCTGATGTCATATTTAGAGATGTAATGCAACATTTACTCTGCTTGCTTAACCCAAGTGTACAAAAAAAGTGCTTCCATTTTAACAGTATTATATTATATGGCCCCAACACATTTAAAGGGAATCTATAGGCTTCTTAAAGCATGTTATGACATATCTGTGATTATGATTACCATAATATCTTATCAATGTACGTTGTATGTTAATCTTATAAAAAACCTATCTATACATAATTTGTATGTATGTTAACATGAAGCAGCCATGACATAAAATGCTTCCTTCCTTACTAAATTGTTTTGCCAAGCCTTTGTTCTGGTGCAAGTTCATCATCCAGACTAGCAGCAGTAGACATTCTATGTGGCTACTTGATCTTATTTCATCAGTCCTTTGGCAGGGATGCTAATTGCATTCCCTGATAGTTTTCAATATCTATATAAAATATATTCTTCAAACAATGGAATAGCAACCATACATAACTGTAAGTAATATTGTAGTTTTCAGATAACTCCAAAAATTTCCTATAGTTTCCCTTTAAAAGATGTTCGGCATTCAGAACAGTATTACAGCTGAAGTAGTCTTCATAAACTACGAGACTGCATCTTCCAGGGTGCAGGAACTGCTAGCTGTGTGTTGGGTGTTGTTCAGTAGTGCGCTAGAAGTTACATTGCTGACGTTTAGAAATAACCATAGATATGCTGAACGTCCTCTGCTTTTCTGTGCTGCTTTTCTCTGCTGCAGAATTCAATCCTTACACTCCCACCTACCAGTTTCCTGTCTCTACTCCTAGCCCTTGCTCCGAAGGTAATTGGAAAGATCGCAATCAGATATGATGTACATACAGTACTGTACTTTGCTTTGAGGCTGTTCAGCTCTTTTGTATTAATTTATCTGCACTTTTGTACTAATTTTAACCCAAAGCAGATTTGGGCCTGGACATGCAGTGGTGTTTCTGCTTTTGTTTGCTGTGAATTAACACTAAAAGTCGTGCCATTGTATTTACCAACTTTTGCTATAATCTAATGTTATGGCATCCAAATTAATAATTATTGTATCTAGTGAATAACCCAGTTTATACTTGATGCATCTTTGCATTTTTACAGTGAGCATTTCCAGATTTGGCAATCCCTTTTTAGCCATTGATAAATCAAAAGTGAAAGAATGAGGAAATATCTTGGACAGCCGCACTTCGAAAAAATCTCTTGGTTGCCTTTATTGGTAAGTCAGGATAAAAACACTACAAGCCACAGCAAAAATGGGACACACCTCTGACGCGTTTCACACTAAAATCTAGACTATGACTAAGCACTAGATTTTAGTGTGAAACGCGTCAATGGGGGTCCTATTTTTGCTGTGGCTTGTAGTGTTTTTATCCTGTTTTACCAATAAAGGCAACCAAGAGATTTTTTCGAAGTGCGGTTGTCCAAGATTTTTTCGAAGTGCGGCTGTCCAAGATTTTTCCTCATTCTTTTGCTATATGCATTGTCAGCACTTGTGGTTTCTGAGAGGAGGCTAATCACCAAGCAGACCCACCTGGAGCGGTAACTCACTTTCCATAAATCAAAAGTGCACTTTAAAAAGAAAAAAATAACAAACATGTTATACTTGCCCAGATCCTCCTCTTCAGGGGTCCCCCAGCAGTGCTCCTGGCTCCTCCCCTTCTTGAGTGCCCCCACAGAGACCTGCGTTCCCTGGGGGCACTCGTGTGGACCTGCTTCAGCTGTGTCCACTGACAGCAGGCCCCGCCCCCAGCTCCCGTGTCACTTGCTTTGATTGACAGCAGCGTGAGCCAATCCTCCTGCTGTTATCAGTCCAGCCAATGAGGACCCGAGACATCAGCTGGAGCTGCTCTGCTCGTCCCCGTCACTGGAACGATCGGATTCAGATAAGTAAAAGTCGGGCTCTGGGGGGCTGCTGCACTACAAAGGGTTTTTCACCAGAATGCATCAAGGTGAAAAACCTTGAGGGGTTACAACCCCTTTAAGCTAATTTTCCCCAGAGCTTAGTGAACTTGCAAAGAAAATGATTTAAAAAAATAATAATTTTTGTTTATGCATGATTAGATGATGGAACTCAACAGACCTTCACCTCATTCACTAAGCACTGTAAAGTGCAACTTTCCTTGCAACTCTGTTTTCCATTCGTAAATTAACCCCATTAAACTACAGGTTAGCTGATAAATTGTTAAATTGTGTCTATATATTGCAGCAATTGTTAGTGCTTGTTTACACTGTCCATACACTAAATGCGTTGTTATACCGTGTGGACAGCTGTCTGTTTTATTTGCAGTGAGCTGCGGTGAAGGAGCAGTGTGAGGAATGTTTTTCCTTTTTTCTTTTTTTTTTCTTTTTTTTAATACAAGCTGCTATAAATTTAAAATATGAGCTTCCAGGTATGGAAATATTGGTACAACCTTTCCCACCCCAGCAATCCATACTTGGAGTCTGGGTGACTTAATGGAGGCTGAGGGGTGAGGTCTCGTGTGTGCAAATGCTGATATACAGAAAGCTGTGATTTGTTTACGAACTGTAGGTGCCCTGCTGGTGCCATTGGCATGCGCAGACTATTGCATTAGGGCGTGCACCCCAAAGCTCAAACACGTGTGTGTGTGTGTGTATATGTATGTAATATATATATATATATATATATATATATATATATATATATATATATATATATATATATATATATATTACACACAGTCACACACATTTATGTATTAAAACATGGATGGTGTCAGTAGGGCAGTGTCGGTAGTTTTTTTTTTTTTTTTTTTTATTACATTTTTTTACAATCTTTTTTATTTATAATTCTTTTATGAGCCCTACTAGGGCTTTGGTGAAATATCAGGGGTCAAAACAGACCCCTGATTTCTCACTTTTGCAACAGAGAAAATGGCTGAGGACAGAGATACCCCAGCCCCCTTTGCTGCAGCTTCCTGTTCATTCACAAACTGAAGCCTAGTAAACACAGTCATCTGTACCAATCACTTACAGTGCTCATTCAGAAAAGGAAGCGGGACCAGGCAGCAGGAGAAATCTACGCTGCATAGGGGGTGATTAGGGTGTGTACACCTGGAACACCCCCTGCACATGCCTATGGCTGGTGTTTTAATGTGGGAGAAGGCCGCTGTGAAAGTGAAGTGTGTATTTTCTATACAGCTGTAGTTTTATGTTTAAGGGCAATACATGCATACTTTAATGAGAGATAGTTATCTTACAAAGTTTTATGTCATCTACCAAGAATGGTTAATAAAAGTTGTTATAATCTTTTACTTACAAAATACCACAAATATCAATAATATAATATGCCTGAATGCAGTAAATACAGATGGTAATACAGTAAATGCAATAAAACTTTATTTGTCCATAAAAAATAAAAAAATAGCACATACTAGTAAAAAAATACCATGTAATATGCTTTCGAGAATTGATTGTGTGTAGGTGATTGGGTGCTGTAGGTAACAGAATAACAAAATAAAAGCCTATATTTCCATGATGCCATATAATACCATGGACGTTCTAGCATACAAGAATTCCTTAATACTTTTTGGCACTAAGTTTGTTTTTAAGTTTTCTAAATTAAGATGTTTCCTAAAGCTAAACTTTAAGTATAAAGTTTGGCAGTATATTAAGCAACAAGTAGAAAAGCTCCTCATTTATGATGAATAGATTTCTTGTTTGCTGATGTTACATCAGATATTGCAACATTATGTTTCTAAAACAGCCAGGTTTGCTCCCAGGACAACAAATACTGTTTATACTGTTAATGAACAGGTTTCAGTGTACTGCATGTTAAGCCTGTGTCTTCCTTTAATTTCCCTCATATGTTGTGGATTTGTTGCATGCCAAGTTGCAATACACTTTACATTTCTTGTTTTGGCACGTGCCCTAATTGTTTATACAGGTCAAATATAGACTAAAATAGAACTGCTTCATGGGCCAGATAAGGTATTATGCCAGTGTTGCCAACCCCCAGGTTTTTTCCTGGCAGCCAGTAAAATGGGCACTTTTCTCCTGCCAGCAAATGACAGGAATAGGTTGTCAGCAAAAAATATGGCTGTGATGCTTGGCTCGGAACTGCACATGCGCAGTTCCAGTCCGGAGCTGAATGAAGCCATCCAAATGCCTGCTACAGTGTGTTCGGGTGGCAGCAGCAGGAGGTGTATCTGACCATGTTGTGTGATGTCATGGTGCAAGGGAGCCGAGGGGATTGACTGGAGCCTTCTGTATGGGTCTGGGGGACAGAAGAAAGGCAAGTCGGGAGCAGGACTGT
The DNA here is from genome assembly GCF_905171775.1 of Rana temporaria. Lineage (NCBI taxonomy): Eukaryota > Metazoa > Chordata > Amphibia > Anura > Ranidae > Rana > Rana temporaria. Next base: position 90,153,646 of record NC_053496.1, on the reverse strand, counting down.
CAGTGCTGTTTGTACTGGAGTGGACCGAAGGAATCACCTGGTGTGGATAGAGACTGTCACTGTGGCTCAGGAGGGGTCATGTCGGTGAGGTGTAATCATCCTCTGTGCAGGTCCCTGAGCTACTTACTATATTGATAATAAAATAAGAAATGTTTTTTGCCTTAATATCTGCCTTAAAGCGGAGTTCCACCTAAAAATGGAACTTCCGCTTAACCGACTCCTCGCCCCCTTACATGCCACATTTGGCATGTCATTTTTTTTTGGGGGGGGGAGTGGGGGCTTAAGGAGAAGTGGGACTTCCTGTCCCACTTCCTCCTTCCGCCGAGGGGCTGGTAAGGCGATTAGCTTAATCGCCTTATTGCAGCCCCTCCCTGTAGGCGAGTGCCTGTCCAATCGGACGGCGCCGCTCGCGCATGCGCAGTGCCGCTCGTGCATGCGCAGTGGGTGCCCGGCCGTGAAGCCGAAAGCTGTCACTGCCGGGTGCCCACACTAGGAATGAAGACGCCGGCCGGCGAGGGGGGGCGAGGAGCGGAGCCCCGGCCGGCGCGTCGCTGGAGCCGTGGAGCAGGTAAGTGTCTGTTTATTAAAAGCCAGCAGCTACACTTTTTGTAGCTGCTGACTTTTAATAAACTTTAAAAAAGGCTGGAACACCCCTTTAAATCACATTGCTAATTGCATATTGTACTTGTTTGTAACGTAAATACTGAAAGTTGCAACTGTAATTTTGTAACTTTTTGGAAATGCCAGTAAAGACTTGACTGTACCAGTACATTTCGGGTGTCAGTAAATTTCAATCTGGTAGGTTGGCAACACTGTATTATACAATGCTTGGTACTTGAGTGACCAATTGGCAGGCCTGGAAACCAGCTAAAACATGGTGAACAATCACCAGCCCTTAATATATAGAGAGGTCAGATAAGACATTATGCTGTGCTTGGCACATGAGCTACCAATTGTCAGGCCTCAGTCGTTCCAGAGGTCAGATAAAACATTACACAATGCGTAGCACTGGAGTGACCAATTACCAGGCCTGAGCACAATTTATATGGGGTAAGGAATGTGCCTAGTGCTATGCAAATGGAAACTTTCAGAAATCCAGTATTTGCATAAGATCATCAGGAAGGAGAGGGGATTCTCCCAGGGAAGGGTATGTTCACCTTTTGGAGTATGTTGCACCCATATTTAGAGTGTAACATGCTCTAACACCTCCCCCTCACCCCCCTCCTTTGTGACAGTGGGGGGTTCCTCTTGTAGTCATTGTCACATTCGGCTTGACTGTTTGGGGTACAGCAATCTGTGAATGAAGGAATGAACTACAAGTCTGCCACCATGGCTTGTAGTTCTCAATGAGCTGATAAGCACCCTTTTGTAGTTCATTGACCCTTCCTCCAGCTGTCTAACAGAAAGCCTATACAGGTATGGGCAGAACGTTGGTGTAAAGCAGGTTATACACAGTAAAGATTTGTTTTCGTTCAACCTGTGGGTTGAACAAAAATAATACATCAGCACAAGCTATGGTGATGCAGTGATCTCTCCCACTGTTCTATTGTATTCTGAGGATAGAACAGAATACACATATTAGTGCTGCAGCAGGTCTAATGTTTTGCAGGTTTCTGGGGGGAAAAAATAATGCAAATGTTTTTCCCTGCAAACTTAAGTGCAGTTATTCTCTTTTCACAAGGTGAACTTTGTCTTTAAATGCACTGTTACTCAGGTTCCTTAGTACTGCTTCCATGTTTATTTTATTGGTGCAGAGTAAAGTTGAAGGATAGAGACTGTCAATGTGATTTACAAATCTCTAACTAGAAATGAGAAGGATCGTCATTGAGATTGAAATGATTGAATCGTAATGTCAATATGCATGTATGACATAGGAGATGTTCATCAAAAGCCGATTGTAGAGATCCAAAGCTACTATTGAGTCTAAAAATCCTCCTTCCATAGCAGAGTACATAGATAGAGGCCTGTTTTATTTGATTGGTAACTGGGGAAACATTCGTTCATTCCTTTCATTAGCTTCTTTCTTGTCAAAACGCTGTCAAAAGCTTTTCATTTCTGTTCTTTTTTTATTTTTAGATGATGATTCAGATTCTTATCCAAATTATGGGCGACATTCATATATAGAAGATGATGGTAAGCTTTACATTTTTTTTTTTATGACTAGATCATGTTCTGTGATTTAGCAGGAGCATACGCAAACTGTATCCCCATTCCCACTTTCATGACTTCTTACAGAGTTTTCTTTTAACTTTAAATGGGGTTACCCCCTCTCCATGCACTATTTATCAGGCACAGAAAGCTGACATAGCAGATCTGGTTCTGAGGCAGTCCAGACAGCAGACAACTGATCCCAAGTAATAAAGGGAGGATAAGACTAAGGCCTCGTACACACGATGGGTTAACCAGAGGACAACGGTCTGAAGGTCTGTTGTCCTAGGTTAACCTATGAAGCTGACTGATGGTCCGTCGTGCCTACACACCATCAGTTAAAAAAAACAATTGTGTCAGAACGCGGTGACGTAAAACACAACGACGTGCTGAAAAAAAACGACGTTCAATGCTTCCAAGCATGCGTCGACATGATTCTGAGCATGCGCAGGTTTTTAACCTATGGCTTTGCATACTAACGATCAGTTTTGACCTATCGGTTAGCAATCCATCGGTTAAATTTTAAAGCAAGTTTGCATTTTTTTAACCGAACCTATGGGGCCCCCACACGATCAGTTTTGACCGATGAAAACGGTTCGTCAGACCGTTGTCCTCTGGTTAACCTATCGTGTGTACGAGGCCTAACAGCCTGGAGTTTCAGCATTTAAAAAACAAGTTGTCAATTGCTGACCCCAGATTTCTATGGTAAAGCTTTTTTGTAGAGTGTGTTGCACTACATTGCACAACCAATAGGTGGCACTGCCAGTCAACAACATTCTTTTATAAAGGCAACTAACATTTTTTGCTTATGTTGTTGTTTTCTAGTACTGTATACAAATCTAAAACTTAAAAAATAAAACTTGCCCTTTATGACCATGGACTTGTATCACAAATCAAATGCTGAAATAGTGTGCATACTGCTTTTCTAAGTTCTCCATATACGAAGATTGTGACACCCCTGCTACATAGAGAGAATTATTATCACATTTTAACTAACATAGGGTTATTCATAAGGGGAGTACAAAGGCACTAACACATAGCAACAAATCAGGATTTAGTTTACCGAAGTCAGATGATAGACTCATTCAGATTGGTTGCTATGGTTTATTGTACTTTGCCCTAACGAGTTACCCTTCCCAAAGTCAAATTTAAAGTATCATCTAGCTAGTCAAAAGTACAGAATCTTGCATGCAAGCAAAGCACTTGGCAAAAATTATATCTGGATCATTAAACAGCATAAGAACTGAACAAAAAAACATTACTTATTCTGAAAAGAACTAGGACTATATTTATCAAGCTTATCTTTATATATATATATATATATATATATATATATATATATATATATATATATATATATATATATATATATATATATATATATATTGTAGTTCTGAAAAACAATGGAAACATTCTCATCAATGGGGTTTATATTCTATTTTAAGCTCTGACACCATTTTAGTACCATTGATGGAGCACTTAGAATTCCTGTATCGTGTCAGTAAGCTTGTATGGGATTCTTGCTGCACTGGCTATAGACCACTCACTGAAAGCTCTTCAGGGTCAGTGCCTCTGTTTTTTTAAATCTGACACTGTATACAAATATGCAGTTCCCGTTATATTCTCCTTAGAATATACCTGTTGTAACAAGATTATGTGGACTGAATGGTTGATCTGATCTTTCTGAAAATGGTAGGTTTGGCTTCAGTATTTGAGTCACAGATATGTAACAAGCATATAAAACTTGGAATGCCTTAACTCCATACTTGTTCTGGGTACGTGACTCTGTTTTAAAGACAAAGTACCAAAGTGACAGCAAGTCAACTACTATTTTGAGAATGAGAGATCCTCGGTAACCTACTTATTTCTCTAATGACAGGTTTTCTTTAAGAAGGTCATGGGTAAAGTATAGTGTAAGATATATCTACAATTCCAAAAAAAAATTGGGACGCTGTGTAAGAGGTACATACAAACAGAATTTAGTGATGCAAATCTCATAAACCCATATTTTATGCACGATATAAAATAGAAAACATATAAAATGTTTAAACTTAGAAAATGTATCATTGGATGCCTGTGATCTTTGGGCACTCATACGGCGCTGTATTAAAAACAGGCATGATTATCTGATGGACATCGCTGCATGGTATAGCTCTACCATGCAAAGAAGAAGCCATATCTAGACATAATCCAGAAACGCAGATTTCTCAGGGTATCACGTACCTGGTGCTGGAGGCCAATAGAGAGAGGGCTTCCCTTGTGGCTAAGTTCCAGATGTTGGGAGTGTGCACGGTAGCGCGCCTGCGTGATGCGTGTGCAAATGTGCATTTTTGTGTGCATCTGTGCATTTGTTATGCAGCAGTGCAAATTCCTTTGGCCATGCAAGGTACTGGCAGGAATGCCAGGCCTTCGAGCACTTCCGTTCTGGATGGTACCCTGACACAGGGCCATTTAAAATGGTCTGTTGCAAAGTGGAAAACTGTTTTGCGGTCAGATGAATTATTTTTGGCAAGCGTGGGCACCACGTCCACCGGACTAAAGAGGAGAGGGACCTTCCGGCTTGTTATCAGCACTCAGTTAAAAAAAAAATGCATCTCTGATGGTATGGGGGTGCATTAGTGCGTATGGAATGGGCAGCTTGCACATTTGGCAAGGCACCATCAATGCTGAAAGATATATCCAGGTTTTAGAGCAGCATATGCTTCCATCCAGATGTTATCTTTTTCAGGGGAGGCCTTGCATATTTCAGCAGGACAATGCAACAGCATGGCTTCATAGTAGAAGAGTCCAGGTGCTTAACTGGCCTGCCTGCAGTCCAGAACTTTCTCCAATGGCAATTATTTGGGGCCACTTGAAATGAAAAGTACGACAAAGATGACCCAGGACTGTTGAGCCGTTAGAACCCTACAGTATATCGGACAAGTATGGGACAACATTCCTCTACCAAAACTCCAACAACTGGTCTCCAGTGTTGTTTAAAGAAGAGGGGATGGTAAACCCGGCCCTGTCCCACTTTTTGGAGACAAGTTGCTCCCATCAATTTTAAAATTACCCTATTTTTCTCTTAAAATTATACATTTTGTCAGTTTAAACATTTGACATGTTTCCTATTTTCTATAGTGAATAAAATATGGGTTTATGAGATTTGCAAATCATTGCATTCTATTTTTATGTAGATTTTATACAGTGTCCCAACTTTTTGGGAATTGGGGTTGTATGTATAATTATGAAAAATGATTTAGTATCACCAGTTATGTGTTTGTGGCAATACATGATTTGACTCTTAGTTCTGGCCTGTAATATCCAGGAAAATCACAGCCCTCTGTGCCACGTTCCAGGAGTGAGATGGATCATATTGACATGGAGAATAGTGTCCGCAGGTCTGTCACCTTACCTCTCCCAACCCGCTCCTCCTCCCTTAAACCAAGCCATGAAAGGTGAGGCGCTTTATGAATATTTATAAAAAAAAAAAATAGCTTCTCGATAATGAAGAAAATGTAGAATGCTTAGCCGTTATACTAAAAATGAAAAATTGTACATGATCTTAGTTTGATTCAGTCGGCTGCTCCTAAGACATTTGAATACATGCCTTTTTAACTGTAAGAACATCATGTACAATTTTTAATATGTCACTTGTCTTTTAACTCAAACATATATCATTGCTGATAGTGAGACTTGTTTCTCCATTCTTGTTACTTTGTCCGTCCTGAAAAAGCCTTGCGGCGAAACGCGTAGACGTACAAGGGAATGAATGTATACAATGTATCATCTTATATGGGTTTTTAATTCTTGAACATCATGTTAATATTGTATTCTCTTTTCATTAAAAATATATGATTTTTTTTCGCTATCTCTATTGTTTCCTTGCCTTGAAAGTTCAACTTTTGGTTACTCTACTGAGTAATTGTCCATGTCATGCTGGTAGGTTAATTGGATCCTGTCTAAATTGGCCCTAGTAAATGTATGTATAATTGATGATAGGGTTTGATGTGAATTTATGGTATATATGTAAAGCGCTGCGTAAATTAACAGCGTTATATAAGTACCTGTAATTTAATAATAATTGATTGAAATGTATAGGATACAAAGTGCTTTGGCGTACAGAACCAAGGAAAGCATTAAAGTGATTGTAAAGTCTCAAGGTTTTTGACCTTAATGCATTCTATGCAATAAGGCGAAAAAACGTTTTTGCTGCAACTGCCCCCAGACCAACCCCCCCCCTTTTTTTACCTAAGCCCAATCCAATCCAGGGATGTGCATGAGCCCAGTGGCTCCAGCCGCTGTCTCTCTCTTCATTAGATAGATTGATCGCAGCAGGGGCAATTGGCTCCCACACCTGCCAATCAAATCCAGTGATGCGGAGGGTGGGGCCGAGTCCGACTGTCTGTGTCAATGGATGCAGCAGCTGAACTATGGAGCAAGCCTGCACGGGTGCCCCCAGGGAAAGCAGTTTTCAGTGGGGGCATCCGATGAAGGGGCGGAGCGCCGGAGGGGCTTCCCAGAAGCGGAGGATCAGGCCTGATCTGTGCAAAACCCTTGCACAGAGCAGATAAGTATAACATATTTGTTGTTTTTATTTAAAAAAAACTTTACAACCCCTTTAATCACAGTTGTAAAGCATGGCAATGTGCTTTATAAATGTCTTTGTTTGTTTTTTTAAAGCAGTATCATGACCATAATTAGACCATAATGCTGCTTTATAACTAGGTCCCTCGTTCTAAAAATGTAAACTGTAAAAAATAATTTTATGTTACAGTGCAGAACTCGCCAATGAATTTGCTTCTTCAAATTCTCATCTCTAAACTGTGTATAAGCAAGTATTTTTGTTTTCTTAATTAAGTCGTGACAAGGATTTTTAATAACTGGCTGCTTGTTTTGCCAGCAGTAGACTTCATAAAATCTTGACATCCCACATAATAATTCTTTACGGGAGACTCAATGGCAAAATTCTGTTATACAGTTTGCGCCAGAACTGTCTTCAGCCAGATGAAGTTCCTTCTAGCCTCCTGGGAAAAGTTAATATATTGTCATTCTGCCAGTAGAGCCTAGGACAGATCATCTCATAATGATCTTCTTTAGGTACACGTCTTTAAGTCCTGCTAGCAAATCTTTATAATTTGCCAGCAAATGTGTTCATTAGTGGTCTTTCCTAGCTGGTACATAAGTTGTGTCATCCTTCTGCCACATGTCTTGTTTCATAAAGTACATTTAAACCATCCTCCGTCTGGAAATGAATGAGTATGACATACTAGCTGTTGGGCAGGCCTTGGAAAGGGTTACATAGGGCCTCTCCCAGTCCTTGTATGTCCTGGCCCTTCACCAAGGAGAAGTTTCCTAGGAACACAACAAGAAACATCTGCTTATCTGCCTGCGCGTTCAGAGCGGGTTCAAAGTAATGAATTGTGTTCTCTAGGAAACAGATGATTGGATTCTATTTCTGTTCTAATATGTACAGTGAGATTTTCATAAAAACTCATGTACATTATAGCAGATGGAAAGCGCCCCGAATCGCGAGTACATTTCCTGCCTGGAGATGAGAATAGCTGGACACGGGATTAGCAGCTCCGGAATATTTCCATCCACAACACGTGTTTCCTGGGTAACCAGGAGCTTTCACGCTTAATTGCTTTCCTTGTCCACAGGAATGATTGGGATCCCCCAGACAAGAAGGTTGACACCAGAAAATACCGTGCGGAGCCAAGGAGCATTCATGAGTACCAGCCTGGGAAATCCTCAGCACTCGTCAATGAGAAGATGGTAATGTAACTCAAGGGCAGCCACTGAATCTGTTTTGTTGTTGCTTGACCCGTGTGCCCAGGGGGTGGGTTGATGCAGTGCCGTTACTAATACTGTACTGAGTTGCGAAAACACTAGAGAAGTTGAACAGTGCAGAGCAATGGCACGGATTATCAGACTGTAAGTATTGCAGTTGTGTTAATACATTCCATTAAATCCGGTGCCTTTTATTGTTTGAACTGATCACTGGTGCAGCTCAGGAAATAACACATTGAGGCCTGGATGATCAGTTATAGGAAATTAATATTTTTCCATAACTGTTGTGCCAAATAACATTTACATAAATGACAGCTTTGTGCTGTATTTTTATGACATGGCATTTGTGCATATCGGCATTAACGGATCACATTGTTAAGTTGACTTGTTTTATTGTTTTAATCATTTGTTCTACTTTATGTCTGAGAACGTGCAGTAATATCGTATATATGTCTGAATCTGATTGGTAAATGTTAACTTTTTCTTTGCCACAGGTCCTGTGCTAAGTATCTCTAACCATGAACTAACTAGAACAATGTCTTCCAAACTACTTCTCATAACAGTTTGTGTTTCCTGGTGAAAAAAATAGCATGTTTATTTTACAGCGTTATTAGTGCGTTTTCCAATGTGACTGCCTGGAGGTCTGAAAAACACACACTGTTGATATCATAGCACCTAAACTGGGAAATATAGAATACTGTATATGTCACATGCTGTCAGCTCATAGTCATGTTGTTTTAGCTGGCAAGGTGCTGCTGTTATGTGGCACCGCTGTGGCAGCAATGTTCTAATACACGTTCACTCATTTTCATGGTATTGATTCCTGTCTTTGATGGCTGTCAGTATACTGATTACTAGTATTTCTGTTATGGGTGGTAGTTGTAGGCTAAATATCCTTTTATTTGGCGGGGGGGCAACAGCTTAAGTCTCCCATATTTATTTCCTAGAGCTGCCGCAAAGTACTATTATGCCGCGTACACACGACCGTTTTTTGGGTTCTAAAAAAATTACGTGTTTTTTTTTTTTAATGTCAATAAAAACGATCGTGTGTGGGCTTCAGAGCATTTTTCGGGTTCTGAAAAACTGGCAATTTTTTTTTCTAACATGCTCTATTTTTTCACGATGTTTTTTAACGTTGCCGTTTTTTCGGGTTGTAAAAAATGGTCGTGTGTGGGCTTTAACGACGTGAAAAATCCGCGCATGCTCAGAAGCAAGTTATGAGACGGGAGCACTTGTTCTGGTAAAACTACCGTTCGGAATGGAGTAAGCACATTCATCACGCTGTAACAGACAGAAAAGCACAAATTGTCTTTTACTAACATGAAATCAGCTAAAGCAGCCCCAAGGGTGGCGCCATCCGAATGGTACTTCCCCTTTATAGTGCCGTCGTACGTGTTGTACGTCACTGCGCTTTGCTAGAGCATTTTTTTTTCACGATTGTGTGTAGGCAAGACCGTTTTTAATGATCAAGTTGAAAAAAACGTTGTTTTTTCTTGAGCCTGAAAAACTTTGTTTTTTACAACCCGAAAAATGATCGTGTGTATGCGGCATCAGCCTTCTACACTATAATGGCAAATAAAATAGATAATAAAAACCATTACAAGTGATCAGGCCAGATGGGTGGAGCTGGGAATTTGGGTGAAGAAATCTGACCATCAAGGTCCCAAATGTGCAGAGTGTTTTTTTTTTCTGCTTACACCTTCTTATGCCTGAAATATCAGGCCTGAATGGAACAACTCTTTCATCCACATACTATTATTCTAGATTTCTTTGGTTCCCTGGGTGGTTATTTTTCATATAAAACTCTGGTAGCAGGTTCCAGACCTCATATGTGTCTACTGCCATTAGGAACTGTGGGTTCTGTTAGTCCTCAATTGATAAAAAATAGTTAGACATTGGGGCGGTTTTAGGCAAAAAGGGCAAATAGACTGTACACTTTGGAAGCGCAGTTGCACTCTGCAAGTGCTATAGCACTTATTTCCCCCAGAGCTTAGTGAATGTGGTTTAATAATTACTTTTTACCTTTTTTTCTATATTAAAAAGGGCCAAAAATTGAGCCTGTATCTCGGTATTTACTAATGGCTCTGTTTTTTTAAAGTGGATGTAAACCCGATTCATGAAATTTTGGTTGAGCACATATATCTGCAGTATTTTGTTATCTCTTTTCAATTAGCTAAGTCTTATATAGCTCTCTTCTGAATGGTTCCTCTGTTATCAGCCTGAGAACTCCTGACATATTTTTTGACTTTTTAGAAAAATGCAGCCTGAATCTTTTGTCAAAGGAGGTTGCTAAAATGGATTAGCAGAGGGCAGCTCCTATTACAAAACAGCTCTGAGAGTCTCTGCCTATGATGAGAGGGGGTGTGTGCCTTTCCTCCAATCAGCAATGTTTGCTATCTTGACTGTATGCCCAGACATCACACTCTGTGTTAACCAGGAAGAGAAAATCTCCTAACAGGATCTCAACTTTCTAAACAGTATATAAATGTGAAGACAGCAGATATACATATAAAACCTATGTGGGGATATTTAGTTAATCTCTGTGTATCATCTGAGGCTGTTCACTTCACTGGGTGTATGGAGGGTTTACATCCACTTATATCAAAGCCCTGGTTCACATTGGTACGATTTGTCAAATCGGCGGCACTGGCACTGTCCTAATCGATGCGACGCTGCATTGATTTAAAAAAAATAGTTGCTGTACTACTTTTTGTGATTTCAGGCTGCAGTTTACATTGACATCTGTGCAGAAATCTGCACATATGTCTATAAAATCGAGGCCAAAATTGGGACTGTCATGGGAGAGTGAAATCAATGTGAACCTGGGCTTAAGACCAAACTTTTTTTGACATTTATCTCACTCAGAACATGTTTCGTCTTACTTCCTGTTGTATATACAGGACAGTAGGTTTAGGGAAAATCTCCTAAATGGGACAAGGAAAAAGGCAAAAAAGTTGTAGCCAACAGCTAAAAGGAAGAAAAACTGTTTGGGCTTTAGATATACTTTTAAAGTAACACTAAAAAATGATTTTTTTCTCCAAAAATAATCAATATACGTCCACTACTTAAAGCCCAATTGCCAGCAATTTTTTTTTATAAAACCACAGCAAGAGACATAACTTGGTCAGTAGGCCCAGCTGTTCCATCCATAGAACTCATGCTACTACAGCTTCTATAGATGGAAAGTGATCTGTGAATGGGGGACATGCAGATGGTTGATAGACCCCCCCCCCCTCACCCCAATTAATGGACCCTGGTTTATTCAAAGAAGCTGTAGTTTTGGTTCTATAAATGGCATAGCTTGACAGAAAGGGCAGGCATATTCAGGCACTCTAGGTGAGAGCCTTTGACAGCTCCCACAGGTCTTTTAACCCTTACTGCACTTGAAGATTGCGGTGTGGTGGGGGGAGGGGGGTTCATGGACAGAAGAGAATTTCAACTAACAGAAGAAGCATCAGCACAAGTAACACATCCTACTGAATATACAGTATGCTATGTCCCTTGTGCTGCTTTTTGTGTTTTTATTTTTCTTCTTTTGGCTGCACATAAGCTCCCAAACTTCTCATTTTCCCCTCATCACTTCCATTTGTTGAGAAGGTGTGCAGTGTATGTTAATTGCAGGCATGTGCACTGCTCTATATACACTACAAATCCCATAGTCCTTAATCCATATTAGGAGCGATCAAGAGAGTGTGACTGCGTTCTTACATACAGTGGGACCATAGAGAACAAACATAGCCATCCCCTAATAGGAGGTTGAATTTCAGCAGCAAAAAAAAAAGAATTTGGAAATTTAGAGGATGCTGCAAAAGCAGGTATTCTTTGAGTTAAGAATACATACTTGGGCTTTTCTTTTTTTTTAGTGTCACTTTACATTAAACCATTGCTTTGCTCATTTAGGGCAGAGCATGGCCACATTGGAATGACTGGCTGACTTAATAGCACATACTACGTTCCTTCATTCCCTTTCTGCTTGATTTGGCCCTGAGAGCAAACAAAAATACCTAGTACTTCAGGTACTGAGAATATGTGGCACTCCCCCACTTACCACATGACACAACATATGTCTACAGATTGACCATTCAGGTACCCTTTGATTATATATTTTTTCATTATACTCCCAGATTTGTGACAGGTTTACAATGCTATATTCATCGCTACCATTCGTGGGGTGCAGTAAAGTAAAGGTAACACTAGATGGCACCACTGATTGAGTGTATTACTTTGTATAAAACAGTAAATCTGTTTTACAATATAATACATGCTAAAGTAAGACGTTTCATGTTACAGTGCAGTAGAATTACCAGATGTGCTGTGCATTTCAGCAAAGTTTCAGAAAGCAACATGAATTTTAAACAGAAGGCCCACCTTCTGTTGTTTTTCAGTATTGGCATAGGTTTACGCCATAATTCTATGTAAATTACTGCTACATATGGTGATCCTATGTAAATGAAAGATAGAAAGTATTAAAACTAGGTTTTTACTCTAAATTCCTGTGTGTTGTGATGTTTTGAGATATTTGTTTAAACCCGAATTACATTTATGAGTGCTTGTGTGCAGTAACCTTTTAACATTGCCCGAGTTTGTGAATATATTCTGTTAATTTAGAGATAGTTGGTGGGGGAATTGCAGACAATAAATTTGTGCAGCTGACATTTAGGGATCATGCACACAGGGCTTAAAAAAAAATCTTTCTGCTTGTAAGCAATTATAAGCTCTTTGATAGCCTACAGTATATGTCTATGAACACATAGGTGTTTGCAGGCATATTAGAAGAGGAGTGTTTACAGGCTGGAAAAAAAAAAGCATCACCACTGCATATAGGAGAGGAGGTTTTGAGCAGACAAGTTTAGCATTTGTGTGTTCATTCCTTCTAGTAGCCAGAATAAATTAAAATTCTGTCCAATGGAATCCATAAACGATCAAATGCTTGATGTGCCTAAACACGTTTGCAATACACGGCTTTAGGTGCATTTTTCCTGCCAGGAGTAAAAGGTGTTCAAAGGAGAAATTTGAACGCCCGGTGTGCATGAGGCCTTATACTTTTTGGCAATCTACTTTACTTTACCTTACTCCTTTTGTGTTCCTTCCAGCTTGTGTGTACTGTTTTTACTGTCACTTTATCCATTGTACTTTAGGTGTTTTACTAATCTGTCTTCTGTATCCTGTGTGTCTTGTGTCTCATCCAATGCCGGGTTGTGCTGTGAGCTCTGTTTCTTGCATATCCATGTTCTGTTAAAGATGCCGGATGAAGTGTGACCTCACATCCACTGTTACAGATAATAAATCTTTCTTCTCAATTTCTAGTCCTGGCAGTGGAAAGGCGTACTTGGGAAATCTGCATCTCTAACAGGCCCTTTTCTGTGTTCTTTTTCATGATCTTCTTCTCCTTCTTCCTTCCATTCCTCTGTCATGACCTTTGTAGACTCGGGATAAAAGCCCAGAAGAGATAGATTTAAAGAATGAGCCTTGGTATAAATTCTTTTCCGAGTTGGAATTTGGGAAACCGGTAAGTAAGGATAGATTTCAGCTTCTTTGTGCTTTGCCATAGCTGCAAATAAGATGATGATGATAACTTAGCCATGGCCTGTTTTTTATTAGAACCTTGAACAGGAAATACAAAAAAAAATGGTAATAATACCTTATAAATATGATATACTACAATGCCAATTTTTATCATTCTACTCAGCATACAGATGCTGTAATGGCACAGGGGGCTTTGTATTTTTACAGCAGAGCAAAATTAATACATACTGTAGGTTTAGGTTTGTAAGTATCAGCCACTATTATTTTTGTTATAATTACTATTAATATAATTATGTTTAAATTATAGGGTTGCAAAAAAAAAAAAAAAAACTAACAATGTTTGTTTTCATTTTATTTACTAAGCCCTTATTTACCCCATTGTTCATTATTCATTACTTGTTTGCTTGTTTCTTTAAAGCAGTTCTGTTTATTTTTCCATTGTATTTTATTCAAATATATGGAGCTATATGCAACTATCTGATCTGCGAAACAGCATCCCAAAAAAGTTAACTTGTTCATGTCAAATGGTAACATTACATTCAGTTTTTTGAGATAGTTGGTTGCATAAAGCAAACATGGTAGCACGGTTCATTAATCAAAGGTGCATGTTTGTTTATAGGCCGCATGATAAAGCACATTGCACCAACACATAAACATTAGGCTGGATTTGTTTGTTGCAACCAATCATATTCTAGCTGTCATTTTTCCAGTGTCGGTTGGAAAATGAAACATAGCAGAACATTGGTGTGGGCAACATACCTATCTTTGTTATCCCATATTCATGTGATCAACCAATTGCGTTTTAGTCTATGCTGTTATATTCCTTAATGCTGACTATGAATGATTGTCATGGTCAGGGGTCAGGCTTGGAGACCTGTAGCTATAGCAGTGGAAAGGTTCACAAGGACCAGCGTGATAAGTAAATAAGCAGGTCACCCTAGCGAAACACGTGGGCTTACTAGAGGCACAGGGTCCAAGTGCTTACTGGTCTTCACCAGAGCGCCTGATGGTGGAGATGGGTTTCATTACATGCTAGTGCCAGGTTGGGGTCCTCAGGCTTGCCCCACCAGGAGGTGAGCAATTGGCGGACCAGTAACAGATGTAGCAGGTAGGGATCATGCAGAAACTTAGTCGGTAAACAAGCCAAAGGTTGGTAACAAGTGGTTCCAAGTTTTTTGATCAAGCTGTCGAGGAACAAGCCAAAGGGTGGTAATAATTGGTAGCAAAAATGAGGACAGTTGTATGTACGCAAGGAGCAAAATATTGGCTAAAGAGAGCACAATAATCTGGCAATAAGGAAGTGCAGAGACATGGCTTAAATCAGGAAGTTAATTGGCGGTGAAAAGAGCTCAAGGTACAACATAAACAAGATACAAGGCAAGATTGTTCAAGAAATGTGACAGGGAGCTGTCCAGCATCTTGGGTGGCAAAATGAGAGGCACTGCAGCCAGGCACAACAGAGGTCCCAGGTTCAGATCTGGACCCTCACAATGAGATTGTCGTTAACAATAGTTATTGTTTGGGACACATAAAATATTAATGTGTGTGGTTTGTCTTGCATCTGTTGTGGATTTAGACAACATTTGAAGTCTTTTGTTTTAAAATTGCAGTGTGCCATATTAAAATTATATCTCTCCCCATTTATCCTGTATCATTAAGCTCCTACATCAAAGGAGAGGTGTATTTTCTATTCTAGGAAAAAAAAAAACACTTTGAGAGGCTTCCACAGATGGTAACTAACTAATGCTCAGGTATATTTGTACCAGAGAGAAATTAAGGCAAAGACAGCCAATTGGTAGCTCTGCAGAAATGTGTCCAATTGAGATGGGGGAACCAGTCCCTCCATATCTCGTCATGTGGCCAGCTATAAGAGCCCAGTGCCATGGTTTTTGTGAGATAAGTAAATGTTACAAGGTAGTTTTGCCTGTTATTTTAAGTTGGCAAAATGGTCAGGTGGAATTTTAATGAATTTATAGGTATGCTTTATTAAATTATTATTTATTATTATACACAATTTATATAGCTCTAACAGTTTATGCAGCGCTTTACAATGTAGAGGGAGGGACAGCACAATTACAGTACAGTTCAATACAGAAGGTACAGGCGGGCCCTGCTCGTAGAGCTTACATTCTAAAAGGGAGGGTGGTGGTACAAAAGGTAATGGCTGTGGAGAATGATTTAATGGGGTGGCTTGGGGACAGTTGTTAGGTGGGTGTGGGATAAGCTTCCCTGAATAAATGAGATTTCAGGGATCTCCTAAAGGTGGAGAGGTTAGGGGCTGATCGGACATACCAGGGCAGGGAGTTCCAGAGGATGGTTGAAGCTCTGGAGAAGTCCTGAAGGCGAGCATGGGAGGTGGTATACCTGCTGCCCAGTTTCCTCATCCATTGTTTCCATTTCATATATGGTGCACTGGCCTTACCCATCCCTTTACATGTTTATCTTTCTTTAAATACATTACTTGCTCTGCATATACCTTTAGTTGTTTAGCTACTTTTACATGGCCTGTAGGTCATAATGAATATCTAGAATATAAGCAAAGAATACAGGAGAGTTCTGAATGTCTATCATACATACATTACACAAACATATCACCACACATTATTATTTATTCATTTACTTTAGTGACGTATAAATGTGAATCTTGTATGCTATTTTGTACTGTAATGCATAAAGATGTAAATCTGCCTTTTAATCAAAGCTAAACAAAATCATAATTTAGAATTTTTATTAACCCTAAAACTTACATAAATCTGAAATTTCTTGTCCTCATCAACCAGTACTTTAAAGGGTTATACATTTGCTCTGCTTAACACTGATTCAGCAACTACCAAAAGGCTGAATTATCTATCAACCTATTACATCTCCTGGGGACCCTTATGGTCTCTGCCTCTGTTTTAAGGTACATGCACCAGTTATGGAGACTGTAGAGGCAGTCTTGGTCCCTAGAGTGCTTGAAAAATATACTGTATATGGGGAGCCAACATAATAAAAAAAAATACACTTTTCCATCAGTTAATCCCAAAATATTTTGGATTGTGGGCCACTTTTTGGTTTTCTTGGGGACTTCATTGGTGAGGTTTAGTTTTGCTCCAGTCTACTCTCGTTTGGGTGTGTCCATTCCTACTACTGATTGTCAATAATACTAAATATACCAAAAGTGAAACCTACTCGTAATGTTTGTGGCTTTTATGTAGGCCTAAAATAAAAGTGCAGATCTTGCCACCAAAGCAACCAAGATAGTTCATAAATGATTAACTTATCTTTCCAACAGCTGCCATAAATTGAAATAACTTTATTGAAATGACTGAATCGTAATAAGAAGCAGTTCTAGACTAAACAGTACCCAATTGTATATATTGCGTTCCTTTGGCAAACCTAATGGATCTGTAAAAGTTATCTTGCATTACAGTAGACTAATAGGGGGCCACTGCAGCATGTGCAGGCTTCAGTTGGTTTAACAAGTCTTGCACACGTCACTTAAATTACTAATCACAAATGTTCAGACTTTTCCAGATAAACTTGTTCCTAATGTTCCTTCTGCCGGAAAGCTGCACATGCTTAGCAAGATTTATTTTAGTAGATTTGATTGGATACAATGAAAACTTGTCAGATAAAGTGCTAAAAAGGGAAAACTATGAACGTCAATTGTTTGCATTGTTAATTTTTGTGACTGTATGCCAATAGTATTAGCAGATATATTTTATAGTAAACTTCTTTACTTTGGATCATAGGCCCAGATTCACAAAGGAGATACGACGGAGTATCTCAGATACGACGGAGTATCTCAGATACGACGGAGTATCTCTCAGAGTATCTATGCGACTGATTCATAGAACCAGTTACGCATAGATATCCCTAAGATCCGACAGGTGTAATTGTTTTACACTGTCGGATCTTAGGATGCAGTACCGCGGCCGCCGCTGGGGGGAGTTTGCGTCGTATACCAGCGTCGGATATGCAAATTAGGAGTTACGGCGATCCACAACAGTTTTTCGCGTTCGCTACGCGCTGCTAGTCTAGTTTCCCGTCGCAAAGTTAGTCCTCGTTTTGGGTGCCCTAACTTTACACAGCACACGTATGTGCTGTATAAAGTATGGCCGTCGTTCCCGCGTCGAAATGTAAAACTTCACGTCGTTTGCGTAAGACGTCCGGGAATACGAAAATACGCTATGCAAGTAGCCGTTCGAAAAAATGACGTCACGTCGCGCAAAGCACGGCGGGTAATTCAAAGGGGAGCATGCGCAGTAGGTCCGGTGCGGGAGCGCGCCTAATTTAAATGGCAATCTCAAAAATATTCCGATTGCACACCTTCCGGCAAAATGGCCAAGTAGTAAAAGGGTGCTGAAACGATCACCGGCTGGGAACCAGAAAGCAAATCATATATATATATATTCGCCAGCACACCAGGGATCATAACGTCCAAAGATTTAATGCATATCTATTATTTCAAAAAGAGCAACGTTTCGAGGCCACGCAGGACCTCTTCGTCAGGCAAAAAGATGCTTTTTGCCTGACGAAGAGGTCCTGCGTGGCCTCGAAACATTGCTCTTTTTGAAATAATAGATATGCATTAAATCTTTGGACGTTATGATCCCTGGTGTGCTGGCGAATATATATATATATATAATTTAAATGGCACACGCCCCTTTGAATTATGCAGGCTTACGACGGAGGCCGCCGGCGTAGTTTTCATCGCAAGTGCTTTGTGAATCGGGCACTTGCAATGAAAACTTGCGGCGGTGTAACGTATCTACGATACCTTACGCCGCCGCACTTCTACCTGAATCTGGCCCATAAAGTCTACTTTTCTTACTGAACAGATCCATGTGTGCCTCAGCCATTTCACTTGGTAATGAAGGCAATATTTAGTTGAACTACGGTATAGAATAACTACCTCCAGCATTGGTAAAACCTTTTAAACAAGTTTGTTATGTGAAAGCATGTGCCATATTCTGGATGATATATCAAAGTACTTCCTTGTCAGGGGTCATTGGCTGTTTAGTAGTGAATAGAAATACTGTATGTATTCCTTGGCTGAACCTTTATCTCATTATCCTGCACTGCCATCATGGAATTTCAGCCATTTGTAAATGTGGTATGTACTCTTGGCCTTAACGCAAAGTAAATGAAAGCACTATTTACTATCTGCCTTTTCCTGCAAAGATCAATATTTTCCAAGCTTCTGTCCTATCTTAGTTAATGTAATGAAGTTAAATTACTGTTTTCCAGGTGACCCCAACAGGTCAAAAAAATGCCTTCTAGAATACAGGTGACTGGCCTGTATTCATGTAGAAGCCTGCCTGGTCATGTTAGGGCTTCCTTTAGATCTTAACTCAAAATCTCTGAACCATTTTTTTTTTTACTAATCTAAACTGTAATTCTTTACAATTCTTTGCATGCCTGCTTAATGCCTCCCACTATAGTATGGGACATGCCTTTGCTTGTTTCCTCCTTCTTTTTTTTTTTTATTCTTTTCCTCTTGGTGCAGATGCAAATCCTCTACTTGTGTGTTATTTCCAAATTCATTCTCCTTGTGATATCTTTTCTCAGTTTCTCTCTTTTTTCATCTCCTTATTTCCTCCTCTGCTTTTCATCAGCCTCCAAAAAAGATATGGGATTATACTCCGGGGGATTGCTCTATCCTCAAAGTAGAGGATAGGAAGGTAATAACGTTAACTTAATTCTCTCCAAAAAAGACTTCTGCAGCATCTAACGTGTGTTTGTGCGTGTAGCAAGCTTACATTTTGAGTGTGCTTATAGTGCAGCTTCTGAGCTACTCTGTGTAACTCTCATTTAAAGCAAAGTACACAACTCTTCTGACCTTGTCATACTGTGATCTCAGAGTTTGAGAAGTATAGATAAAGCTAGTCCATACTGGAAATAAAATCTACCATGACGGGTTAAGGACACCACTCCTGGTTTATGTACATCCAAAAGATTTGCGAAGTTTGATGGAACAATATCGTTAACCTCTAAGTGCCATTGTACTAGGATACAGATAACCTATTATTGAATTCTGAGTAGGCAGAGGCTCTGTGAGCTCTTCAAATCCCACTCACAATCTTCCAACCCAGCCCTTCTGGTACCTGTCACATTATTCATGATATCAAGTTCTACAGTCATTCCTATGCTGCAGATTGAGCCAGAGACATAATTATAAAAAGAAAAAAATGTCTAGCTTGATGGCTACATAAGTAAATTACATTTAGTTTATCAAGTTGTGATAATAAAGTGAGGATGTAAATGAAGACAAAATCGTCAAAAAAATTAAACAATATCAGGTTATGTCCACTCCATTTGGACTCCAAAAGTCCCTGTATTGAAGTATAAAGCTCCAGCACAAAACAGTTTTCATTTGTTAAACTGATAGCTTTGGAATAGGGTGGTTTTGATTTTTGCACAGATCACACAACCTGCTTTTGGCAAGAATTATAGCAGTATCGTCCTTACAATACATATAAATCACTGTCTTTTTTTTTTTTTTTTGCCAGCTCTGTTTTCAAAAACGAATTAGATAAACTATTTTGTGGCTAGTTTTAAGTTTTATGTTTTCCCTTGTAATTCCTTTTAACTAGGGCTTATTTTATTATTTTAGCTGAAATGCTGCTTGAATCATTAAACATCCTAAATATGTAATTTTATAGTTACCATCAATTTATAATTAACTTTTTATTTTCAAATGACCCTGGTGTTTCAGGCCCAAAAATATTGTTCTACATATAATAATGGATGCCTGTACATAACTCTTCGTTTCATATTCCGGCATGCTACCCCCAGGAGCTAGTTATTGGTTTACAGAAAGGCTTGTCATACTGGCATTTCTTGTTGCAATATTGTAGACCTGTCCAAGCTTTAACTTTTATTAACAGTGGAAATTTGGCTCCAGGTTGAAGGGACTCCTGGTGCACATAGTGGATGACTATCAAGCTAATAGCAATACGGGCTGCTGTTGGCTTTTTTATATATAGACAGCTTACTTTTAATGGTTTTATAATACGACAAATGGACTTTTAAAGAAAAGCTGTAATAAGAGCGAGACATAGACTGCCATTGCTTCTTGTTTTATTACTTTGAGTCTCTAACCCAGAACATGCATGCAGCAGGTGAAGTCGTGTCCCAGCTCACTGATTACAAAACAAGAGAACCAGCTTGACAGCCAGGCAGCTAGGTTTTTCAGAAGGCGGTTATCAATGGTAGCTCACATATATCTCCAAAGAAATGTTTTTAGTATGGTAGGAAGTAGCTTAATGTTCTGTATTTATTACTGAACTTTTGGCAGTTTCAATAGTTTGTGACACCAGTATCATTTAATGTAACCACAGTTGTACAAATGAAGATAAGGAATGAAATCCATAGGAAAAAAAGCAACAGTAAGAAACATGTTCAGTACAATAAATATTAACCTTGCTATATTAAAAACATTCTATAAGGCCCTTAAAATGTTGTTATGGATCTTAAACAAAATTATATCAATAAATTAAACGAAATAGGAACACTTGGTCCGTGTTCTTGTAGAAGATATGCAGACAGGTGCCATGCTTTCCAAATTACTTGTCTTTTGAAAATTAATAACCACCAGTAAACAATTTAAAGTTCATTCTGCTGATCAGTGTAATGTGTCTAACATGACCATTAGCGCAGAGTCCATGGTAGTCATAAAAGTGCCATGGTTGGTAGAAGCAACTAGAATACCAAACCAAAATCGTGAATGCGTAAATTATTAGATATGAATAGAGATGTACTGTAGAGGTCCCGAGGCTTTGTCAACTTTGCCCGGTTCTGACAAAACCATACTAAATGTGCATGGTCATACTTACTCATCACAAATGGCATTTAACACTTATGAATGGTGGCATGTTTCAGGCTGTTTGTTGGTGTTTTTTTTCAAGGACTAGTTTCAGAACAATTTTTTGTTTTAGCCTTTATCACCAAATTTATTTACCTTGACTTTAAACTTGAAGGATCTAGGATATTCTTCTCGCCTACATTTTGATATTTATGAAGTACTCCTAAAGGAAACCTATACTTAAAGCAGAACTACAGCTTCTATCCTTTTCAGCCATGAAAGCTGCCATCTTAGCCTCTGTTTGATCTGCATCTGCCATTGTGCTGTACATGATGGTGTGATAGTGTGGCTGAAAGTAGAAGCAAATGTGACGGCTAGCATTCTCGACATGCCGGGAATGTACACGTTGTTGTTGTTTTTTTTAACTGTTAAATCAATGGGTTTAGTTCTACCTTAAAGAAATATGGGAGGTGTCATTGCCTCCTTCTGAAAATGCCAATAGTCTGGCTGTCATGGTGACTATGTGGTGTCAATACTTATGAGCTACATACTCAAAAGTATATAGATAAAGAGTTATGGGGTTGATTTATCAAAGGCAAATAGGCTGTTCACTTTGCAATTTTTGTTCCCAGCGCTTAGTGTGAAAATCCACTTTGTATAAGAACAGCCAAACGTGCAAAAAAAACGTATTTTGCTTGCACATGAGTAGATTATGTAAATCTCATTCACTAAGCTATAGGACAATTCCCTTGCAAAGTGAACAGCCACTTTGCCTTTAGTAAATCAACTTCACTCACTCCATTTTATGGGTCAATCAGAAAGTACTGACCAGTATTAACAAAATAGCTCAACAATCAGCATTTTTAGTGGTCCACCACCAACAGCCTTTGTATTGCTCTTATGCCCCTATAAAGTATATCTATAGCCCAAACTTTTTTTTTTTCAATTTGGATGGAGTGGATCAGATTTTACTGCCATTGAAGGCTCCATTCAAGAGATTACTTCACAACTCATTGTTGTCCCAGAATAGAAATTTAGAGGAAATCCCTCTAACCGCACCACAAACAGAAGTAAAAATAGAGTAGTGCCAGAGAAAGATCAATTGGTCCATCAAGTCTGCCCCTTTTTTGTTCGTTTTTTTGTTATTATTGGAGTACTTGAGTTTTGTATATGGTAAGTTGGGGAATTCTAGAACCTCTGCCACATTTCTGGTGTTGTCTTCTTTGTTGTCTTTCTATTGTTTTCTTTCTATCTATTGTTTCCTTGTTGCAGATTTTCCCTTACCTCAAATCTGGTAAAATGTTGTCCCCAGAACAGCTAAATCTAGTCTTACACCTTACAATCACTGTCTCCTTTTCCTAAACTATGCAACATGAGGAGAAACATAATCAACCCATTATCAAATTAGGCAGGCACTACATAGTTGATGGTAGATCTTTAAGTGGAACTACACTGCATCTGAGCACCACAAACCAAAAATGCTATTTTAATTCATTTTTAATATTCAAAGCAAACTCCCCTATCCATCCATGTGTCCCTAATTTATTTTGCTGAGAAATCACTTTTAAAAACGCCTCCTAGCATTGCTGGCTGTGGGGGTGTAAATAGAGACAGGTGATTTATATAGCATTTACTTGGAATCTTTCTGCCCCTAGCCCAGGCATGCATGCAAGGGGATGTGCTTAGCTAAGAAAACTCCTCCCAAAGACTCCTAGGATGTACAAGGAAGTAACTGAAGAAAGTTTAAAACAAGTAAATATGATATACTTTCCAATCTATTTACTAATACTAGCAGCATAGGGATTAAAACCAGTCAATATTGATTGAGAGAGTGAAGTTCTACTTCAAGGATATTGTACAGGCAGATTGTATAATCAATGGTGTAAAGGAGCCCCAGATGGCATTAAAATGTTTGGGGACAAGACAGCCATTCCAACCTTTTCTATCCAAAGGGTTCAAAAAAATTGTAGGTATAGATTCACTTTATGAAAAAGAACCAAAAATTAGGGATACTAAATATCTATTGTAGTATATATAGCCAGTGTCCAAACACTCAATATGGTATACTGCCTTCTAACGTGAGCATATACAGACAAAAAGAAAGGTAGTCTTTGCACTGTGGAGGTAAAGCCTCCATAGATTCACTTTATCCTCTGTTTACCCCGTTTTGTGTATTATTATTTTTTTGGTATATTAACACAAATTAAGTCATTGGTTGAGCCAGTGTATTTAAGTGTTAGTTTCAGTGCTTTGTGCTTCTAAACATTGATTTTTTCATTTTATTTGTTCTTAGATGTGTGCCCCACAGTCCCCTGTCTGTTTTCGGCCACGTTCTACAATTTTTTGACTTTTGATAGTGTTGAATAGCATATATTTTAAGATAATATCACTTATTACATGTAGGGCTAAATGTGTGGTTATACAATAACACCTAAAAGTGTAAATAATTATACTCATTGGGCCTGATTCTCAAAAAAGCTGCCTAACTTAACTTTCAGCAGTTAAGTTACACTGACTTAAAATCTCTACCTAAGTGCCCGATCTTCAAAGCACTTACGTAGAAATTTCAGGCCGTGTAACTTAAGTGCCGCCGTCGCAAGGCGGTCCTCCTCTCCGGGGGGCGTTTAAAATTTAAATGAGGCGCGCTCCCGCGCCGGCCGTACTGTGCATGCGTGTGACGTCATTTTCCCGACGTGCAGCGCGCGAACGTAATTAACGCCGGGCGGCTTTGAGAATTGCGACGGGACACTAAAGTTGCGACGGGTGAAAAAAAATATACGCGCCGGGAAAAAAAATTATTATAAAAAAAAATGACAGCGTCGCTCAGCATGCATTCCTGAGAGGGAGAACTCCATGCCAATTTTCAAAGAGAAAACCGGCATGGGTTCCCCCCCCCAGGAGCATACCAGGCCCTTAGGTCTGGTATGGGTTGTAAGGAGACCCCCCCCACGCCGAAAAATCGACGTAGGGGGTCCCCCTACAATCCATACCAGACCCGTATCCAAAGCACGCTACCCGGCCGGTCAGGAAGGGAGTGGGGACGAGCGAGAGCCCCCCCCCTCCTGAGCCGTGCCAGGCCGCATGCCCTCAACATGGGGGGGTTGGGTGCTCTGGGGCAGGGGGGCGCACTGCGGGCCCCCCCACCCCAGAGCACCCTGTCCCCATGTTGATGAGGACAGGACCTCTTCCCGACAACCCTTGCCGTTGGTTGTCGGGGTCTGCGGGCGGGGGCTTATCGGAATCTGGGAGTCCCCTCAAATAAGGGGGCCCCCAGATACCGGCCCCCCACCCTAAGTGAATGGATATGGGGTACATCGTACCCCTATCCATTCACCTGGAGGCAAAAAGTAAAAGTTAGTGAACACACAACACAAGGGTTTTTTTTAAATAATTTATTATTCTGCTCCGGAGGCCCCCCTGTCTACTTTATTAGCTCTATTACCAGGGGGGGCTTCTTCTTCCACTCTCCGGGGGTCTTCTTCCACTCTCCGGGGGTCTTCTTCCACTCTCCGGGGGGGTTTTCTTCTTCCGCTCTCCGGGGGGGGGCTTCTCCGCTCTCCGGGGGTCTTCTTCTCTCTTCGCCGCTCTCCGCTGTTGACTCGGCGAACCCCGGTTCTTCTGCAGATGTCCGGTGCCTTCTTCTTCAGCGCTGGCTGCCTGCTATCTTTGTGTGTTAGCTCAATTAGTAACAGGCAGCCGGCGCGGTCTTCTGTGACGTCACCTTCTTCTCTTCTGTTCTTCTCCCCTCTTCCGATGTTGCCTCGTCGCCTCTTGTCACTGTAATGATGGAAGTGCGCCTTGCATCCCATTTATATAGGCATCACCGTTCCATCATGCTCCGGTAGGTACCCACGTGGTGGGTGCACGTGGGTAGGCACCCACCACGTGGGTACCTGCCGGAGCATGATGGGACGGTGATGCCTATATAAATGGGATGCAAGGCGCGCTTCCATCATTACAGTGACAAGAGGCGACGAGGCAACATCGGAAGAGGGGAGAAGAACAACCTGACGTCACAGAAGACCGCGCCGGCTGCCTGTTAGAAATTGAGCTAACACACAAAGATAGCAGGCAGCCAGCGCTGAAGAAGAAGGCACCGGACAGCTGGAGAAGAACCGGGGTTCGCCGAGTCAACAGCGGAGAGCGGCGAAGAGAGAAGAAGACCCCCGGAGAGCGGAGAAGCCCCCCCCCGGAGAGCGGAAGAAGAAACCCCCCCCGGAGAGTGGAAGAAGACCCCCGGAGAGTGGAAGAAGACCCCCGGAGAGTGGAAGAAGAAGCCCCCCCTGGTAATAGAGCTAATAAAGAAGACAGGGGGGGCATCCGGAGCAGAATAATAAATTATTTTAAAAACCCTTGTGTTGTGTGTTTACTAACTTTTACTTTTTGCCTCCAGGTGAATGGGTAGGGGTACGATGTACCCCATATCCATTCACTTAGGGTGGGGGGCCGGTATCTGGGGGCCCCCTTATTTGAGGGGACTCCCAGATTCCGATAAGCCCCCGCCCGCAGACCCCGACAACCAACGGCAAGGGTTGTCGGGAAGAGGTCCTGTCCTCATCAACATGGGGACAGGGTGCTCTGGGGTGGGGGGGCCCGCAGTGCGCCCCCCTGCCTCAGAGCACCCAACCCCCCCATGTTGAGGGCATGCGGCCTGGCACGGCTCAGGAGGGGGGGGGCGCTCGCTCGTCCCCACTCCCTTCCTGACCGGCCGGGTAGCGTGCTTTGGATACGGGTCTGGTATGGATTGTAGGGGGACCCCCTACGTCGATTTTTCGGCGTAGGGGGGGGTCTCCTTACAACCCATACCAGACCTAAGGGCCTGGTATGCTCCTGGGGGGGGAACCCATGCCGGTTTTGAATTTAAAAATTGCCGTGGAGTTCTCCCTCAGGAATGCATACCAAATGCCGTCGCTTGAATGGGCCTTTACAAGGTGTGACTAACTTTACACATTGTAAAACCAGCCCTAGTTTTGCGCAAGCAAATTCGGAACTTACGCAGAAATCACAATGATGAAATGCTTTGAGAATCTGCTTAAGTCCTCATTTGCATACTCAAAGCTGCATTTCAATGAGAAATGCCCCCACTGGCGGATGCGGTACTGCATCCTAAGATCTGACCGTGTAAGTGTCTTACACATGTCAGATTTTCTGCCTAACTTTGGAAAAAGCCTTTTGAGAATCGTTTCCAAAGTTAGGCACAGACTGAACAGCAGTTAAGTCTGCGTATCTCTTTTGGGAATCAGGCCCATTATCACTTTGATGAAAGTTGTCCTCCTAAGGAGAATATTATTATACAGGATTTATATAGCACCAACAATTTGCACAGTGCTTTACAACATGAGGGCAGAAAGTACATTTACATAACAATTTAATACAAGAGCAATAAGAGGGTCCTGCTCGTTTGATAGGAGTTTCTTGTGCTGCATCAGTTTATTGCAATGCTCCCGAAGTTTGAGAAATGCACCACTGATGGTAGGTGTCTTCACTATGGGGGGGGGGGGGGTACATTTCTTATCAAAGCTCTCTGTATCAGTGTAAGACCTGCAAGTCCAAATTGGGTTGCAGGAAAGAAAATCGATCGATTCCCCCATCAACACAGTCAGTGTTGATAGGGGGATTCCTGCCATGGAGCAAAGTGTTCTCCCAGTGGGGAAGGGGTGGAGGGACGGAAAGCTGTCCCTGCAGGGATCACACAATGATTACTGCTAGCGGCTATAGCCACTGTGCATAATTGCATGCTAAAAAAACGGCATGCTGGTTATACCCAAGTCAATTGATAGATCGACTTTGGTACAATTAGTCTGCCCATAGATGAATTGAAACTTGGTTGGTCCCTACTGATCCAGCCAAGATTCGATCCATCTATGGCCAGCTTAAGACTATCTCAAGAAAGGCAAACATTTTACCAAGAGCCAACAGTGGTGGGATATCTGCTCCATCTAATTCATTTTGTGTGCAAATGTTTTTCCAAAAGATAAAAGGGAACATTATTTGTCTGCTTACACCGGGATCTTTCACTAGGTACGATATCAAGTACTCTCTGGAAAGCCCATATATCGCCCAACTATTTCAAGTAATACTAGAATCTGTCACAATGCGAAGACTGCGCCATGTATGATCACCCCTATATCTTTATTGAACAAATGTCAAATGTTTGAATGTCATCTTGTTTGTTTTTGTTTGTTATGAAATTATTCTGCTACACTGTATATTGTTTCAGTGTGCCTCGTATATCATCCTCTGAGAGTTCTGTAACGTGTCCTTAATTGTCTTGTTCTTTTTTAACTAGACTGAGCTAGAGAAAGACCTCTATCAGTACGAGTCTGAGTTAGAGGCAGATTTAGAGAAAATGGACAAGTGTTATAAAGCCTCTGATAAAAGGGTATGGAAGTTTCTTTATTCTGCCGTTAGCTTGCCTATGGAAATATATAAGTGTCTGCAAGAATGAGAGAATGAAGAGAAGCTCTTTTCATAACATCACTAATCTCAGCTGAAACCTGGCCTGTGGAATGTGCAGAGACAATGTCATGTTTTCCATCGCTCTGTATGCAGTAATCGCCTGCCTCCAATGTGACGTACATTTCATGTAGTCGTAGGATTCTGCAGTAACAAGGCTGTGCATGTGTAAAAGCCAGAGTACTGTACTGTGACATCTGCTTGGCATGCTGTTATAGGCCTTCGTCTCACTACACATGAAGGTGCATGCTTTTGTAGAACCAGACAACCACTTATCCATTGCTTCTTTAAGAGGCTTTAAAATAGTTTTCTTAATTATAAGTTAAAAAACCTTCTTTGTAATCTATATACAGTTAAAACTGATATTACTGCAATTGGCTGTTTCCCACCTAGACAACAAACAAGATCAGATAAAATAAAAAAAGATGGTTGCATGCAAGGGGCTAAGAATGTAAGGTGAAGGTGTCAAAATGGGAAGACAACTCCGTACAAGGTCAAAACCAGAACCAAAGATTAAGACTATCTTGATTCATCTTCAGCCGCACCCATATACTCTCCTTTGGCGAATTAGTATATTGTCCCATTAGGGCTGAGCTAATCGGTTGATTTAAAAAAAAAAAAGGAAATTAATAAAATAAGAGTACAGAAAAAGTTCCTAAAGACAGAGGATTAGTAAGATGTCACATTTTAGACAGTGAATGGGATTAGCTGATTTAAATACAAATAGCAGTTACTACCAGTTATTAGTTGGGCTGCAATGAATGACTTTGGTGGATGAGGGAATCCTTCCCGCTGATCTATTGTATTCTGACAGCAGGTAAACTTCCCTGGAATACGGTCAGAATACAATGATCAGTGTTGCAGGCTATAGCCAGCAATACTGATTGTTCGGTATAAGCCTAACTGGCTGGTTGGACACAAGTCGATCAATAGATCAACCTGAGTACAACCAGCCTGCACATACAAGGATTGAAATTTGTCCGGTCCCTACTGGACCGGCTGAATTGCTTACCATGTATGGCCGGCTTTAATTGTCACCTCTAGGAACCAAGGTGCAGCAACTGATAAACGGTTAATTTTATACCAATTAAAACAATCAGTAGTTTAGCCATTCGTCTGGTCATACACAGCACAATTCATGAGTGCATATGGCCAAATGTGTGAAATGTGGTGCCTGAAGTCATTCTTATAATTATGCTGATCATAATAGATCACTGAATGTAAGTGCAAAGATATTATACTGTAAAGCCCTGTACACACGATCAGTCCATCCGATGAGAACAGACTGAAGGACCGTTTCATCGGTTAACTGATGAAGCTGACTGATGGTCTGATGTGCCTACACACCATCAGTTAAAAAAACGATTGAGTCCAACACGGTGACGTAAAACACAACGACGTGCTGAGAAAAATGAAGTTCAATGCTTCCAAGCATGCGTCGACTTGATTCTGAGCATGCGCAGGCTTTTAACCGATGCTTTTGCATACTAACCATCGGTTTTGACCGATCGGTTAGGCGTCCATCGGTTGAATTTTAAAGCAAGTTCTAAATTTTTCTACCGAAGGATAACGGACTGATGATTCGGTTTGGACCAATGAAACGGACCTTCAGTCTGTTTCCATCGGTTTTGACTGATCGTGTGTACAAGGCCTAAAAATGTAATTAATACGTTCTTCCAAACATCAGAAGTACTGGTGTCTGAATGTTGGAAACTATCTAAGTGACAAAGGTTAGGTTGTTCTTTTTCTTGTGTGTTTCATCTATTGATCTGCTGAGGCCTAATGATAGTAGAATTTCAACTTGAACAATACCACTTATTGTTCTTAGTGAACCACTTAATAAAATACTTGTAAATAGGCAACTCTTATGCTAGGTTCACACTTGGGTGGTTACAGGTACGGGACAGTTCCTACACCCGCAGCCAAACTGCGCTGCTTCATTGCAGATACGCAGGGCTGCCATTTATTCTTAATGGCACACCATTCACCCAAAAATGCCTCTGGCTTCGTTTTAAGAGGTGCAGGAACCATTTTACTGCATGAAACACAGGCACAGCAGCCCATTTAAATGAGTGGGCCACCGTGCCTGTGCAAATGGGGCTAAGGTGTGAACCTAGCCTGACTATATCTATTGTTTATTAAAAATGTGACTGTAGCTCACAGGAAGATTTATGCTAATCAGCTGTTTTCAGGTCTCTTTTCTGTAGAGCTTACTGTCTAAACAAACTTTTACGTATTCGCCAAAGATTACCACTCAAGGACCCAAAAACAACTAGAAAGCAGGTTTACTATGCAGTGTCCTAGATGAAAACCAATTTCACCAATGTGTAAATTGGTGTCTCCATGTAGAGGGCGTTACAGATGTCCCTTAATTACATTTACTCTATACTGCAATGTTCCTAACTTGTTATATGTAGTTATAGACATGTAAAAAGAAAAGCTGTTGAGATTCTATCTCAAAGTACATTTGATATTGGCATGCAAAAAAAAAATAGAAGAGCACTTAAAGGCTAATTACTTTCCTCTCTTGCAAAATCAATTTGTCACGTGCTCAACTGAGCAGGTCTAATTTGCTATTTGTTTTACAAGTAATACATTTTGGTTCTACAAGGGGCACCGAGATTGTACAATGTGTATCTGCTCAGTTGTGCTGTCTTGCTTTTTGCTGATCTTTGCTTCCAAGACTTTGGCTGAGCCGTACTTTTTATTTTATCATTGGCTTTTGGACATATAAAGATGTATGCTGTGTAATATTTTGTAGCATGCCTTTCATTATACATATATTGTAATTATTTACTTCATATTTTGATAAATGTTTCTGATGCTTGATGATCTGTATGTTCCCTATATTAATGTGTATAAAGTGATCACTGCTCTCCTGTTCAGCCTGTGCAATCAAAGAGTAAGGAGTGGCCTCAGCCTAGATGTCTCTGTAAAACCATTGCCATCTGACATGTTTTGCCCCCGCCTATGACTAAGAATGGTGGGCTGGGTGAAATGCATAAGGTTTGGTGCAGACATGTAGGCTGAGGCCACTCCTTTGATTGCATGGGCTGGATGGGAGAGCACCATAAGTGTGCGCAGCCTATTGCATTAGGGTGTGCACCCTGAAGCTCACACACATGTCCTATGAATATAAGGGGGAATGGACAGCGTCGGTAGAGCAGTGGACGATATCAGTAGGGCAGAGGTTGATGCCAGTAGTTTATTATTATAATTTTTTTTCATGATTACGTTTTTATAATTGCATTCTTTTTTTATAATATTTTTATACAATAATTTTTATTATTGTTTTTACACTTTTTTTTAGGGGGCTTTGGTGAAACATCAGGGGTCTAAACAGGCCCCTGATGTCGTCTCACTTTTGAGACAAAGAAAGTGACGGGGGACAGAGATTCCCCAGTCTCTTTCTCGCAACCAAGCAGCAGGGGGATTCTGCCCAGCACAGGGTGATTAGGGTGTGCCCAGGCACACCTGGCACACCCTGTGCGCACGCCTATGGAGAGCACACATAATTTTACACACATAAAGTGTTACTCTCTGGATTGGTACATAGATATGCTAGCTCCCCCGTGACCTGAGGATCATCACTGTCTTTCCCATACTGAGTTACATAGCCAAATCACCCCCAATACTATGTCATAGACAGATGCTGGTAGGTTGAATCACCAACTTTAGACATTTTAGAAGCCCAATGAAAATAATTCCAGTGATCTTGGCTCTGAACCATGCATAATAACGTACACTTTCCTGCTGTAATTTCCATTATCTAAACAATACAAACCGAACTTGGTGTATGCAGGTGGGCAGACTTGGGAACGCAGGTGCAGAAATTTGCTACAGAAGTCCCAGAGAAGAATAGACCAAAAGCTGATTCAACTTACTACTCCACATCCATAATTGATAGTGGTATATGGGTATTAAGCCAGACTTTACTGTAGATTAGCATATTATCCGACTTATTTTCTTTAACTCAATCAACCAGATCTGTGCCACGTCCTCAACATGGGGGGGTGCTTTGAGGTAGGGCCCCCCCCCCCCAAAATACCTTGTCTCCATGTTGATGAGGACAGGGGCCTCTTCACCACAACCCTGGCCTGGTGGGTGTGGGGGATGTCTTATCAGAATCTGGAAGCCCCCTTTGACAAGTGAGACCCCCTTATCCCGCCCCCCCTCCTTTGTGAATGAGTACAGGGCACATTGTACTAGGGCTGTCCCGATACCGACACTAGTATTGAAACTGATATCGAGCATTTGTGCGAGTACTTGTACTTGCACAAATGCTTCCGATGCTTAATCCGATGCCTGGGAATGCCACCGGAAGTCGGCGGGCGGAGCAGAGATAGAGTTAGCAGTCTGGCAGCTGTGAAACTAGGGGTAAGCTGGCCTGGGGGGCAGGACGCCACCGCATATTCCGTCCAAAACAATGACCGGAGCCGGAACATTCGGTAAAGGAACTGTCTGTCCATGTCTCCGTCGTAGGGTAAACATCACGACGCCCATCTTGATGCACCCTTCACTCGGCTGCAGTAAGCCAGCAACAAACAGCTTGTTACACCCAGCCCATATAGTTTGGGCTGGGTGTAACAAGATGTTCGCTGCTGGTTGAGTTCAAGGTGTACCAAGATGGGCGTCGCAGCATACTTGATGTTAAATGACATGAATGATGCGAGGCAAGGAAGGATTTTGCAATGCTATATGACATAGTCAGCCAGTGCCCATCAGTCAAACTGTCACATGACATTAAAAAAAAAGTATCGGTAATCGGTATCAGCAAAAAAAAGTATGGTTACTTGTACTCGGTCTATAGAAAGTGGTATCGGTGCAAACCTACATTGTAACCCAAAAAGAAAAAGTTTCAAAAAGTTAATAAAAATAAATGCACACAGTTTTTGACAAGTCCTTTACCAAAAAAACAAAACAAAACAGAAACAATGTCCCCTGGTGTAGATCCATCATCAATCACGATGAACGCCGGCCTCCAACCTGAAAAATAAAAGGTCCACACCCGACAATTTGCTACCGCCGTCTGACAGCTCCGCCGCCTCCCACCGCTAAATAAACTAAGGGGTGTGCTGGTCGATGATGTCACAAGGGAGCGGGGTCACCCAAGCACAATTTATCAGTTTCATAAAGTGCACTATTCAGTAATTAAACCAGAAAAGGTTTTCAGAACTGCTGTATCTTTGGTAAAAAAAAGGCATGGTATGTGCCTAGCAATGTCCCCAATTCAAAGCTTAAGACAAGGGTTTTGTGGTAATTTTTTCCTGTTTGTGGCTAGAATTGTAAAAAATCCTCCTGGCATCCTTTACAAAACCAAAAGTCAATTACCAAAGCTTTCAAACAAGGATACAGAGCATTTTTTTTTTAAAAGATCATTATTCGGCTGTGTAAGGCAGGCCAAACACTTTTCGAATCTCGGCCGGTTCAGCAGGAGCTAGCCAAAATTTGAACCATGTATGGGCAGTCTGAATATACCAAGTTTATCGATCTGTCAACTTGGGTACAACCGGCATGCCGGGTTTTACCCTTAATTATCACTAGCAATAACCAATGTCTTCTGGACAATGGCCCGGCAGGAGGGATTCCCGCATCAACACTATCTGTGTCAATGGCTAAACCAAGCAAATTTCTTTCCTGCAACCCGTGGTTGCAGGAAAAAATTTGGCTCCTTGTATGGCCAGCCTTTGTTTTGGCTTAGTGTGGTATTGGTATTATGGTAATGCTTGTTAATGTCCCCTTTATATTTTATTCTCCCTCCAAAAAACCCTTACTGAAATGTTTTTTTTCTAGTTTAAGGTGTAGAGTGGGAAAGGGTCAATCTGTCTTTTTTTTTTTTTGTGTGTGTTTGCATCTGTGCTGGGTAAATTCACCTAACTTCTTGACTGTTCTTTACTAGTGTGCAACCTAATACCCCACTAAGTTCTGGTGGAACACTTCTAGAATATAGGGTAGTAATACCATGTCCAGCACAGCATTTCTACTTACAACATATGTAAAAATGTAACATGAGACTTTTTGTATTCTGATATTTCACCACTATGTTATTAGAAAAGGTATCATATTTTTCATACCTGAATAGTACATAGCATTCTTGCCATGTAATCATAGTCTGATAGTTAAAGCAGCATACCTGGAGCAGTTACTCAAATATATTCGCATTATCGGCAGACATTTTTATAACTGAAAGGATTAGTAAATATTAAGCAACAGTAGAACTGATAACTGAAGGGTAAACTTGATAACCTATGGTAAATATGAAGCCTAAAATAAATTGAAGGGGCTCCTTATGCCATTATGGACTGGCAACTAATGAGAAAACTAATAAAGGATTGAATACATTTAAAGCTTTACATAAATATGGTTAAAAATGTGTTGTATGCATATACTCTCTTTCTGCTGATAGTCTTCTGTTTTAATGGTTGAGTGACCTGGTTTGAATAGAGAAGCCATGTGGGAGTGCAGATATCCAGAATTCCAGAAACATTCCCCTATTTCTTATACACTTATTAATGAATTACAGAAGGGATTTGATCCTGTACTTCTAATTGGGCAAAGTCTGCTTTGACGAGTTTTACGCCTATGTGGGATTGCACCTCTCCTGAAGGAACCGTGTGTGAAAACAATTACAGGCTTGCTATTCTTACTCCAGCTGCTTATCTGTCTGTGCTGTTGGCTGTGTATGCTGTGACTCATTTACACACATAAAAAGAGGCCAGTCATTTTAAGAAACCTTGCACGGTGACTGCTCGAAACCTGGCTCTCGCTAGGCATAGTGTACACAGTGCCGGGCTAAAGTTTTCACACATTCATGGAGGTAAAGTGACACAGTGCTGAGGGAACTGGAGGGATATTGTCTGATTGTATTCATCCATATCAATCAGTTCTTTTCTTGGATTCTTGCAGACTGCAGCCGTGAGCCGCCCAGACGATCTTCCATCTTAGTAAGTTTCAATTCTTCTCCTTATTCTTGTTTTTCATTTTATGTTTGTGGGTTTATTTGTCTGATTCTAGAACAATGTTCACTTCAAGAAATATCAGTTATACAGATAGTATCTAATAATAAATTAACATGTTAACAACATATTTATGCCAATAAAATGTTATCCCTTTTTGTTTTTTTATCCTAGGGGTATAAAATACCCCTAAAATACTGTTTTAGTTGTATACTGTGGTGAAGTATGTGTTTTTTTAAATATAATTTGACAATAATATTTGTTATGATGCTTGCATTTTCATCATCTGTGTCTGTTTCCTGCCCTGTTATCCTTCTACAACTTCCACTTTACATCCTGCTATCCAAATACATACAGCCTCCATCTACTGTCCTGCTATCCAAGTATCAGCTCCACCTCTGTCTTGCAACCCATATACAGCCTCCACCTACTGTCCTGTTGTTCAGATATCAGCGCCACCTTTTGACCTGTGATCCATATACAGTCTCCACCTACTGTCCTGGTATCCAAATGGCTCCACCTTCTGTCCTGCCATCTATATACAGCCTCCACCTACTGTCCTGTTTTCCATATATAAACTCAGCCTTTTCTTTTGTCATTCATATACAGTCTTCACCTACAGTCCTTTTATCTATCCATCAGCTCCACCATCTGCCCTGTCATCCATATACAACCTCCAGCTACTGTCCTGTTATCTATACATCAGCTCCAACATCGGTCCTGTCATCCATATACAACCTCCACCTACTGTCCTGTTATTCATACATCGGCTCCACCATCTGCCCTGTCATCCATATACAACCTCCACCTACTGTCCTGTTATTCATACATCAGCTCCACCACTGGTCCTGTCATCCATATACAACCTCCACCTACTGTCCTGTTATCTATACATCAGCTCCAACATCGGTCCTGTCATCCATATACAACCTCCACCTACTGTCCTGTTATTCATACATCAGCTCCACCATCTGCCCTGTCATCCATATACAACCTCCACCTACTGTCCTGTTATTCATACATCAGCTCCACCACTGGTCCTGTCATCCATATACAACCTCCACCTACTGTCCTGGTATTCATACATCAGCTCCACCACTGGACCTGTCATCCATATACAACCTCCACCTACTGTCCTGTTATTCACACATCATCTCTAACCTCTGTCCTGTCATTCATATACAACCTCCACCTACTGTCCTGTTAATCAAATGACTCCACCTTCTATCCTGCCATCCATATACAGCCTCCACCTACTGTCCTGTTCAGATATCAGCTCTACCCTTTTGTCCTGAGATCCATGTACAGCCTCCACCTACTGTCCTCTTATCCAAATAGCTCCACCTACTGTCCATATATCAGCTCGACCTTTTGTCCTGTCATTTATCTACAGACCATACTTTCTGTCCTATTTTCCATAAATCGTCTCGATTTTCTGTCCTGGGATACAATCGCGCCCGCTATCCCCTGTGCTGTTATTCATGAACCACCTCCACCCCTGCCTTGGCATCCATATACCACATCCACCTTTTGTCATCTTATATGTGTTTCGTCTTCATCATCTCTCCTGTGAATCCCATGTACCTCCTCAGCAGCCTACCCTTTTAACCATGTAGTTTCTCCTCCTACTTCCTGTTATCCATTTACCACCTCCACCCACTGCTCTTATCCATGTACTACCTCCACTTCCTGCCCTGTTATTTGTGTACCACTTCCACCTTCTGTCCCAGCATCCATGTACTTCCTCTTCTGTTATCCATGTCCTACCTCCACTTCAAGCCCTGTTAGCCATGTACCACTTTCACATTTTATCTTGTTAGGTGTGTATTTTTCTCACCATCTCTCCTTGTTGTGTGTACATGAACTGCCTCCTTTCCTGCCCTGGTAAATATATTTCCTCCACCTGTTGCCTGTTGTAAACATACCTGCTCCACCCCTTTCCTTGTTGTCTATGCACCACCTCCTGTCCTACCATTCCCATCTGCTTCTCTGTTATACATGTACTATTTTTACCTCCAGTCCCATTAAACATGTACTATTTCCACCTCGTGTCCAGTTTTACATGGTTAATTTTACAACTTCTATACGAGTACTATTCCCATCTCCTGCTCTGTGATACATGTACCCTCTCCCACTGCGTCCATTTTTTCCATTTACCCTCCTACACATCCTAACTTTTTATTTAACTTCAAATCATCCTACTTTCATGTTCTCCATCTACCATTTCAACACCCTACTTTGTTGTCCATATACCTCCTTGGCATCTTACCCCATTTTCTATATACCATCTCAACATCCTTGCTTGTTATCCCTATACCGCCCAGAGGCGATTTAGTTTGCATGTGCCGCGCTATATAAGTCTTTCTTTCTTTCTTTCTTTCATTCATTCATTCATTCATTCATTCATTCATTCATACCACATGCTACCTTTTTATCCATATAACCCCTTCTTATTCTTCCTGATTTTCTATATACCATCTCCACATCCTACCTTGTTTTCCATATACCACCTCCACATTCTACCTTTTTATCCATATCTCCTCTTCATATCCTACCCCATTTTCGATACATAACCTCCATGTCCTACCTTTTTATCCATATACCTCCTTTATATCCTACCCAGTTTTCAATATACCACCTCCACATTCTACCTTTTTATCCATATTCCTCCTTTATATCCTACCCAGTTTTTCATATATAATCTCCACATCCTACCATTTTATGCATATACCGCCTCCACATCCTACCTTGTTATCCATATATCTCCTCTATATCCTACCCTGTTTTTCATATACTTCCTCCTCATCCTACCTTGTTATTAATATAACCCCTCCAGATCCTACACCCTTTTTTCCAAGTACCACCTCCACATGCTTCCCTGTTACAAAAATACTGTCTACACCCTCTGCCTTATTACACGTGTTGGCTCAATCTCTTGCACTGGTATACCTGTACTATGTTTTCCCTATTCTTGTCTGTAACTGTTCCACCACCATCACATTCCATATACAACAACTTTGTGTCATATTGCAGCTGCAGCATTTCTGCCTCCTGCCCTGCTATACCTGTAGGATCAGTATCCTGTTGTGCATGTACCAGCACTTCTTTGCCTTTCATGCCACCTTTCATTGGTTAAAAACATACAGGCGGCTTCTACTGCCCAATGAAATAGTAATACCCTGTGTGATCCTAATAACAGGTAGAAAATTATATCCTGCTTAAGTGAAATAGGTATATACTATTATTTTATTATTAATATAGTCTTATAATTTAGAAAACCATAAAACATGGCTTCCTTGTGTACAGCTAAGTGATGACTAACAGAAGTGTGTCCTGGTCATATAATTTTGGTACTTCCTCATTTGGCAACCTTACTGATATATTGGCTAGCACAATTGAGGAGTTGATGGCAGTTATACCTTTTTATAACACTTGGATATAGTTCTGAACACATCATTTCTTCACTCGGCAGATCATATGTAGATAAAGTGTATAAAAAAATAAACATACAGTACTAGTACAGATTTACATGTGTTATCAGTAGTACGGCTGTAAAGATCTTCTTTTACAGTTCATTAAATTTAGCTTTAAGGGAGATCATGTGGTCACATTGCAGGCTGACCCCTGTGCAGAAATTGTGTTGGGGAATTCCTATAAAACAGATAAATGGTATGCCCTTTACATATCGGCATGTCCTGTTGTGTTTACCAAACCGGGTAGTGTCTGTTGGGTGGAGTTCCTGACAGCTATTAATATCTTTAGTGTTCATGCGTGATGTGCAAATTCGGCTTGTGTGCTGTGTTACTGATTTAATAAGTTGTCTCCACACTCTGGAATGTGTGTGGGTTTCGCAATAGAAGTCATTTGAACAAAAGTAAAATGGTCTGTAAACTGTGACTAGGAGCTTTTGAGAATAGGCTCTATTAAAAAAAAGAAAGTACTGCTGTAGGATAAAAGCCTATTAAATTGTCCAGGTAAGCAAGCATGGTGCTAAATATGCATGACCTATTTTAGAAGTGAGGTAGATTTAAAGGAATTGTTTCTCAACTTAAGTAGGCCAGTAACTAAGGCCCAGATTCACAAAGCACTTACGTAGACGTATCTAGAGATGCGCGGCGTAATTCAAAAATGTGCCGCGCGTATCTTTGCGCCGTATCCTCAAAACAAAATACGCCTGAAAACCAGATTTTTTCGTCTGACGTAAAACGATTACACCGGCGCATCTTGAAGCGCAAAATACGCTAGACACACCATTGATTTTCTATGCTAATATGCAAATGAGGGAGATGGGGCGATCCACAAAAGTACGCTTGTGCGGCGTAGGCTACGCCCTGTGCGCATCTGCTAGTTTCACGGCGGAAAATTACACCTTATAAAAGCTGCCCTAACTTTACACCAGCCGTGTAAATGTCAGCTAAAGCAACACCGTTAGGGAAGAGCTGAGCACACACACTTGCAGGACAACAATCTGTATGCCAACATGCCAGGGGCATCCATGCTCATAGCTATACTAGTGACTTTAGTAACCGAGGGTACCCCCTCTTCTGAGGGAACAGCAGCCAGGAGACGCCTCGCAGAATGCATCTTTGCACAGTAAACACACACATTAAACATGGCACAATGAGAATGCATGCATGCACACCCACTGTGGTCCCTAGCACAGACACATCACATCCTCATCGAATTGGATTAGACCCAAGTACCCCCCATGGTACTAGGGAGCAGCAACGCCACGCCGCGGCTCCAATTATGTCACTGTGCATTCATACACCATTCACATGGACCTGGGATCACTTCTCCCTGGTCCTGGGGATCCCTACTCCACCAAAACTGAGGGTGACACCCTTTTTTCATCAGGAATGTCACCCCCACATTCATACATCATTCACACACATAAACCAAATCATAATCACAGTATAATGAAAAAAATAATAAAAATCAAAAGTACAACCAAAATTAACGGCGGTGGCATGAGCTATGCCTGGGCCGGCCACGGCCACGGCCAACCAGGGGAGACTCATGGGGGGGGAGCAGGGGAAGGAGGAGCCTCCCCTGGTGACTGTCCTCCTGCTGGCCTGCCCTCCAAGGCCACGGCGATTCTGTTCAGGCCCACAGTGAGGGCAGCCGTATTGGCCTGGACAGCCTGGGTGTTTGCGTGGACAGCCTGGGTCAGGGCACTCACCTCCAGGGCCACGCCTGCTGTGGCGGTCTGCAGGTCACAAATGCATGTTATGACCGCCAAGGAGTTTGTGCCCACTTCCTTAATTGAGCCCAGGCTGTCCTCCATCTGGGTCAAAGTCCGGGTGACCTGACCCAGATGTTGGGTCTGCCGGGCCTGGTCCCTCCACAGATTGGCAGGCAGAACCTCGGCCACCCCCTGGTCTTCTGGGTAGCCTTCCTGCCTGCAGCTGAGGCTTGTGGCCTGGGAG
Source organism: Rana temporaria (assembly GCF_905171775.1). Lineage (NCBI taxonomy): Eukaryota > Metazoa > Chordata > Amphibia > Anura > Ranidae > Rana > Rana temporaria. The sequence goes on along the minus strand of NC_053496.1, from coordinate 90,113,570 downwards.
GAGGGGAGAGAGAGACCCTTGTGGGGGGAGCCCTGTTGAGGGAGGAGTGGGAGGGGCTACCCCTGATGGAGGCCTGACTGCTGCCAGCCTCAGGGGTAGCCTCAGGGCTAGCCTCAGGGGGAACCACATCCAAAGTCAAAAGGATTTCCCTGGCAAGGTCCATCCGATCATCCCCATCCTCCCCCCCCTCAACCTCCTCATGAGGGGAGTTGTGGCCACTCCCCTCCCCTGAGGACTCCTGCCCTTCTTGGGGCTCTTCTGCAGTCTGTTGTCCAGGGGTTGGTGCGGACTGGCCTGATGGCCCTGCAATCTCCTGGCCATCTGTGGATGACATAAGACATACACAGGTTGGAGGATCAACACACTTGGCACATATTCCCTTCCCCCACCCACACATGCTACTCACCAGATATAAAAAAAGAAACTTACCTGTCCTCACACCCTCCTCGGAGTCAAAGCCAGGCAGGCCCACCACTTGTTGGCTGTGGAAGCACCGGGCCACTGTCCACTCCTCCTCAGTCAGCCTGACGGGGCAGGGTGGTCCTCCGCCAGTGCCCGTGGCATGGGCATTTATATTGGCCATCTTGTCACGGACCAGGCTCCTGAGATCATTGATCTTCTTAGCTATCCCACTGGGGGTCCTCGTTTCCCCCCCCCCCCCGGCATTGATCTCGTCAGTAATTTGCTAATTTTGCCCTCTTCCTGGCCGGGGGGATGTCCCGGCTCTCAGGGCCATGTAAATATCGCCCATATCGGGTGATGGCCCTTGCAAGTATTTGCTTTTCTCGCACTTCAGCTTTCGTCTCTTTGGTGCCATCTCACCCAACACTCAGCACCAAACACACACAAAAAACAAACGGAACAAACACACACAAAAAGACACCGAACAAACACACACAAAAAGACACAGAACAAACACACCCAAAAATCAGACAGCAAAAACCAGACAGCAATATCAAACAACACAAGCAGACAGCTAATACAAAATCAAAAACAAACACAGAAAAAACAAACAGAAAAAACACTCAGAAAAAACACACAGCTACTACAACCTCCTACTACAATAAATCTTTAATCTAACAATACTACACTCCCCAACAAACACCAACAAACAACAGAGCAAAAACAACTTGCTTTAGGAAAGGGAACACAGGGATGTACTTTTGCAATGGAAGGGCGTTTGTGTGGGGCTATTTATACACAGGGCGTATCTCACTAAGTCTGCTTGGCCTTTTTCCTATCTCACTGATTGCGCCGGGCCGAGTTCTGAGCATGCCCAGTGAGGTGCAGATTCATGCGCGCATGCGCAGTACGGCCGGCCCTTCATTTGCATGGGGTCACGGCTCATTTCAATGGAGCACGCCCACTTCCTTCCCACTTGCAATAACCCCGCCTTACGCCTGGGTATTTACGTTACGTGGGTGCAAATGCTCTGTGGATACGGCACTTACGTCAGAAAATTGAGCCGCCTTAACTTAACTGACATACGTTAGGACAAACTAAAATTGCGCCGCTCTACGTGAATCTGGCCCTTTCTGCCTTTAATAAAAAGAGCTGTTCACGGTGAAATCCATGTGTTATGAATTGTTAAATAAAGACAGCTTGCACTTTGGATTTCCTGTGCCGTGTGATCTAAATAGAATCATTTTGCAGATTAAAATTTAGACAATAAACTTTTTGGCTGTCATTGCATCTCAATTTCAATTGTTCCATTTGGAAAAGGTGAAACATAAGTATATATGTGTCTTTGTGCCTATATATTATTATAGACAGCTTGTGTGCCCATAGGAGCACAACTTTTTACATCATATTGTATGTTGGTTGAAGGTTTTTTAAGGTCACCTCCACCAAAATGGATATTTTAGTGGTTGCAAACAAGTTGAATCATCTGATGCCTTTTTATATGTCTTAAAGCAGATTAGATATGGCCTTTTTTATGTAGCTGCAGCTTCACTACCTTTTGGGTCCTGTGCCAAGTGGCTACCTGGCTACCTGGCTGCATTGTGATCACAGGAGGTTTCTTATTCAGCAAGGACCCCATTCAGGAAACACTTTTATTTTCTCAATGAATGAAAAGCATTCTCTGATTAGACAGTGTTTTTCGGCTTCCATGGAGATCCCACAGTTATGGAACATATATAATTACAAGCGGCTTGCTGTGGGGGCACCCAAGCAGGTGCGCTCCTGGGCAGTGACTCTGTGTGTTCATTCACACACAGAGCTATGGTTCAGCCCTGTCCCCTCCATCACTTGATGGGCTCACTGGCTGTGATTGACAGCAGCGGGAGCCAGTGGCTCTCATTGCTGCCAAAAGCCAATCAGTAGTGCAAGTCCCCGGAGAGGCAAGGCCCTTGTGGACATTGCTGGATCGACATGGGGCTCAGGTAAGGTCTAAGGGGGTAGGGGCTGAGGGGGCTGCTGCACACAGGTTTTTTACCTTCATGCATAAAGTGCATGAAGGTTAAAAAACCCTGTGCCTTTACAACCACTTTAATGCTATCGTTACCTGAAATCTTAATTACACTTTTTGATGGACCCGGTCGCACACTATGCTCGAGTGATCCGTCCAGTATACCACTTCTTCCAGTCTGAACATACAGTAGATATCATGGCCTCCTTAATAATGTCCTTTTGCATTACATAAAGGACCTCTTCCTAAATGCCTGTAGCTCCCTTAAATGCCAGGGCTCATAGTCAATAGACAAGAGGCTAGCATTCAGTCCCCTCCAAAAGCCTCTGCCCCGGGTGAGTCTATCACAAACCTAGCTTCCATGCCATTAGCAAACCAATGCTGTGGAATAATCAGATCATTTAGAAATCAAGCTGGGAGAGAAGGCCAACTTTGTCATGGTTTTTTAAGAAGGGGCAAATCATGGGAAGAGAAGAGTTTTTCATTCACCCACAGCCAAAACAAAATCTTAGTTTAGTAAGAGATGCCATTAATGCTGTTGGCTAATTTTAAAAAATAGAAGGGGGGGTCTCCAGTGTAAGCTTCTCTTGGAAAATAATAAGTCAGGCAAAAATTTACAACCTTTGAATTGAGAGAGCACAACTCTGGAGGGGGTATGGCTTAGCCCTAAGTTGTGGTAGAGTTGTGGTAGATGCCAAAGCCTGTATATAGTGTGCAGTTAGAATTTAGTTTTTTGGGTATGGGGAAAATTATTGAAGATTAACAGTTATTTGCAGGGTCCATAACATGACTGCAATTTAGAACCAATGCTAGTTTGTACAATTTTATTTTATGTACAATTTTCATGAAAACATGTTGACTATAAAGGAACAATTGTGCAGACCATTGTAGAAGTTCCCTACAATTTTCTAAATTGTGCTAGAACAATATCAAAATCAGTTTGAGCTAACCAGTTTGCTATGACCTGCAATATTTCATAACTTTATCAGCTGTGCAAAGTTTCTTGAACATTACAGAGCGGTATGCCAGATTTGCTGTAGTACATTTTTTCCAGAAAAACTGATCCATGTCTTTTCTGTGCTGTCAGTTCATTTGCCCCACAGAAGTACAGCTCCTTTATTCCTGCTGCTTGCAAACATTTGCATTCTTTTAAGATTATGAAACCGATTAAACAAACACTAATGAACTGGAAAACAGGATTTGCCAAAAGTCTTCTCACCATAGAAGAGGCTGAAAACCAGACATACGGTATTTACTTTCTTCTTGTTGTGTTCCAGCACTTATGCACCTAGTTACCATTACAGCCGAGAGATAGAGACTTCCCCAGAGCCCCCACTGAACGAGAACGAGAGGCAGGTCTACAAGAATGTGTTAGAAGGAGGAGACATCCCATTTCAGGGACTGAGCAGCATGAACAGACGTCCATCCAGCTCTGCTTCCAATAAAGGTAATTCAGACACAGACCTCATTTGCAGCCATCATGGGTTTTCTAGTATCGTCCAGCTGTCGGCTCTGTTTAAGTTATTCAGCCGTTTACTTATTATAATGCCATATAAATATATAGAGCTGTGAAATTCTCTTTCTAATATGTGCATTGCAAAATATAATAACCCACTTTGTACCATACTTCTTAACGGAAACTTAAATGAAAATTAAATGTTCTGTATTGGGTAGACTGGGCATGGTTCAGTCACCCGCCATAACTTAACTGCTTTCTCAGACCCTAGCGATAAAATCCCTGGCTACCTCTACATCAGCTATGATGAGCTAAGCATACTCAAAAACATAAAGGGCAACCTTCCATAGACAATCTGCTTGTAATTGGTTTATTCAAAAATAGTTGGGTAACATAATCCCAGTTTTTCACAATATATTTAATTTACCAAATACTAAAATGGCATTTTTTTTGGTTATTTTTAAAGCTGTCAGATGACCTTCAGGGCAGGCTCACATCGCCGTGACTTGTCATGTGACAAAGTCGCATGACAAGTCACGCCCCTATTAACAGCAATGGAACTGTTCTAATCCGTGCAACTCAAGTAGCTCCGACTCATAAAAAGGTCCCTGCACTACTTTGGGGCGACTTGCATTGACTTCTGTTAAAGAAGTCATATGCAAGCCGCTATGAAGTTGAGCTGGTATGAACCGACACTTGGGGTGGCAGTAACAGACCATGTTGGTTGTGATAAATTTTCTATAAGTCATATAGTATGTTCAGTTTTGCCCATCCACTGGCACAAGCACACATGAAGGCATTGCTAGTCATATGATCACTGGGAACTTTTTTTTCTGTAGGCCATTTCCCATATATTAATCTTAAAGGGGAGGTTCACCCTAAAAACAACTTTCTCTTATTACACTGGCCCCCCACATTACAATACGATTATGCCTATTAGGTTTTTTTTGATGCTGTACATACCTTGGTACAGCTAATTCACCCGTGACTTCCGGGTTGCGAGTTCCGCGGGAGTGGGCGTTCCTAACATGCTGGTGATTGCCGCTTTGCCAAAAAACGAGCTCCCCCGTCGCGTAAGCCGCGTCACGATTGCCGAAAGGAGCCGAACAGCGATGCGCAGGTGCAGTATAGCGCCGACTCGCCGTTCGGCTCCTTTCGCCAATCGTGACGCAGCTTACGCGACGGGGGGAGCTCGTTTTTTGTCAAAGCGTCAATCACCAGCATGTTAGGAACGCCCACTCCCGCGGTACTCGCAACCCGGAAGCCACGGGTGAATTAGCTGTACCAAGGTATGTACAGCATAAAAAAAAACTAATAGGCATAATCGTATTGTAATGTGGGGGGCCAGTGTAATAAGAGAAAGTCGTTTTTAGGGTGAACCTCCTCTTTAATTGATTTGTAGCCTGGGATTCCACTGTGTGGTTATGCTGACGTAGTATGTTTTATTATCTATATTCACAGAGAGTACTGAAGAGGCTTAAATAAATTTCAGGTCTTAAATCTAATTTTCAGCAGAGACCTGTTGCTTTAAGCATATAACTCCCACACTAAAAGCCAGTTAGGCTCAATTCACACTTGCATGCGACTTTGGAGCTCAAATTTGGTGATGTAACTTGCTGTCCCTCTGCAAAGTCAGGCCCACTGTTGCATGTAAAACATTCAGGTACGACTTCCATGCAACTTTTGAGATTTAACATTGATGCAGTACAAAGTAGTACATGAATTACTTTGAAATCTATGTGACTTTAAGTCGCAGATATATGAATGGTTGTCATGGGACATGGGATATGACGTGTCATGTAAATGATGTCTAAAGTCGCATGACAAGTCACACAAGTGTGAATGGGGTCTTAAAGTTATCTTGCCTCTACTGCACAGAGCAAATCCAATATACAGTATATAACATAACTATCTAGTATCACACACATTGCATGTTGAATTTGTCTAGTAAGTTATGTTACACATATTACAAAAAGAAGACAATGCAGGGAGGCTTTTCTTGTTTTATTGTAGCCTCTAGGCAAAATAATTAAAAGCTTGTTGGTATCAGACTTCTAAGATCAAACCTCCTATTAGCATGAGTGCATTTAGCCTGTCACAAAAAATGTAAACAGGAACAATCATATATTTACACCTACATTTGGATTATGTTAAAAATATATGAAATTTTTTACCATTGTATTCTTCTGATATGGGTTTAAGCATCATAATCGCACTTTGGTTATGCGTCGTTGCACAAGGGAAACTATAGCAGGAAGAAAAGCTCCCAGTAGTCACGTGACCACCATAACTTCCCAGTGTAGGTCTTTGTGCATGCAGAAAACTGAGAAACAAAAGATACTAAAGGATTCAGGAAAGAGTGGGCATTCCCCACCCTCTTGGTATAACCCAAGTGGGATCTGATCCATAACTCTGAACCGCTTAGAGAAACAAGGTTGCATTTCATAATTGGTAAATGAAGACTACTAAGAAAATCATTGGGACAGTGTTTCCTAACAAATTATACAGAGTACAATGTTGTCCTATTTCTGTATTTTGTACTTGCTGTTGGCTCACCATAGGAATATAAGAAGAGGTTCCTTTTGGTGATGACATCAGCAGCTGGTTTTAAGTTATCATTTTTAAAGTGGTTGGAAGATTTCCTACCAGGTTTTCAAACCACTGTTAAAAGACATAATGAAAGAGGATGGATGACCGCACTCCAATTTGCTGAAGATCCAAAGTTTTATTGTAAAAAATAGATCAAAAAAACATGTTCACAGCTCCATAAAGACAGGTACAGGCATTAACACATTTAATGTTAATGTAATGTTATGATATGATTAAGGCTTTTTTATAATGAAACGTGTTAATGCCTGTACCTGTCTTTATGGAGCTGTGAACATTTTATGAAACATTTTCTACAATAAAACTTTGATTCTTTATCAAGTTGGAGTGCGGTCATTCATCCTCTTTCATTAGTATTTTGGCTGCGAACCGGACCAACAACTATAGTTGGATATAAGATTGGGGTTAATGTGTATGGACCAGCCCGGAGCTCTGGTATTCTTTTGTTTACTGTTAAAAAGACCTATTGTATTTAGTATGTGTAACTAAAAATGTGTTCCGCAGTACGCCAATATACAGCGGAGGTCATAAAACCATTTTTTACATTACTGTTTTTTGGCTGAGACTGATTGTCATCTGTTGCAGTAATTAACTAGTAGTATTGTAGTGGAAACTGGTATAGGAATTGTCACTATGATCTTCAAAAAGAGTGGTTTAATTAAATTGATAGGCTTGACCGCATAATTGTGCCACTGTCTCCAATAATTGACTTGAAATTAACACAATGCCTTTATTTTATTCTGCATGCTTGCAAATGGACTCCACAGGTGGGAATGCTCATGTATTTTCACATTCCTCATTTAACAAGCGAGCTTGCAGTGCTAGTAATTTGTTAGGCAGCCTATATAAGCAGAAGTCCTCTTTGTCTGCTGCAAAAGCTTGCATAGCTGAAATTCTGCCATCTAAATTCAAACCTATAGTGACCACACAGGACCCCTACCTGCACAGACAGACCACTTTGCTGTCTCAGCAGAAGGCACAGAGCTGTGAGAACTTGCTTGAACCTTCATCTTTTGACAACAAGCAAACTTGTATGAGTCAAGACGCGGGAAGTGTAGAAAATATGCTGGCAAAATCTTGTAGGGAATATAAAGTGAAGTCGGGCAGCACCATGAGCCTGCAGGAGTACAGTTTGAACTCTGTAAAATGTTCTTTTCCACCCACTTTCAAAGCAGGTGGCTCAGAATTCAACACCATGTACAGAGATATGCATCATATTAACCGATCTACCTTACAAAGCGCTTCTTCATGTTCCAATGTGAGAGACATAGCAAGCCATTTTGAAAAGGAAGGAAAGCTCAGGCCATGCCATCGATTTGGACTTGAGGGTTTTGAAAAAGTACCCAAGCACAATGTATCTACCCGTGTAACAGCGTTTGAACAATTAATTCAGAGATCCAGATCTATGCCTTCTCTAGACATATCCAGTGGACAGACTGCCTCAGCAATACCACCACAGTCTACAGCAGGAATTCTCTCTGCCTGCTCTACTGAGTCACTTATTGATATGCCAGTGAAGATAAGTGAAGATGAGGTCCAGCAGCAAACACACACAGCTTCCACCGCTAGTAGTAATATGGAAGACATGAGTTCTGACCTCAGTGACAGTGCTTTAGTAGATGCCCTTTCTGGTGGCACTGATGAGACGGACCAACTTTCCAATGCTTCAACTGACAGTTATAACAATCCCATCAAGCCTCCCCAGAGATATAAAATGAATACCTGCAAGAGCTCCTGTCCAGCTTCCTATACAAGATTTACAACTATTCGTAGGCACGAACAGAAAATGGCCAAGAACACCACATCCAATTCACAAGCTGAACGTCTAATTCTTCAGAGAAATATGTTTCTTATGAGTCCCCTCCCTTTCAAATTAAAAAAGCCATTACAAAGTAGCCCAAAGATGTCTTCGGACTCCTCTGACAAACACAACAGTGTGGTTCTGTCAGCTGCAGAGAGCCAGATTGATGAGAGTCTTAAGTCTTCAGATGGGGTTGAAGAGAGGCCCTGTCTCCCTGCACGTCAGTCTTCATATGACATTGTGGAAAGATTAAGCTACGTAAACCTTAACAGTCTAGAACATGACAATGCCAACCTAGAGCAATATTCTAACTCTAATGGCGATATTGTCTCATTTCCTTTATGTTACAATTTGGACTCAAACAACAACAGTGAGCCGAGTGAAGGGGGAGCAGTCACAGGAGGTGGAGTTTACTGCATCTTGACGATATGTGACCCTTCATCTGTGTGACAGACCATCTCTACCTGTCATCCACCTTCATTTCTTCTTGAATTCACATCTGTGCTTGCCGTCTGTGTTCCTTCTGTGCTGACATTTTACATGCGTTTGATCCAAAAAGTGTAAATGGCTTTCTCCAACCTTTTGAAGCTCAGTATTAAAAAATATATGAACTACCAACATACTGATCCTTGACACAGTGTGCACTATATTAAAGTGTACCTTTCACCTATATGCAGTGTGAACAACTATTTGTGATGGGTACCCTTTAACAGAATTGTTCAGGCGTCACTTCTATTTCCAGGGTCTTATGATGCTGTCTCATTTAGGACTACAATGAAAGGTACACAGCATTGGGGTTGATTTACTAAAAAAGTGGAGAGTGCAAAATCTGATGCAACTGTGCATGACAGCCAATCAGCTTCTAACATTGGCTTGTTCAATTAAGCTTTGACCAAAAAATAAACTGAAAGCAGATTTTGCACTATATCGTTTTAGTAAATCGACCCCATTTTATATTAACATTTTTCCCTTAAGATCCTATGCCTGATTTCCATTTTATGTTGTAGCCATGGTAACATGGCTAAAAAAAATAATCCATTTAAAACCTTTTTTGGATTTTAAAGTACTTCAGAGGAGGCCCTCATGATAAAACTGTTGCCAAGATTTTGTCTCTTCATAGTGCAATTCTCAGCCTTGGAAATCAGGATGAAAATTCAAAATGGCTATCATATCCAAATCTAGATAATTCAAAATCCATCCGAAACCACATGCATGCATGTGCCAGTATGTCTTGCATTGTCAGGTCACGTCTACGGTTACTTGTGTCCTGTTTGAGACTGCATCATGATGTTTGCATCTAAATGCTGTTCATTTATTTTTAACCCTTCTCATCCTGTTTTGATCGGTGTCAGCAGGATCACAAACTTGTGTTTTGGTTTGGTTGCCGTGAACCTTTTTATAGTTATAGAAAAAAAAGTTTGACACTCTCCTTTTTGTGCTACCTCTGTCTGTCCTTGTCTTATCTCTAAAAGTCATCCACTAACTAGATTTTATTATTTGGAAATTAGATTCTGAATCTCCAAGACATTTTACACCTCTTGACTACATGGATCATCCAGAAGAATTAGTGCGTCGACGTTATGACAGCAAAGAGGTATTCTTCTATTTTCTGCACTTTTTGAAACTCTCCTCTAGATTGTACCTTTTGCAAGACAAACAAATGCATGGTGTTGTATTGACATTCGAGTGTGGCATGAAAAATTATTTAATGAATTTTGAGATCTGCAACACTAGTTGGTCCTATGAAAACTGATGAGTTTGTTGATGCTCTTTAGAAATAAAGATATCCCAGATAATTTGTGAAGTTCACAGAAGAAATTATGTCTGCAAAGGAGACTTCCTCTGCTAAAAATTAGTCACCGGAAATTAATTTGGATGGTTTACTTTAAAAACGTATTTAGTTTGGTGACCACAATAAAGATTGTGTACAATTATGACAAGAAAAGAATGAGTTAGAGCCCATTCACACCTAGGCGTTTTGTCGCCTGTAGTGTGACGCCGCTGCCGCCCCGACACGCCAGAGGGATGATTTAACATTGCCCTCTATGGAGATGGTTCACATCTCCACGCCGAACGCCTGCCGCCTGAAATAAAGTCCCGGACCTTTTTTCATGCGGCTTTCGGCGTTCGGCATAGGAGATGGGATAAAAAAAGCGATAAAAAAAAAAAAACACAGCATACTGTACATGTCGGAAGTATGCTGGATGTAATGGTATAGACTTGTTTTTAGGGTGAACCTCCGCTTTAATGATTATTGGGGTATTTCCATATGGTTTATGTCAATTTAATCTCCAATAACTAATGTCAAATAAGGAGTATTTAGTGTCCTCGTAGGTGTGTCTGAAATACATTATATTGGCAAAAGTATTTGGACACCTGCCTTTACATGCACATGAACTTTAATGGCATCCAAGTCTTAGTCCATAGGGTTCAATATTGAATTGGACCACCTTTTGCAACTAGAACAGCTTCAGCTCTTCTGGGAAGGCTGTCCACAAAGTTTGCTGATGCTTTAAATGTTCCTTCTACTGGAACTAAGGGGTCAAGCCCAACCCCTAAAAAACACCACACCATAATATCACTCTGCCAAATGATTTGGACCAGTGCACAAAGCAAGGTCCAAAAAGACATGGATTAGCCAGTTTGGGATGGAGGAACTTGAGTGGCCTGCATAGAGTCCTGCAAGCCAGGCCTTCCCATCCAACATCAGTGCCTGACCTCACAAATGCACTTGTGGAACAATGGTCAAACATTCCCATAGATACACTCCTAAACCTTGTGGACAGCCTTCCCAGAAGAGTTGAACCTGTTATAGCTGCAAAGGGTGGGCCAACTCAATATTGAACCCAACGGACTAACGGACTGGGATGCCATTAACGTTCATGTGCATGTAAAGGCAGGTGTCCCAATACTTTTGGCAATATATATAGTGTACCAGCTTTAGTAAATAAACCCCATTTTGTACTTAAAAGTAGGGTATGTCTGTATATATTGGTATTCTCCGCTGCATTTTGTGCATCTAGACATTATAGGAATATATTATCCTGAAGACTTTTTTAAATAATTTTCAATTGTATTTTTAATATCCACACATCGTTAAAATTGTGAAACCCACTTTATATGCTCTCTGGAGATACACAGAAAGGTTTACTTTTATGTGGAAAAGAACATCCTGATGTATTTTTTTGTTTTGCCCCCTCTAAAAATTGTTTACTCAAACTCCTGTTTTTTTCATATGTCTGTTAAAGTGGTTGTAAAAGAAGAAGCATTTTTATCTTAATGCGTTCCATGCATTAAGATAAAAAGCCTTCTATGTGCAGTTGCCCCCCAATACTTACCTGAGCCTCAGCTCGATCCAGCGATGTTGCATGAGAGATTTGGTGGTCTGGTACTCTCCCTCCTCATTGGCTGAGACAGTAGCAAATCACTATTGGCTCCCGCTGCTGTCAATCTAACTCAGTGAGACAATGAGGAGAGAGAGGGGTGGTGCCATGGGTCCGTGTCTGAACGGACACAGGGAGCTGCGGCTCGGTTCGGGTGCTTCCATAGCAAGCTACTTGCTGTTGGGGCACTCAAGAGGAGGTAGGAGCCAGGAGAGCCGAAGAGGGACCCGAGAAGAAGAGGATCTTGGCTGCTCTATGCAAAATCACTGCACAGAGCCGGTAAGTATAACATATTTGTTATTTAAAAAAAAAAAAGCCTTTAGTATACCTTTAGATTAACTTGTACTTTGTTCATGCAAGACAAAGCCACAGGTTCACTTAACTGATCTCTTCCTCAGCTGCACATACTTGATTCGCTCCCCTACTGCTTTTGTTCTCTTGATGAAAGGTAGAAAGTCCTATGTAGGGCCTCTTTCCCCCCTCCATGTGACAGTGCTGAGCAGAGGTAGTGCAAGGGACAGTGCGTGAGCTTTCAATCACCAAGCATCCATGAAATACTGAGTATTTCTCTTTGCTCCCATTAACCAAACAGAGCTCCAGGAAAGTGAAGAAAAGGTGAGTACATGCATCTGGGGAGGATCACATATAAGATAAAACATGTTTTGCCCTGAATGGGCAAAGCACAGGTGCACTTGAAGCAGTGGGGCTGGATGGACTTTAAATTGAACTTGATTTAGCATGTCTAAGGTAACATTAGTGCTGGAATGCTGGTCCTTACCTGTGGTAGTCTTCAAATTGATCCATGTGTTACTGTGAAGTCCTTTGAGGAATAGGCTAAACATAGGGCCTCCTCCCTGGTCAAGATAAATTCCTGCCCCTCCTGACATTAATCCTACAGTTAATCAAATGCTATAGCTTCAGTGTGCTGTAGGGGCCTTACATTTTCAGCTGGATGACAAAGGTTCTGCTACCATTACTTCTGAGTCACAGGTTTGATAAAGTCAGAACCCATCATGTCTCTGTTTGTTCCAGATGAGTGACTCGGAATGTTTTAAAACTAATGAATGAGCATAAAATTCATGTGGCTATCTAGTAGTAGTAATTTAGATTAAACTGGACTTTTTCTTGATGTTAAATTACTTTGCAGATTATCTAAACTACTTCTTCAGTTCAGAAGCTCTAAACTGAAAAGTGGTTTGGATAAGCCGTGAAATGCCTTCAACAAGAACAAGATCAGCAGAATCAAGAACAAGACCGGCTGAATCTAATTATTACTAGCTATAACATGGCCTGGATAAATGAGTTCCTTTTACAGACATTAAAGTGGATGAAAACCCTCACATATACCCAGTGAAGTGAACAGCCTCAGATGATACATATGATGAAACAAATCCTCCTATATATACATTTACATGTATATCTGCTGTCTTCCACTTTATATACTGTTTATAATGTGCACGTCCTGTTAGAATTTTCTCTTCCTGATTAACCTGTGGGTGTGGATTCTTGCCATACACTGTGAGACAGGTGATTGGAGGAAAGGCACAAACCCCCTCTCCACATAGGCAGAGACTTCCAGAGCTATGCTGTGAATTGACCAGCTCTCTGATAATCTATTTATAGAACCCACCCTGACACAAAATTCAGCCTGGTTTTATCACAGTTGAGGAGAACTTGTCAAAAGTTATCATGCTGATAAAAGAACAGAGCAGGAGAAAGCCACAGGACTTAGGGCTTTGAAGAGTGATAAGAAAACACTGCAGATATGTACCCGGCTCAGATTTCATTAATGAGGTTTACATCCACTAGCATTTTCAGAAAGATCAGCAATGGTAGATTACAGGTTTCCTGCATGAAAAGTTAGTAGAGGTCTATTAGGCTTATACTACTGCCTTTACGATGAAAGCCCTGTACACACGATCAGTCCATCCGATGAGAACAGTCTGAAGGACCGTTGTCGTCGGTTAACCGATGAAGCTGACTGATGGTCTGATGTGCCTACACATCATTAGTTAAAAAAACGATCGTGCCAGAACGCGGTGATGTAAAACACAACGACGTGCAGAAAAAAACAAAGTTCAATGCTTCCAAGCATGCGTCGACTTGATTCTGAGCATGCGCGGGTTTTTAACCGATGCCTTTGCATACTAACCATCGGTTTTGACCTACCGGTTATCAGTCCATCGGTTAAATTTTAAAGCAAGTTCTAAATTTTTGGACCGAAGGTTAACCGATGGGGCCCACACACGATCGGTTTGGACCGATGAAAAGGTCCTTCAGTCCATTTTCATTGGTTTTGACCGATCGTGTGTACGCGACCTAAGTCTGGGTTCACACTAGTGCAAATTGAATGTGGGTTTCCCTGCATCCAATTTGCATGACAGGAAAGTTTGCCTGGACTCTCAATGGAGCTGGTTCACACATCTCCGTGGCGGCAGCAGAGCGGATTGCACAAGGGTCCTGTGCATCTTTGGCTCCATTTCAGGTCTGAATTCAGGCAAAAATTTGCGACTGATTCGTCCCTGAAGCGAAGAACAGGGAAGCACTGGACCCCTACTTTGAGCCGCATCGCAACTAAGTGTGAACCCAGCCTAAAAGAAAAACACATTAAAAAGGAGGCTTTGTCAGAGAATATAAAGTCTGAGCATACAACACCATGTCACTAAAACTACTCCCTGGGCATTCCTTAAGGACTTTGAGAGAAATTACATATTTTGTATGCAGCACTGTATACATTGTGTGTAGTGATAGCATGGTATCTGAGCAGTAGACGTACCTAATGGCCCAATTAAAGCAGTAGAGGGCTAAAATAATGGAGACAACTTTTTAACCATAACTCAACTCCTATAACAATATTAAAATAGGAATTCGAAAAAAACATGATTTGTACATAAAATATTCACAATGCTTAACTCTAGGCTAAATGTAAAAAAATCATAATCCATTATCTGGAAAAAAAATACAAATTTTTTAGTCCATCCTCATGCAACTGGGATCATGTAAAATTATGTTTTCATGTAGGTGACCAATTATCCTCCTCAGTATGCCATAGCTGTATACATCTAAACCAGAAAATAAAAACCTCAGTCCTAATGTACATTGTGCTGTCTGGATCATGTAGTGGAGGTGATGGTCTTTGGCACAAATCATGGTAGGCGCTTGGCTAATGAGCTAAATATTAGCAACTCACCTGGGATAGTAAAAGTATTAAATGACTGCATTTATTGACTTCAGCTGCTTTACAGCCAAATCTTGCTTCTTAGTTAGCCCTCTTTATGATTGAAGTTTATTTACTGATTCCTTGAGTAGTGGCATGATCCAGGCAGGTGCTTCACAAGCCCAATAATGCAATTTTTATCTCAGAAACTTTTAGAGGATCAGCGGAGACTTAAACGTGAGCAAGAGGAAGCTGATATTGCTGCTAGGAGGCACACTGGGACTGTCCCATCACACCACCAGTTTATCACTAATGAGCGGTTTGGAGACCTCCTCAATATAGACGATGCATCAAAGAGGAGATCTCGGTCTGAGGTCTGTTCTTGTTGACATTAGGCTTCTGCTTGGCGCA
Organism: Rana temporaria; assembly: GCF_905171775.1. Lineage (NCBI taxonomy): Eukaryota > Metazoa > Chordata > Amphibia > Anura > Ranidae > Rana > Rana temporaria. The sequence continues at coordinate 90,098,345 of NC_053496.1, read as the reverse complement.
GATCCGTATTGTCCATTTTACATCTGTTCGCTGTAGCCAATCATTTATCGCCTAGAGTATGCCACCCATTTGCTTTTCCATCAATTGCTTTTTATCTAATTTGGCTGGTAGAGGAAAAGAGATCACTAGAGCTTGCAATCTGCATGTTGGTTGCGGTCTTAGGAGCTGTTTGCATGCCATTATGATTTATAGTTTATTGCATATGTGTTACATTTTTTATTATGCTGGAAATTATTTTTACCTTTTTATCAAGTAGACAATGCATGTTTTATCTGATAATTAACTACTAACAAGCCTTTGAAATAAGAATAAAAGAAACATCTGTGCATGATGCTAATCAAACCTACCAATAATTATGCTATATTTTAATATGTTGTGTAATAAGAAATGTTACTGGGTTACATTTAATAGTCATACTGTGCATATGCTTTTAATGTAAAAAAAAAGTTAACAGTCAGGTGATCTAAAAATGATAACTAGAAGTTCACTGGTTGCTAAGCAAAATAAATTGATTTGTCTTGGGGACAGTTTTGAGGTCAAGCTCTTTCTTCTGTATCTGAAAGACTGAAAATAATGAGATTATCAGAATATAACAAGTCTTTCGCTTTTATAACACATGCAAAATATCCTTTTAATCAATATGTTGACTCAATTTTATGTAATATCATTTGACACATTGAATTTTAGTAATTTTATGTTTCATGTATGGTTCCCACTTTTTCTGGAATTTTTCTTATCTCAATGTATCATTCTAAAACCATGATAAGTGAACTTTATCAGCCAGTTGGAAGCCCTTTAAACAACATCACAATAATGGCCCAGTTATCTATCATTTAACACAACTAATTAAAATATGCATCAGTATTGGAGACCAAGAGGAAAGCATCATCTGTTGTGACATCCTGTATTAACAAAATGCTAAATTGTTAAAAGTAGCCACAGGTGATGTCCACTAATATTTAGTGTTCCCTCCTAATTATTTTGTCTTATTTTTAAAAATATAAACTACACTTTGGATTTTTAAAGATTGGTTATGAATTCCGAATTTTCATATAATTTATATTGCAACTAGTTATTTAAGAGAACCTATTAGACGGGACCTATGGGAGTTGCAATCTCTGGCTTGTTTTTAAAAGTTCAAGCTGGGGGGGCTGTTATCCTTAACCTGGAACAATTATGCGGATTAGGTGTTATGACACTTCTCTAAAAATCGTTGGTTTATCTCATGCATGCCGACATTCAAAAAAGGCTCCTATTGCCCCAACAAGAAACTAAAATAATATTTGGTAACCAGCATACTCTTAAGTTCAATACACAGTTCATATAAGGGGCAAATGTATGTATCTAACAGAGATTGCTAGAGCATACATATCAAAAAGCCGTTGAAATAGTTTAAAGCATAGGTACAAATACACATGCAGATTTTTATACATGAAATAGTACATATAGTGGTACAGAGTCAATTACCAATGGTAATGGCAGTCAGAGAGGCAATGCGGTCCTTACACAATGGGGGAATCATATACACCTTTCTCAGGTCTCCGATGGAAGCATTGGGTAAGGGCCTCATTGCCTTTTGGATTGCTTTTATTTATCACCAATACCTTTTTAAATATTTTCTCTAGCAATCTTTGTCCTTTGCCTTACTTCTATGTGTATTGAACATTCAGGTGTGCTGGTTCCCTGCAATTATTTTAGTTTTCCTGACACCTTTCTGGCTACATACTTATTCCGGGTCAGTGACTAACTGAGAAGAAGGCAAATGATTGAGGCCATGGACCATATAAAGTTAGCAGCTCCCATATTCTGTCCTTTTCATATTTGAAACACAAAGGTTATTTTGTTTTTATATGTCAAAAATAATGATGCTTTCCCTGCGGTTAAACACTATGCTTTCATTTTTTTTTTCTGTACTAATTAAAGTATATGTAAAGCTTAAATTCGTTCCATTTAGTCTGCTAAATATACCATTGAAAGTGTGGTGTTATATTTGTTTTTACAAGTGCAAAAAAATACCTGTTGATTTTGCCAGAAATGTTGTGAGCTGATAACTTCCTGTGATCATTTCCTGTACACAGGGAGGGGTTATGGAGGGAAGGAGTGGGGAGGGAGATAAGTCAGATAAGTCATCGAAATTGGAATATAAATAAAATAAGTAGGGCTGACAACACGTGCTTTTGAATTCAGAACCAAACATACAGGTCATGTCAAAGAGGAAGGTAGGGGAACACTACATTTCTGGCACATCAATAGTCATCTATCTGTACTTGCAGCGTGTTTAAGGATATATATGTGCATGCATTGTAGAGATGTACAAAATATGTTTTTTTATTTTGCCTCCACATACTCTTGAAGTCCTCATGAGTTGAATGAAGTTGAGAATTATGTTATAGTGTGTTTCTGTATGGTTCAATAACTGCTTTAAAGATTAAATTTTTTTAATTTTTTTTATAAAAACATACTTGAAGGCTGCCATTGCTGATTGATGCTTCTGAAAATGTTGTCATGCTTACTCTCGGCTTCAGTACTTAGTTTCTGACCCAGAACAGATACTTTTCTTTAAAATTCTTGATCTGTAGATTTGTTTCAGGTCTATGATTTGAAAAGTATTAGAGTCGACTAGTTTGTATAAAAGCTAGGCAACTATCATTTTCCGAATGTTGTCAGTAATGTCAACCCCAGTTTTTCTTTTATGAAAGATTTACACGAAAGTGTATGTAAACCCAAAATATATATTTTTTTTTTTTTCAGAATGTTTGAAATCATGCCTCACTGTATAGTGTTTAAAAAAAAAATTGTTGATTTTTTGCAAAATTTCTTACCAGTAAAAGCACTTCCTGTTACAGCATTTTGCAACGGCCTTGCAATTTGCAGCAACATTGTCAGCCTGCTGTGTGAGCTCATTTGTTTAGTTGGTGAGTTTCCTATCAGGTCTGTCACATAGACTGCCCTAAAACATGAATCAGCTCATAGGGCAGACTGACAAACCATCTGATAACTTTGAGGAAGTGACTTAGTTTTGTCAGCCTGCATTAGGAAGCATGGCAAGATCTCCAGGTAAGAAAACTATATACAGTGAGGCGTGATACCAAACCTGCTGAAAAATAGGATTAAAGAGGAGTTCCGTCTGGGAAAAGAAAATTAAGGCAGCAGCTACAAATACTGACTCTGAGAAGGGAAACCGGCAGTGAAGCCTTTTGGCTTCACAGCCGGTTTCCTACTGCGCATGCGCTTTCTAACTGGCCCGCGGCGGCGGAAGGAGGAGGGGGCTGTCAAAAACAGGTACATGTTTCCCCCTCCCCCTGAAAGGTGCCAAATGTGGCGCCAGAGGAGGGGGGGGGGGGACAGATAAGTGGAGGTTCCACTTTTGGGTGGAACTCCACTTAAGTTTTACATTCACTTTAATGGCAGTTTTTTTTTATTTATATTTTATAGGAAGGGCTAATGGTAATAGAACATCCACATTGGATTACACCTCTGCAATTAATTAAAAATAAAACCTACCATATTGTATATATTCCCACACAAAGGCGAAAATTCCCACACAAACGCTAAATTTAAAATATAAGAAATACATTTTCTTTCTTCCTAGATTCCTTTTTGTAAAGGGCAGCAGTGGAATTATTTTAGTACATTACTGATAATAGTCGCACACATCACAGAAATTGAGATGCACTTTGTTGCTTTTCTTGTCATGAAGTTAAGACGGTTATTAATAATTCATATTATCTGTGATTTCCTCATGTCCAGCGGCTGACACACATTCTGTGCTGTTCTAGACAAGTCTAGTTAGAAGAAATGGCTTTAGGCAATGCACTATGACTTTAGTATGTAAATTATTCTATTAATAATCACTAGAAAGTATTAACAGCAAATATAACTAAAATATCTCATGTGCTACATGCTGCATAATGTTTTAATTAGTCATCAATATTCTATGAGCTGTGCTCAGATGAGGGCAATTAAGCCAGATTTGCATTTGAGTTAGTACCAAGAACTTAATTTGGTTATAAGAAACCAACTAATTCAACTCATTGTGGACTCTACATGTAAAATTGATTTTTTTTTTTTCCTAATCTGTGTTGGTGTTGGTAAGCTGTTTATTATATAACATTATCTGTTAAAGTAACTTTTTTCATATCTATTTTAGATGACACAAGCCAGAGCAAAGTTTGATTTCAAAGCACAGTCTCCAAAGTAGGTGACCTGATAATGCTGTCTTACTTTTTGTTTAGACTAAGAGGGTAAGGGATTTTCTTGTTAAAAAAAAAAAAAAAGAGGATAAGGGATAGAAACTTTTGTATTGCCATTTCTGGAGCTGCTGAGAAGATTCGCTTATTCTGTGGTCATAGAAACAGCTAATAAGTCAAATCTTGCCATCAGGGGCACAGACAAAAATTACTTATTTTTAAAGTAGAGAGAAAATATATGAGAACCACGATTGGGTTTTTATTGCGATCCATGTTTGCAGTAGAGAGGTTTCCTTAACTTCCTGTGTGGTTCTGTGGTTACAGCATTGACTTTCAAACAATAGTTATTTCTGGCAATTCAGTCTACACTTGCCTGAATAATCTCCCTTCCTGTTATGTGCTGCATGTCTGCTTGCCATCTCTTTCCACAACTTCTCGGATTCCCTGCATTCTTTGCAGCTTCTCCTCTGCTTTTTACTTTCTATTTCTAAGGACTATATATCCCATAGTACCTTGCTGCATGCAAGAAGTGAGTCCTGTACTGACTCTGTCTCATGAAACGCCTCTTCTCGGTGCCTCTGTAGTTCAAAAGACTGGCTGTGTGAATTCTGTAACACAGCAGTACCTACTTACAGGGTATAGTGAAAACTAGTGTCAGAGAATTCAAGGAAGTAAACGAGTGTGGTTCTTCACAAAGTTTATAAGCTTTGTGACTATTCAGTTTAATAGTATATTTTAACATTTTGACCATAGATAAACTTTAAACAACATCGTGGATATATATATTTTTTTTCTGCACTTTCTCATATACCGTATATATTCGAGTATAAGCCAAGTTTTTCAGCACGTTTTTTTGTGCTGAAAATGCCCCCCTCGGCTTATACTCGAGTCACCTTTTTGCGCCTGATCTCCCGGTACGGCTGGCCATAGGTCCCCTGGACCCCAAACTCTTTCTCTACAAGTATGCAAAGTTTGTTGTTCAGAGGACCTACGGCCGGGGAGCACCGGTTTTTCAAAGCTGGGCACCACTTCCATAGACTCCCATGTTAAATGGCCATTTCTCCAGTGAATTTGGGGACCTGGTACCAGCCGGTCGTAGGTCTTCTGGACCCGGAACTTAACATACATGTAGCCCCATTTCTTCTCTACAAGTGCGCAAAGTTTGTTGTCTGGGGGATCTATGGCTGGGAAACACCAATTTTTCAAATCCGGGCACCCCTTCCATAGACTCCCATGTTAAACGTCAGTCTAGTCATGGACACAGTGCGGCATGCCGATGGACACCCTAGGCTTATACTCGAGTCGTTTTCCCATTTTTTTTTTTTGTGGTAAAATTAGGTGCCTTGGCTTATATTCAGGTCGGCTTATACTCGAGTATATATGGTACATTTAACTTTGAAGTGTAATTATTGTAATCATTGTCATATTTATTTACCCATATAGGGAGTTGCCACTCCAGAAAGGAGATATCGTTTACATTTACAAGCAAATAGATCAGAATTGGTTTGAAGGAGAACACCATGGAAGGATGGGAATCTTTCCTATTTCATATATTGAGGTATGACTGTTATAGATAATATGGCAACAAAGAAGCCCTTTTCTTTATCACTGGCTGAATGTTTTGCTTTTCTTACAGATGATACCACAAACTGAGAAAGTAGCACAGCCACGGAAGGCTTCGCCAGTGCAAGTTTTAGAGTATGGAGATTCTATTGCCAAGTTTAACTTTAATGGGGATACAGCTGTGGAAATGTCTTTTAAGAAGGTAGTAAACATGAAACTGAACTTGTCATTAAAATTCATACTTAAAATTAATCAGTACAGCACAAACCCAAATATGATTTTACTATAAAAAAAATTACCTCTTTCATGCTATAACAAAGTATTGCTGCTGAGCTCTCCTGTCTAACCTAAATTCAATTGAAGATAATGGCAATCCATTCCTTGCCATGACAGTTGTTTACTTTGAAAGAAAGTCAGAGTAAAAGAAAGTTTCTCAGCTTTGTTTTCTAAAGGACCTTAGAATAAGTAGTATTTTTTTTTTCTTTAAGGGTGAAAGGGTAACGTTGATACGCAGAGTGGATGAGAACTGGTATGAAGGGAAGATATCAGGTACCGGTCGCCAAGGTATATTTCCAGTAACCTATGTAGATGTGCTTAAGAGGCCGCGCGTCAAGAACGCACCAGATTACATGGATCTGCCATTAACATATTCACCAAACAGAAGCACAAGTGCATCCCCACAGGTATGAGCCTGCTGTGTATTATTATATATATCATCCTATTTAATAGAAAATGTGTATTTCAGTTACAGGTTTTCACGTTCTTGCACCTAAAGTCCAACTCTAGCTACAACATTTATTTAGCTTTGGATTTAATATAGAAGGGTTACAACCTCTATCAACGTTTCATTGCTCTCTATGTCCCCATTTGAGAGATTTCTTCTTGCATACTTTGTATATGACAGGTGTTGGACAGCACAGGAAGTAAGGGGAAATTCGCCTATTGGGGACACTGGCAGCAATAAAAACATGTATCCTAATCATACAGGACAGAGGACCTGTATTCATAGACCATGAGTTTTATGCCACTACCTTCAAGTGACTGAAAACTGGCAAAAGCTCTACTGGGAATGCCCCCAGTGCACCCTCATAAAGCCCCACCCATTTGAGACTCCAATTTTTTGCTCGTCTTCCTCTCTGACAAAGTTAAAAACAAATTGTCACTGCTTCTCAAAGTTTTACAGGATAGATCTTCAGGCCTCTGCTGTGGTAAGCTTTGGCTCCAAAGTGTTTCAAGCTGTCATCTGAGTGTTTTGGATCTGTTGACCCTTGTTTTTTATGGTCCTCTTGCTGCTGTTTGCTATGTTTTTGCCCACCTCACAGTATATTGCTTGGGGATGTCTCATGATCTATGAATACATGTACTGTACTGTACAGTTAGAATAATGGGAATTTTGACTTGCCTGTAAGTTTCATATGTTGGCGTAGAATATAGGACACAGGTCCCTCCTCTCTGTCCTCTGTTTCTCCCTATTGCTTGCTATGAAACTGGAATCTCACTGAATTTGTGGGGCTATATAAGGGAACAGTGGGGATGTTCTCGGCAAATCTTTTGCCAGTGTCCAATCATCTGAAGGTAGCATAGTAAAATCCATGAACTATTTAAAGTCCTGTGTCCTGTAATGTACTCCCAACATATGCAATTTATAGGTAACTTAACGTTGCCATTTTTGTTGTAGTGTTTCCAGTGTCTTTGAGATAAAGTTCCTCTATTTCCTACCCAGGTGATGGGTTTAAGACAGAACAGGAAGTGAGGGAAAACCTCTCCAGTGGAGTTTCAGATAGAATTGAAGACCTTACAGAAGTTTTAATTCTTCCCTGCTTTATCCAAAATAAGCAATGTCTTGACTGGAACTGACATAAGCTTCATGTAGCGCCACTCCAAGTGCTAATGGCGCTGCTGTGATTAATCCACCACTAAACAGGGTGCTGGTGTAAGTATGCTTATCCAGGAAGCACTAAAACAAGAAACAGAAAGATGCTGCACACCTACAGCTCCAAGTATACTTAATGTGATAAGCCGCCTCAGCCCATACACTTCCTGGTATCCACGCGGGTGGTGTGCGGCATCTTTCTATCTCTAATGTTTTGGCTGGAGTTGCTTTGAAATTGTTTGTAAATTATTGGAACCAGCATCAATATATAGTATCTGTCACATGTAAGTTCCATCCAATGTGTGTCTGTCGGTGCTTCTTTTTTACATGACTGCTACTTTGACTGACCTTTGAGAAATTTCATACTGGGGTGGGTGCAGTAATGCAATATAATGATTGGGGTTGGTCTTAGAACCTTGGTTCGTATTAGAATTAAAACGGAGGTATAAGCTTTATTTTGACCCAGACTTTACATAATAACAGAAACATGCAATTGAGGTGAAAATTCTACTACGATGCTGTTTCAGGGAGTTTGACCACATTATATAAGTAATTTATATGGATGGATAGCATACTAATTGGGTCTATAATAATCATGATTTACAACTGGGTATGTGTAATTTTGTTTATCATAAATGTTAGGCAGGTATACTTCTATCACCATTAAGAAAACAATAGCAGACAAAATATTTTATCATTTCAGTTATTCATTTGTATGAGTGAAATTTCCATGGCATCTCCTCATCTTCTTTGTTTTCTTTATCTGTTTTCTCTTTGAAGTCTTCTGGTTATGCCAGGCCTCGTACCACCACTCCACCCCATGTTGCTCGCAGAGCTTTTTCTCCAGAAGTGCAGGCTATTACATCTGAATGGATTACTCTTACAATGGGTGTCTCCCGTAGTCATGGATACTCTGCAACCCCTCCTCTCCCCCCTCTACCTGAAGCCACCCTGTGCTCCATAGATTATATAACCCCATCTGCAGCTGCAAGCCCTACTTTCTCCTTAACCCCTTCTGTAAGCCTGCACTATGGCAATCACTCTGGTAGATCCACCCCAAACTCTGTCATGTCTTCTGCACCAACATACTCCTCCCGGCCACAGTCTTCTAATAGAATCAGTTATGTAATTTCTCCATATGGTGATGAGAAGTTCATGGGTTCCCCTTCCAGTTATGGAGGCTCTCCAGTGCAGACACAAAGACCACATGATTTCCTAATCTCAGAACTCAATGATGTTTTACGTAATCAGTGCAAAGCCAAGAGTGATGGCAGCTCCATATTTAATGGTGAGAATGACTATTGGAAGCAACCTGGTCCTAAAACTGTAGACAACAAGTCAAGTATAAACCTTTGTAAAGAACTAAACTCTAAGATACATACTGATCCCTATGAGGAGAAGCAGTTGTGTAAAGAACTCCTTAGCTTTGTCAGTAATAACCAAGATGATGGAAAGAAAGCTCAGGGCAGTCCTATTAAGGTACATATACTGCATGTGTGTGCACTTGGTTCATGTGCATCAAGACTGAAGTGTGTGGAAATTTAAACTGATTTACTGCTGAGCTGTCAAGTTAGACAAAAGTCATATGTGCTGCTTTATACTAACCATTAACTAACTTTTTTCCTTGCCTCTATTCTAGGTTAATGATTTTTCTTTTATAGCTTGAACACTGTCTTTTGTGCATTATGTTAACATTTTGTTTTTACTAATGCTATGTCATAGGATATGCCCCATTTACATACATGACCTTACAAATGTGGAAAAGTATTTGGCCTCTTTCACATGAATGCTGTCCAGTCCAATCAGCAAGGGATCCATTAACAGGTCCCTTGAGGAATCAAAACAGGAATCAAAGCAGAATGGGACAGATGTCGCTTTTTTGACATCCCTGACACACCACAATGGCTTGTAAATACTCTGCATTTACAAACCAGAGTAATCTGGACCCAAGTCTGATAAATGTCCGTTTACATCACACTACCTTTGATTCATCATGTTTAGGACTGGAAAAGGAAGCACATCTTTTTCCCTTTTTTTTTTTTTTGACCTGGATGGACTTGTAAGCAATTTCCATTTATACTCGCCTGCCCATAGATTGCATAAAGTTTCTAATGAGGTTCGTCTGAAAAGCTGACAACCAGACCTGACCTTACCACTCGTATAAAAGGACCTAAAAAAAAGTAAGGTTTATATTAACTTATCCAATTGTAACATTATGAATTTCCTGAATGAGAAAACACATTAATGTTCTGTTTTGCACAGACTTTTACATTCACCATTCATTCAAGTAAAACTAATAAACCCCCCCCCCCCCAATTCTCCTGTATTTGGTCATATGACTTTTTTTTAACTCCAAAAATAGGGATACGCTTACCATAAAAACAAGCAAGAGCTGCAATCTGGAAAAACAAACTGGAGTAAATTGACTTAAAATATAAGTTGTATTTTTAAAATGGAACACAGCCATCTTCTGCACCTGCAAACTATGTCTGTGTCTCTCCCTAAAGCTCCCATAAACATTTGATTCTTTGTTTGTCCATTGGTGTCACTGACCTTTGGAGACCTACTCAGTAGACCATTTTCAAAAAGGATAAGGCTTTGGACTGGATTTATATCTAGGTTGTTTGACTTATTTTCCTAGTGGCAAAAGTGGAAATGGGAAACCTAGTAATATTTGGCAGGTGGACTGTTATAAAATATGTGACTTCTGTCTACTGTCTGTGGCCACTTTGAGATAGTTATAGTAATAGGAATTTCACATCTGAAAACATTTAACAGTAGCTGTTCACCTGGTGGTAGAAGTTATATTCTTTTTAAAATGTAAGACTTTAAAGTCCAGACTCATGCTAACAGCTACTTGTTTTCCTTCCCTGTTGTCATTTAATCTTGTTGTACATTTCTACGAATACTGATAGTTCCCTAGCTTTTGTTGTTGGTCATTATTGTCCTCACTGTACCCAGTCTTACAGGAAATTTTTCTTTGCTTGTGATAACTGACCTTTGTGGTAGTATTATGAGCTCCATTAGAGTATTTTACAGTGGTACATGTACATATTGAAAGCCTGATTTTGATATCCTTGTGTACAAACTTCGAAAAAATACCAAAATGAGAAAATGATCCACTTTGTTTTAGTCAGAAAATTATTTATTAACTGTGGGGAGTATGTGACCTGTCTGTGCACATACACCCTGTTTGACGGACTTTAGAAAACAATAGATCAAATAAATGCCCTTAATGCCCTAAATTTAGTGATCATTATTGTACCCTCAGGTTCAGAACATGTAGGCCGTAATGACATTGCACGAATGAGTTATTTCTCTGCAATGCTTAAAGTTTATCCAATAAGGCAGGTAGCCATCTTGAGGCCTAAACCGGACAATATTATTAAAGTGGTGTATTTCTCTTCATTAGGAACCTGAATTTATTCCTAGTGAACTGATATAACAAATAATGTGTGATACATATAATAACATGTTCTGCTGAGTGTGGAAGGTGCTGTTCCCTGTGCATGTTGTTTTATAACGAGAAACCTTATACTAATCTTCTCTCTTGCCAATTCTACAAGCCTGACAAGCTTTCTCTCCTTTGAAGATCACAGACACAATCCCACTTTCTTCGTCCGCATTGTCCTCTTGTCCTGTCACAAAACAGCCACCTCCCAGAATTAGAGGCAGGGTCAGTGTGTCACAGGTAACTTGCCTCTGGATGTTCTGGCTATAAATCAGCTACCAGCTTGTGCTCTGCATCATGTACTATTCCCTGCTATCAGTCTGCATGCCCTCCCTGACACTGACTGGCACGCATAATGAATAGGCATGTATGGCCTTGCAAGAACAGCAACGCATTTATTCTAAGTACACTGAAAATCATTAGTGAGCAGAGAAGTTATACCTGTATTAATATTATGATTTGTATGAGTTGCATTGCATCCTGTAGCAAGATTTGGCTTGCCTTGTAGCCTCTGAGTTGTACTGAGGATCCAGAGGTCCATGGCGACCTAACCAATATTTATTTTGGGATAACATTAATTGATAAGTTCTGATTGGTTGCTGTAGGTCAGTGCAAGTTGCCCATTGATCGTTGCCTTACTAAACACCAAATCCAATCGTAGTTCGAGAATGCAAACTTATTTAAATTCTGAAGAACCCCAGTTTAAGGGCTCATTCACAGTTTAAGAGATCACTCCCACATGTTTTGTGCATGCCCCATTCACACTGCAGTGCAGCCAGGAAGTGTGGTGTGGTGCTCTACAGCAAAATGCAGACTATGTAGCATTTTACCGCAGGGCAATGATGGGTATCGCATATTACTACCCTGCAGGACAGCACATTGTTGTGCAGATACCCGAATGAAGTGTCACTTTTGACACTTCACATAAAGTTAAAAAAATGAAAAGGTAAACTATGTGATGCACTGAAACGTGCTTCACTCTGCACCCTCACCACAGCTCACTCTACTTAAAAACTGACAGCTGCCCATACGCTAAAACAGTGCAATTGGCATGCAGGCAATGTGAATGAGCCTTTATGAAATCCTTACAAGGATTCCCAGTTCTATCAACTGCCACAGCTATTACAAAGTCAAATGATGGTGTCACATTACCCTGATGATTTTTGTAGAATAATCAAATTATTCTGGAGTCCAGGATTGAGAGAGCAGAGTTTTCATTACAGTCTTGTGGAATGGGATAGACACCAACTGTTGTGGGGTAATCGTTGCATCAGAGTTTCAATGAGATATTAGAAGATGGTAAATAATTCTAGCTACAATTACCAACCCAAAACCAAAATATAAACGTTAAGTAAATGAGGTTAGAGTTTGAAAAACCTGAAAAGTGATGTAGTTCAGTCTTAACAAGTTGCTTACTTCTTCTAAATATATTCATTGTTACCAAGTATTCCGTAATGTGCTAATAAGATTAAACAGAATTTTAGTATAATTGTTTTCCTGTCATAAAACTGCTCTGGTGCATTGATTATGAAATGTTTAATTTGCCTGAACGTGTCAGGTGATAACTGGGCAATGTAGATCTTTCACGGGAGGAAGTAATCCCAATATCGGCATGACTCATTATTGCACACTGATTTGATGACTTGGATAAAGAAAAACACATGTATTGCATGTACAATAAATATTTTATTTTTATGTTGGGTAGGATATACTAAACTCTATAGGCTGTGATGACCATAGTTCACCTTTCCTTCCTCTGATTGCTGCAAAGTTACTTAGCTTAGTACTTCTTTGCTTTTGCATTGCCATATTGAATAAGAAAGTGTGTCTTTTTGGCAACTGTAACAAAAGGCATTAACAGATGACAAGTAAAATGATGAACTTGACTATAAAGCCTCATACACACGATAGGTTAACCAGAGGACAACGGTCCGAATTACCGTTGTTCTAGGTTAACCTATGAAGCTGACTGATGGTTCGGCGTGCGTACACACCATCAGTTAAAAAACCGATCGTGTCAGAACGCGGTGACGTAAAAGACAACGACGTGCTGAAAAAAAACGAAGTTCAATGCTTCCAAGCATGCGTCGACTTGATTCTGAGCATGCATGGATTTTTAACTGATGGTTGTGCGTACTAACGATCGGTTTTGACCTATCGGTTAGCAATCCATCGGTTAAATTTTAAAGCAAGTTGCCATTTTTTTAACCTAAGGTTAAATAACCTATGGGGCCTACACACGATCTGTTTGGACCGATGAAAACGGTCCATCAGACCGTTGTCCTCTGGTTAACCTATCGTGTGTACAAGGCCTTAGTGTCCCTGGTTCCTTTTCAGTAAATACCCAACACTCAACATAAATACTCAACATAACATGCGTAAACAAAGATTAGGTTTTAGATTATAAAATCTCTAGATAATTGGCCCCGCATTTCATGTTCACTTAATTTTTTTTCTTTTTGTTTATATTTTTTCATATTGTACACCCTAGAGCAGTGGTGCCCAAACTTTTGAAGAGCGAGGGCCACCTAAGTGACTTGGTAACTGGTCACGGGCCACAATGAGTGGAGCGGGCAGGTGACAGGTCCATGTCCACTCTGCATATGCTGGACATGGACACTGAGCGCTCTACTCTATGGGCCCTCTGATCTGATCTGCCCATATGGAAGGGGACGGATCCCCCCTTCTGTTTTTTTTTTTTCAGCAGATTGGATTGGTTTACATCTGTGGCTCAAAAGAGGTAAATGGGGGGTCCAATTGGGTTGGACTTATCGTGTCAAAGGGACCTAAGCTTACTTTCACACTGATGCTCTGTGGTTTACCCACACCAAGGCTGCAGTGCACCTGCGGGTTAGCTGCACTTTGCCATAGACTTTCAATTATATCCTGCAGGGTTGGTGCACTTTCTGAAGTGCACCAAACCCGCAGGTAATAACAGAAGTCTGCAAGTGTTCTGCGCTGCACCTGCGGATCAGTTTGAAAGCAGCCCAGTAACCACTGCAGAACAGATATGCCCATATAGACACTATGGGGCAAATCCACAAAAACCTAGTCTAACTTAACTTTTACCATTTAAGTTACACTGGCGGAAAATTTCTACCTAAGTGCCCGATCCACAAAGCACTTACCTAGAAATTTTCGGCCGTGTAACTTAAATGTCTCCGGCGCAAGGCGGTCCTCTTCTGCAGGGGGCGATGACAATTTAAATGAGGCGCGCTCCCGCGCCGGCCGTACTGCGCATGCTCGTGACGTCATTTTCCCGACGGGCAGCACGCGAAATTACGTTACGCCGGGCTTTGTGGATTGCGACGGGACAATAAAGTTGCGTCGGGTAAAAAAAAAGTTACGCGCCGAAAAATAAAATTCGAAATTTAAAAAAAATCGCGGCGATCGAAAAATAGGTCTGTTTTTACAAGGTGTAACTAGTTTACACTTTGTAAAAGCAGAACTAATTTTACGTATGCAAACGTAAACTTACGCAGAAAACACAAAGCTGAAAAGCTTTGTGGATCTCCGTAAGTCCTCATTTGCATACGCTAGGCGGCATTTCGACACGAAATGCCCCCAGCGGCGGATGCGGTACTGCATCCTAAGATCCGACAGTGTAAGTCTCTTACAGATGTCGGATCTTCTGCCTATCTTTGGAAAACTGCTTCTGAGGATCAGTTCCAAAGATAGGCACAGGGATACGCAGGCTGAACAGCAGTTCCGCCTGCGTATCCCTTTTGAGGATTTGGCCCTATGATTTTTAGTGATAAACTTAGCTTTAATACAGTCTTCCATTCAGGTATTGCTGGCTTTTGCTGTCCTAGGCAAAGAGCATTTGATATCACTCTGCCTGTGACAGGAGTTGACGCTTTACAGGAAGCATCGGCTTTTGCGACTCTGCTCTAAATTAATGACCGCTTGCTTCTGCTACCGCCGGCTTCATTTACAACACTGATGCTCTGGGATGTCGGTTTGGCAACCCACAATCTGGGCTTGCCAACTGGCCATACCAGAACAGGAGGTCGTGGGCCACATCAGAGGGCTGTGCGGGACCCTGCCCTAGAGCAAAAAGCTGTCATCTGGTAAAAAGTCTTAGTAGGCTCGGAATAGATCATTGCTGAACATGGCAGTTATCCTGCTTCTCATGCATAAGTGCATGCATCCACAGTTGAAGAGGCAACAAAAACTAGTGGGCCTATTTGCTATTATTTATAAATAAATAAATATATATTTAAAATGTAATAAATTAATGACCATGCATGCAAGCATGGAGAACTAGAGCTACTTTATGCATTTTCACTTTTAGATGGATTTCAGAATAAAGGTATAGTATTTACTGTATGTCTTGTACGATGTTAGAGATAACAGAACAGAGGTAACCATTTTGATTGCAGCCAATAGCAATTATATCAGTTCTTGGTTAATCAAGATCATGAAAGGCTATACATGGGTCAAATTCGGAAAAAAATTTACTTTTGAAAATCCGAAAATTAGTGCATTCTGTGATTCAATAGTGCCGCCATTGATTTCAATATTTGACAAACCAAGCCTTTAAATTTCCCCTCATGTTGCTATAGAAAATAATTTTCATGGCCAGGAATCTTTTTTTTTTCTTTCCAGGTCATAGCTCATGCACATTTCTTTTTTCGATTATACTTCTCGCACGATTCTCCCATCATCAATTCAAAATTGTTAATTTTATTTAAAATGTCCAACATGCCCGATCTCTCAAATTTGATGGTTGCACGAAAATCGGCCATTGCTGTGGCCCACTAATTGTGCCAAATTTGAACGAAAATTCTTAGTTACGATTTTCGAAAAGATAATGCTTTCAGAGTTGGACTCATGCATGGCTGGTTTAACAGTGCAAAGAAGAGTAATGTGCAGAAACTCCCTTTGACCAGAAAAATATCAGCATTAGTTTACTGAGTTGGTTTACAGTGTAAACAAAAGGTGGGTTTTGATTGGTTGATAGCCTAAGGCTTATTACAGTTTATATTTTTTCTTATTAATATATTGCTGTGCTCTTTATAACAATAGTTAAGCGTGCACAATAATAAGTAAATCCTCAGTGGGTGTTTGTGGTTTTCTCGCATGAAAGATATACAATGAGGTTTTGTGCAAAATAAAGGCGTCATCATCATGTGTTTGTACAAAAACCTAGCATGGCTTCTGGCAGTTGCTCTGTGATTTTGTCATCTGTTTACTGTGTATTCATTCATCATCCCATTTTCATTTTTTTTGTTCTTTTACATCATCTCATTAGCCTTGCAGATCTGATGGTGAACAAACACTGACATCTAAAAGTCCAGTAATGCTTACAGACTCCCCGGTTAATACCCTGAAATCAAATTCTGTCGTGGTAAGCCCGTATATATTACTTTTGTTTCACTATCTCTGTACAGAGCTCCCAAAAAATCCTTCAGCTATCCCTTTTGCTATATAGTCTAATAATGGTTCTTCCAATAAAAAGATACAAGCTTTCATAAAAGCAGACCATGTTTATATCGCTCAAATATGAAACCTAAATGTAAAAATGAATATAAATGTGATTACATATTTTCAATTTTCTATCTAAACCTGTGTATTTTTGATATAATCATCACTAAAATGAGCCTAGGAAAAAAAAAGGCTCTGCCAGGTAAAAACAAAGGTTTATGTATTGATACTGCCACCAGCAATTCTTCATTAAACCAGCACTGAGTAAGACTCGGCAGCCAACTAAATATATGAATTTCTTTTTGTGTGTGCTGAGCCATACTCCAGAAGGGCTTTCTTGAGCCGTATGGATAATATTTATACAATTTTAGGCTTTCTCTAATATCTGCTGGAGAAATGCTCTTAAGATCTAGTGACAAATACTGAAGATGGAAAATACATAATACTTTGGGGGCCAATATAGATGTGTTTTTTTTGGACACATAGTATTATATTATGCTAAGGAGCCTACTTCTGGTCCAGTAGCCTTTTCATTTCTATGTTTGCATCTTTCAGGGAAATAAGCATAAACGGTCACCAAACCCCAAATTATCCAAGAAACTTTGCATTCATTTTATTTTTATACATATTTTCATCCCATTGTCTTATTACACAGTGTATGACCACTCTGTACATTATACATACCTGTATATTTCTTTGTTGCTCATATGTTTACACAAATATTCTGAAATCTAAAAAGCTTAGCAGATATTAAGTTATAGTTTATCCATTGTTAGTTCTAATGCTTGTGACTATTGTGCTCATTATTAGTTTAGTTGAGCCATTCTTCAGAAACAGGTGTATTTCGAAGTAGGTCTCTGCTGCAATATACTAGCAGATGCAGAGTAAAGCATTGCATCAGTTCCATTGCTCAATCCTAATTGTTTTCACGGAATGAAAGAGTTCTTGTACCATGTGTAAAATTCTGCTTGATTATCAAAAGATGATTTAAAACACATCCATATGCAAGCGTTTCTGAAAATATATTGGAGTATGAAATTAGTATAGTTTAACAAAATTTGCTGAATTATTATGGATATGATTATCTATGCCAGTGGGAAGGAAGGTATTCACAGCATTGTCATTCCCACCAGTCTTTCCAACTCGGAAGCCTCTATGGTTGAACACTAGTCTCCCTTGCTAACTTACATACTGATGTATGAGAGTGCTTTCACACTCTTTTGCGTTGCTTTTTGGATGCGTTTCGGCGACGCTGCCCATTGTTTATTCAACGCTCCTAATGTGCTGCAAAGAAGCTGCTGGCAGAGCTATTTCTGACGCCCTGCCAGCGCACCTCTCCAGTGTGAAAGCCCTCGGGCTTTCACAATGGAGTGAATGGAGCAGCTCGTTCAGGGCTCTTTGCAGGCACTATTTTTAGCGCTATAGCGCCTGCAAAGCACCTCAGTGTGAAAGGGGTGTTAATAACAAAAAGCATCTGAGGTGTCTTCAGTGTTCAGCCAAGTGTAAGGCCCCTTTCACACATGCAAATCCTGTGATGATCCATTTTTAAAGATCTGCTTGCTCAGCAGGGATCGCTCCATTGATCCCCGCTGAGCTGGCAGATGAGAGGTCTGTCTCTGCACATGGTACAGAGA
This sequence comes from Rana temporaria, assembly GCF_905171775.1. Classification (NCBI taxonomy): domain Eukaryota; kingdom Metazoa; phylum Chordata; class Amphibia; order Anura; family Ranidae; genus Rana; species Rana temporaria. Next base: position 90,080,207 of record NC_053496.1, on the reverse strand, counting down.
CGGACCAGTCAGATCTCCGCTCTCCTCTATGGGGGATCAGATGAAAACGAACCGTCTGTTTGTTTTCATCCGATCCGCCAGACGGATGCAAAATAGGGTTTACATCCGTCACATTTTAGCGGAGAGGATCGGATCGAGGCTCAATGGGTATCAGTGGACATGTCACCGCTGACATCTGACGCTCCATAAAGTTATATGGAGCGTCCGTTCAGATCTGCCTGAAAAAACTGACAGGCGGATCTGAACGGTCCGCATGTGTGAAAGGGGCCTTAAGGAGCCCATTGTTTGCTATAAAAATTAAGCAGTTAATAGAGATGTGTGTTGTGCATCTGAGTTGCCAGTGATTGCAGCAATTAGGCAAAGGAGACCACTGTGAGCTAAAAGGTGACTACAAGGATAATATTCAAGTAATATTTCCTTACATAATTTTCTGAACAATAAATGTATATAATTATTAGATATCTTACTGTTTTTTATTTACTTTTTTTTTACTTATTTTGAATTGCTTTCCATTTTAAAAATAGCTTGCAGTGGAATTTCATTCAAAACTTTATTTAGTTTAGTATAGGGAGAAGAAAGCTTGAAATCTATGTCAGATTTGCATTTCTGTTGTGTCCTACTGGGTACTATTCACTTCACTTGATGACCCAATAACAATTGGGGGTCGGGGGCACCTTCTGGAGAATTATTAGTACAAGAATGACATATTCTGACATCTTATGGTGCTTGATCTTCAGCAGATACCATGGCCTCATAGAGATGTACTTAAAATGTCATGTTGCCTTAAATATAACAGAATAACCTGTGCTCTAAATTGTAAAATGTGTTGCTTTTATTAGCCAAGATATTAATATATAGAGATCTTCCTAGAAGATGCTCTTAAAGTGGAGATCCTCTTCCATTCCAGGTGTCAGAATAAAATATATTATTTATAAGATTGTCTACACAAAAGTGAATTTTAGGAAGATATTGTCTTCCTTATCTTGTACCTGAACTTCAATAACGGGACATTTCTCAGTTGATAAATACCCAGTTTAGCTTTGAGAGGTACACATTTGTCCCTAGATTTTATACTGGAAGTGAATGTCTATTTTTTGCAATATGGAGAGAACACTAACTATGTGTAATCTTTATTCAGGATTTCAATATGTTTACTAGAGAGCAAACATGCTGTAGTATATTGATTGTAGAACTTGAGTCATTGAGCCTACAGCATATAGCACATGTTTACAGCACACAGTATAGTGTTGCCTAGAGAACCTCACCCTGTATGAAAGCATTTCTGGGAATTATATTCAGAGGTTGGCAGCTGTGATATTAGTGCAAATAGTTAAAGATGAGAAATGTAAATAACTGGAAGAAATTTCGGGTCACATGGCTGACACATGTGCAGATAATTTCTAAAGTTATAATATGTAAAAAGGTACTACAGCGCTATTACTAAAACCATATAAAATACTAAAGATAAGCTGCAGACACGTGAGGTGCACAAAACCAAAGTGAATAAATAAGAAAATATTGTGTTGCGCTGATAATCAAGTAAAAAATTGCATACATATATATATACACCATATACATAAATAAGAACCCCCTACACCTCAAATCAGGGAGGTATATGTGCAAAAGATAAACAAAAACCACTCAAAAACTATAATGTGAAAAAATTCAAATGGAACCAGCAAAAATAGTTCATGGAAAAAACACAGTTCAGTACATAGGCTAATAGGAGACAGGTGTGAGATCCACAGTCCTTTGGTGTGCAGCTGTCATTATAGCAAAAAAAAAAAAAAATATAAAACCTTTTCCTTCTGGACTCCCCGATTAACACAGGATATCAGCCGCTCATAAGGAGAAAAGAAAGATATATGGTGCAAATAACGTAATAAAATGGGAAATGAACCCTGCAATACAATGATTGCACTCACGGAACCTCGATGGTAAAAAGGCTCAACTGCAATCAGTCATTGAACGCCGCTCAGTGCTACGATCTCCTCAGAAGGACGGATTCGAACCCATGAATAAGTCAAGTGGCTATTGACGATACGCGTGGGGGAGAAGCCGAGTGACGCGATCGACGGTCGAATCCGTCCTTCTGAGGAGATCGTAGCACTGAGCGGCGTTCAATGACTGATTGCAGTTGAGCCTTTTTACCATCGAGGTTCCGTGAGTGCAATCATTGTATTGCAGGGTTCATTTCCCATTTTATTACGTTATTTGCACCATATATCTTTCTTTTCTCCTTATGAGCGGCTGATATCCTGTGTTAATCGGGGAGTCCAGAAGGAAAAGGTTTTATATTTTTTTTTTTTTTTTTTTTTTTTTTTTGCTATAATGACAGCTGCACACCAAAGGACTGTGGATCTCACACCTGTCTCCTATTAGCCTATGTACTGAACTGTGTTTTTTCCATGAACTATTTTTGCTGGTTCTATTTGAATTTTTTCACATTATAGTTTTTGAGTGGTTTTTGTTTATCTTTTGCACATATACCTCCCTGATTTGAGGTGTAGGGGGTTCTTATTTATGTATATGGTGTATATATATATGTATGCAATTTTTTACTTGATTATCAGCGCAACACAATATTTTCTTATATAATTTCTAAAGTTACTACTTAATCCTGATGGGCTAACAGAAGTCACCAGGTATTATAAACAATCAGAGGTAAGGGAGTTAAAGTAGGGAGGAGCTAAGACTAATAGTGATATTGGGACATCATTGGCTATGGTAAAACAAGAGTCCATTATGGCTTTGAAAATCACGTTGTCCTTTTAACAGCTGCTAGACTGGAATTTACCTATGGATAATGTATTAGATTCAAAGTATTGTCTGCCTTTATGTGTATCCCTGTAACCCAATAACCCTTGCTAAATGTGTCCCTTATAATGTGCTTGATGATCACAGCAGCCCCAGCATACACTGAGCACAGGACCAGAGCTCACAGAGTCTGAAAAGAGCTATGTGGTAAGAGATTGTTGATGCGCTGGATATAGACAGATCACTGGTGGCCTGGTTTGACTTCTCTCTGTGTTAACACGTGTGTCTTTTTGTTTCTTGGTAAAAACGATGTACTCTCTCTCTCTCGCTACGCCTGCATTTTGAATCCTAACCCAATGCATGACAGAGCCAAGCTCACCGACATTTCTTTGCTAGAATGAGAGCATTGTCTAACAGCAACATGCTAACCGCATCAGGCTCTGCACTGTTGCTTCTTGTGTACATCTGTACTAAATTTTACCTTCTTCTGTGTCTTGCCTGTCTTTTCCATGCTTACTCTGGAACTCTCCTCCACACCACATGGATTTAATGGGATCTCCACTTCTCTTGTGTGCTGGACTTATTTGATGCACTCTGGAATGTCTTCATCTATTCCTGTCTTTTTTTTCTTGTTGACTGTCGGCAGGAAGCGGTCTGCAATGAGATAATAAGCATTGCAGAGAAATCAGTCCGTTACTGCAGTACTATCTCTCACCCCTTTGACTATCGACATAAAGTGTCTTCCTATGACAATAAACAATGTTTAATCATTTCCCAGCAACCTCAAGCACAACAAAGAAGAGAAAGCATTGAGAGGAGTCAGACGCCACAAGACATGTAAGTGACCAATAACTTCCTTTTCTTCCCATATAATCTTGGTTTTCCAGCTGTTACTAAATTACTGAATGTCTCAGGACAGAAGATTGTGGTGGCTCAAACCTGGCATATTAATTCAGTACCTGTACCAAGAAATCTTTGTGATTGCGTTATAAAATCATATGTTTTTTTTTTTGTATTAAAGCTTTATTTTGATCTTATTTAAAGAAGAGTATGTATCAAGAATACAGAGAAGTTTGTCAAACTTAAACATAACGCATGTTACACATAGTGCAGCTTTTGTAAAAACAGAAAAGCAAGATTTCCCATGTTCAGGCGATAAGGATTAAACAAAAATGCCTATACAGTGGAACCTCAGTTCAAGAGTAACTTGGTTTGAGAGCGTTTTGATTTGCGAGCAACTTTTTATTTATTTTTTGAATTCTGACTCGGTTTGCAAGTTTTGACTCGCAAGACTAGGAGAATTCAAGCTAAATAGACCTGCAGTACCTCATTTGGCCTGAGGTATGTGGGCGCAGAAGCCGAGCAGATCCAAAAATAGGCCTGCAGTACCTCATTTGGCCTGAGGTACAGGGGCGCAGGGGCCGAGAAAAGCCAAACATTGGCCTGCAGTATCTCATTTGGCCTGAGGTGCAGGAAACGAGCCGAAGTGTCCTCGGGCCTTTTCGCCGCTCTCTGGCCGCATTTGGTATTGCATCCCATTGAAGTAAATGCGGAACAAATTATTTTTGTTTCCATTGACTTCAATAGGAAGACTCGCTTTGATAAGCGAGTACTTTGGATTACGAGCATACTCCAGGAAATAATTATTCTCATAATCTGAGGTTCAACTGTATATTTTCACATTTTCTAAAGCATGTGTGAATTCGGTAGACCTCACCATCTGCCTTCTGGGTGCCAATCACCTGTATATAACACAATAAGTCTTAAAACAGTGTGTAACAGAGGTATGCTGCCTGGGTCGCATATTTCCTTTGTGGTGAAGTAAAATAAACATTGTGTTTTTAGAGTTTTCACAAATCGCATCAATAAGGCAAAAAGAGAGAGAGGAAAGATAATGGGGGGGGGAGAAAGTAATATAGCGAAGTGTGCAGGGGACACTCCACCTAGGATAAATGGTAGTAGTGATTGGATCACCCTCAGCCCAAGAGATGAACCCTGTGGAATAGCGGAACATAGACCATGAGGTCCAAGTACTGGAGAAATGTTACCCGTTTCCCATGACAACAGACGTTTCAGATCACAGGTTCGGTCCACTTCAACTGCCCAGTCCCCCAGGGAAGTCATGTTCATCAACTTCCAGTGTCTGAGTATCACCGTTCTAGCCAGGAAGTGGTACAGTACATATTTTTTTCACCGCTTTAAGTCTGGGGAGCATAGATAAAAGCGGCAGCGCTACCTCAGGCAAGGGTGTAATTGAAGTCGCCATTAGTCTGCAGTACAAGTCCAGAAGATTGTTTGCCAGAACATTTGCACAGGAGGGCATTCCCACCAGGGTACCCCTGGATGAGGAGCAGCACCAGCAGGTGTCTGGAAGTGTTGGGTTGATATATTTTATAGTCGAAGGACATCTATACCAGTGAGACACCAATTTAAACCTTTTTTTATGTTTTATGGAAGCGAGAGATAATTTGTGTTTCAAAATGAAATACTTTTGCCATTCCGTAGGTGAAATCGTGTGACCCAACACTAATTCCCAGGCCTTTGTATATGAAGGGAAGTCAGGGTTGGAGGTAAAGTGTATGAGAGAATAGAGTTGGGAAACCACATGTGTTGGGGGATTGGTCTGTAACAACATGTTCTCAAAATCAGATAAGTCAGAAAAAAATATCCGGTATAGACGGAAAAGTGTGGATATAAGATAGTACTTGTTGCCTCTGAAGCCATTGTGTTGGGTGACGAGAGGACGATCGGGATGGAGTGTCCAAAGTTAAAGAAGAATCTGTTTGAATGACTTGAGCAAGTCGCCTATGCTCCTCTCTGCGCCAAGGTCCAAATCCCATCCCATGCATGGCCGTCGTAAATGCCGGAATCTCAAAGGGGTCATGGATCAGTGGCTTAGATATGGCTTTAGAGGAAAGCAGTTGATTCCAGATTTGTATTGTTTGGCGGGAGAGGTCACTAGATAGCAATGCTCCCTTCTGGAGTACAGCAGGCATCAACGGTAAAGCACGGAGGTGCTTTGGATTCATATGACCATCTAGTTGGACCCATAGTTTGGACGAGGAATGCTGAAACCAGTCGAGTATACGCGTGAGTATTGCTGCTTTATGATAAATAGAGGCATCTGGAGCTCCAGTGTTTCATAATGTATACTTGGTCAGGCCCCTTTCAAGATAAAATTGGAGAACATCTGACGGAGCTTCTTGAAAAATGAGGAAGGTATGTGGATAGGAATTGTTTGGAACAAATATAAGAACCGAGGGAGAACATCCATTTTTTAAACATTAACCTAGCCAAGACCAGCGCTTGGTTGCATAGTTTGAAGTCCTAGTTCTAAGAAGGGGAGGAGTGACGTTTCTAGAAAAAAACTGGGTCCCGTCTGAGGGTACGTGAATTCCGAGATAACGGATGCAGGTGGAATCGGTCTTAAAAGGAAATAGTAAACATTTTAGAAAGGCCTCTTTTGACAGTGAAATATTCAGGATTTCTGATTTGTTATTCACTTTAAAGTTGCTTACCTCGCCAAACTTCGCAAACTCCTGCAGAATTTGAGGTAGGGACAATCTTGGTTGGGTCACAAACAGCAATAGATCGTTGGCAAAACGGGCTAGTTTAGATAGGGCCCACCGAGATACCAGTAATATTGGAATTATTGCACAGGCCGATGGCCAAGTGTTCCATAACAAGAACGTAAAGAAGAGGAGACAGAGGACAACCTTGTCACATCCCATTATGGATGGAGAACGTAGGGGGACAAGTATCCATTTACCCAAATTCTGGCAGATGGGGAGGAGTAGAGGGACATAATCTGTGACAGCATATGAGGGCCTAGACCTATTTGCATACAAAGTTTAATGCCGCGTACACACCATCACTTTATGTGATGAAAAAAAATGACGTTTTTAAAAACGTCACTTTAATTGACCGTGTGTGTGGGAAAACGTCGTTTTATGTCTTGTAAAAAACGACCAAAAAAAATTGAAGCATGCTTCAATTTTATGTGTCGTTTTTCAAAAGTGCACTTTTTACTTCACAGAAATTGACCGTGTGTAGCAAAAAACGTCGTTTTCTAAGACGTTTTTTCATCCACGCATGCCCAGAAACAAGCTTCAATGGAAAAACGTGGTGGAACGTAACCTCACTTTGCAAGATCATTGTGAGAAAACGATGGTGTGTAGGCAACTTCGTCTTTGAAAATTGAAGTTTCAAAAACGTCGTTTTTTACTTCACAGAAAGTGTCGTTTTTTTTTCATCACATAAAGTGATGGTGTGTACGGGGCATAACTCCAGCCAGACCTTTTTTTTCCTGGCTGTGCCCCATTGATCACAAAGAGAGAAAGTGGTGGGATATGTCTGAAGAAAACAAGTAATCAACACAATTACCTTTATGTAGTAGAGTGAGGAATGCTTAAGCCCCAAGAGATAGCTAGCTATTTAATGTTGGCTGTGTCCTCAATGGAATGATTCCCCTGATAGGAAATCTCTCTCCAGTGGGGACATAAACAAAAACAAACACTGATCTTCAGTAAAGTGAGGAAAGGTTGAACCATTTTACAATGTTTAGCGCTGCCCATGACTTTATGTCCTTTGTACATAATATAACTGGGTACTGTACATAATATAACTGGGTACTAACATGTATAGGTAAAGTTGATTAAGGGAATATTCGATTGCCTCTTGGGGGATCAGAAAGGGATTTTTTCCCCTGCTGGAGCAAATTAGATCGTGGTTTGCTGGGGTTTTTCACCTTCCTCTGGATCAGCTGTGAGTATAGGATTTTGTGTATGGGATTGTGTGATTCCCTTTTTTTTTTTAAATTGTTTGAACTGCATCTGATTAGAGGTTTGGCCAACAGTTTTCTGCCCAGCTCCTTCAGTTTCCAGATTGAAGAATGTCAGGCAGGAGAAGGCCAACAGAGCTACCCACAGCTCAAATTTTGTCAGGTTCATCAGGAACTGGACAAAATGTGTTCCCTGTATGGCCAGCTTTATGCAATAGAGACTGCTAAGTGCAAAATCCGAAATCTCCAGTATTTTAACCCCTATCAGCCAGTCAATCTGCTGAATCACTAAAAAAATATATTCTGAATAGTTGCTTTGAGTTACCAAATGTAAAATACATGTTTCCTAAATCTAGAGGGTTACTTGTATAATCCTCCCTCTGAAAGTGATTATTGCTTAAAGCGGAGTTCCGGCCACAATTTCACTTTTTAAATATAAATACCCCTGTAATACACAAGCTTAATGTATTCTAGTAAAGTTAGTCTGTAAACTAAGGTCCATTTGTTAGGTTGTTACAGCATTTAGACACTTTATAAAATAGAAATTGACTGGGGCCATCTTAAGTGTGGGCATCATGAAGCCAGACTGTATGACTTCCTGGATTTCAGCCTTGCACATCTTGCACATGCTCAGTGCTGCACAAGCAGTGTCAGATCAGGTTTCAGCACCTGTGCTGTCCAAGTCACATGATTCTTTGAGACTGGGGAGTGCACAGACTCCTGGAAAGTTACACCCACTACATTCCCAGGAGTCTGTGCGGTGTAGGTTAGGAAGCATTAAGCACCTAGGTGCAGGAAGTGGGAAGATTAACTATTCTGCCTAGCAACAACACTTTGAAGGCATCTAAAAAAAACTTTAACTGTTTGGCTGACCCTTGTATGCAGTGTTTTGAGTCATTGACATGCAAATCAGGAAAGTCAGAGGTGCTTAATGGCACACCGTCTTCTATTAAACAGACAAGTGGTTCACACTACCAAAATTTGGCCAGTTCCTGCTAAATCAGCCGAAATTGGTACGTGTGTACCAGGCTAAACGGACTCCTATCATAGAGTCCGCATAACAGACGGGCAAACTGCTTTCGCAGCAATGGTAGCCCCTTATGGTATTATCAGCAAAGGTTACCTCTTAGGCCTTGTACTCACGGCAGGACATGTCCGATGAAAACGGTCTGCAGACCGTTTTCATCGGACATGTCTGCCCGGGGACTTCTGTTCGATGGCTATACACACCATCGAACAGAAGTCCGCGCGTAAACAATACGCGGGGCGTGTCCGCGGTGTCGCCACGTCGATGACGCGGTGTCGCCGCGACAATGACGCGGCGACGTGGGCGGCCCGCCTTTAAAATGCTTCCACGCATGCGTCAAAGTCATTCGACGCATGCGAGGGATGGCGGGCGGCAGGAAATGTACGGTAGGTCTGTACAGACGACCGTACATGTCCGGGCGGACAGGTTTCCAGCGGACTGTTTTAAAGCAAGTCCAGGAAACAGTTGTCCGCTGGAAACCTGTCCGATCCGCCCGAAAATGGTCCGCTCGGGCCAACACACGGCCAAACATGTCTGCTGAAACTGGTCTGCGGACCAGTTTCAGCAGACATGTTTGGTCGTGAGTACGGGGCCTCAGAATTATCAGTTTGCTCCCTGCACCTATGTTTTAAATAAGGCAGATATAGGCTGTGTGCAAATCACAGAAAGGGAACACAGATTAGGCACACATGATCTCTGGAATATCCAGCTAACTTGTATAGTAAATGAATCAGAAGGTGTAAATTCATGCTAACACATGCTTAAGATGTAATTGCATGTCTTAGCCTTGACCACACACTTTGAAGATTGAAGTAAAAGTTCTTGAGGGAATGCTCCTTTTTCATTCAGACACTTTCCGGTCAAGTTTATAATGTACATCGGTTGTCGGATATCTCATTTTCCACATTAACAAAAGGCATGACGTCAACCTGCATGATATGACCTTTAGAATATTGTATTTGTAGTATAGGAAATACCTCTTGAACCAATCATTATGTCATGCCTTTTCTTAGCTTCCTGTGCTGCTTCATATTTTCCATTAGCTATATAAGCAGAGGAGGAATGTGTGCCATTGAGCTGGGGAGATTAGAGGGGAGTCTGCCTGGAAATGTCAGATATTCACACAGCTGCCCGAGGGAAGTCAAGATTAAGGCTTTGTCAAACAGCTACCCTTTCTTGTAATGTATGTCACAGTTCAAACATGAAAGTATAAACCAGCTTTTTGCGGCAGCAATGCATTTATATTTAATTTGTGTTATTTTATACATGCAGAACAGATCTATACTATAAAAGAATTCAAATAAACTCAAGAGTTTATCCACTATTAACTGTGCCCCATTGTGGAATCGCAACACTGTGTTCCATTAAGGCTACCTTTCCACTAGTGCTACTTGTCATTTAGGACTGCAAAGTCGCATGACGAGTTGTACCCCATAATTACCAATGAGTACCATTCATATCTGTGCGACTTCAAAGTAGTCACTGAACTACTTTGGTCCCACTTTGATGCGACTTGAGGTCCATAGACCTTAAGAATACACAGGCATTGCTTCAAGTCACATCAAAATCACGGCAAAAAAATCACATCAAAATCGTGTGACTTTCAGGTCACAGTAGTGGAAACCTAAAGCTATGCGCCAGTCAAAATAGAAAATTCAGTCTTGGGTTGCATACAGGGAGAAGGGTCTTAAAATGGTGGTAAACTCTCATTTTTAATAAAGCTTACCTGTTGGTAAATTGAATATCTATTAAACGTGCTCCATTTAGGAGATATTATGGCAAGCAGCAGTTGGTGACGTCACCGGAGCATGTACTCTGAAGGTACGGCGTACCCGTGCCATTCTTTCAGAGCTGTGTGCCACAGCCAAAAACGTGCGGGAGTGACTTAATCGTGGCTCGGCCATTCAAGCAGCCGCAGCCTGCGAACTCTGCATAGAAACCAATCCTTTCCCAGTTTTTTTGCCAAAGTTTAAAGTGGTTATAAAAGCTCATTTTTTTGCCTTCATGCATTTTATGCATGAAGGTAAAAAAACTTTTATGTGCAGCAGCCCCCCAATACTTACTTGAGCTCCATCTCAATCCAGCGATGTGCACGAGAGCAGCGGCTCTCCAGAGTCTCTGCCTCCCCAGTGGCTCCTGCTGCTGTCAGTCAGAGCCAGTGAGCCAATGAGGAGAGAGTAGGGCAGGGCTGAGCCACGCTCCATGTTTGAATGGACAGACAGAGCAGTGGCTCAGGAGCAAGCCTGCTCAGGTGCCCCCATAGCAAGCTGCCTGCAATGGGGCACTCGGCAGAAGGTAGGGACCAAAACCACTGCACAGAGCAGGTAGGTTTGTTGTTTAAAAAAAAAAAACGGCCTTCAATGTCTCTTTAATTGAACAAGCTGAAGTTACAAACAAATTGGCTACCATGCACAGCTGCACCAGATTTTGCCCTCTCAAGTTTTAATAAATCAACTCCATAGTGTTTACGTCACCAGTCTAGCATGGTGCTCTTTGTCTGTAATGGGGTTATTCTAGAGTGCACCCACCCTATTCTCATTGCTTTTTCTTGCATTTAAAAAAAGAGATGTAAGAAACAACTTTGCTAAAATGTTTCAGCCACCAGGCAGATTCAAGCTTGCCTTGAAAGTTTAAACATAATTGGTGATTCCAGGAAGCAGAGAGCATTATACAATTAAGCGCCCTCCTACAGATCCTGTTGATACAGTTCTTTTTCTGCTAGGGATTACACAGAATTCACATTAAAGTAAATTAAGTGAACTATTTGAATTCAGTGCAATAGCTGTGTTTACTGAATACATGTGTCTGTTTAGCAAGCAGTGGGAGTTGACCACTGCTGAGTTCTCTGGAATTCTGAGGCCTCATACACACGACCGAACATGTCTGCTGAAACTGATCCGTCGGACTAGCAAAAAAACAAAAGAACAAAAGCTGGACAGCCGCACTCCAAAATTTTCTTTAAAAGAGATGTCTTTATTTTCAACTGTGCATACAGTCACTGCAAGCCCACAAAAATCAGTATGGCCAACGTTTCGCACTGGCGTCAGTGCTTAGTCATGGCTAAGCACTGACGCCAGTGCGAAACGTTGGCCATACTGATTTTTGTGGGCTTGCAGTGACTGTATGCACAGTTGAAAATAAAGACATCTCTTTTAAAGAAAATTTTGGAGTGCGGCTGTCCAGCTTTTGTTCTTTTGTTTTTTTGCTATTACCGCATTGCCAGCACCCTGGTGGTTCAACAACCCCTGATCATCACGAGGCTCACCTGGAGCGGTGAGAATTCTGTCTGTGGATCCGTCGGACTAGTTTCCGCGGACATGTTCGGTCGTCTGTACGGCCGACCGGACAAATTTCCGGTGGATCGGACAGGTTTCCAGCGGATAAATGTTTCTTGGCATGCTAAGAAACATGTCCGCTGGAAGCCTGTCCGTCGGATATGTTTGGTCGTCTGTACGACTCACCGGACATGTCCGCTCGGCTGAAAGCCCTCGCATGCGTCGAAATGATTCGACGCATGCGTGGAAGCATTGACCTTCCAGGGTCGCGCACGTCATTGTCGCAGCGACGGCACGGCCACGTCACCGCGTTCGCTGTCCGTGGGAAATTTGGTCTGATGGTGTGTACAGCCATCAGACCAAAATCCGCCAGCGGACATGTCCGGTGAAAACGGTCCGCGGACCGTTTTCATCGGACATGTCCCGTCGTGTGTACGAGGCCTAAGAGAAGATTTCTCTCCTCTGAGTGCCTATTTATGAAGCGTGTAGATCACTTTTCCTTTTGAGGAGTGACGTGATCTACGAACTCTTCAAACTGTGGAGAACGCCTCCTGTTACTGTAATCTTGTGAGACATAGCGAGATTATAGTACCAGAAAAATCACTGAAACACTCTGGTTCCCATTTATTACCTCTGCTGAGTACACGGGCATTCTCAGAGGAGACCGCCCACTTCATGTTGATAAACAAATTGGCCCCCCTACACAAAATGTATGTATTTATCTACAGTACATAAAGATGGCAGGGGGACATGTTTACAGTCTTGGGGTGTCTGATTGAGGAAGAAGGAAGTCAATGTTCCTCCTCAGTCCTCGGGGGGGGGGGGGGGATTCTCTCGTCTCTCCTCGATTCTCCACCTTTGAGCTGGCGAGAATGGGAGGGTGGGGGTTTTGAGGCGCTTATGTGCAATCCCAAAACCGTGCCTAGACACCAACAATAAATGCTGCCAGCAGTGCGCTGATAGCATAAAATTATATTGCAAATCCTGTGAAGAAATAAATAATAAAATATAAATAAATAAATAAAATATGAATAATAATAATAGCTAAAATGAAAGTGAACAAAATAAGTGTCTTCATGCACATAATAATCCTTCGTTCCAAAAAATTGTGCAATTGTGAATCTCTGTGCAAATTCAGAAAAAAGGTCCAATATTGTGCAAACAATTCGAGCATCAATAGCAATTGCTACGTGTATGGTGCTCCAATCCAGCAAATCCCAAGTGTAATGTGCTCCAATCCGGGTGACCCTGCTTCCCCCAGCCTCTCGCCTTGGCTGGCTTGCAAACAAGCCTCTTTAAATCCACACTGGCAGCAGCTCCCGAAAAACAGTACACCCTTTAACCATGAACGAACGGCTCCCAGCTGGCTTCTATTCAAGCCTCTCAGTATCCACACTAGCAGCAGCTCCTGAGTAACAGTGCATCTTTACCATGGACCATGGTCCTCCAGCTCCTCAGACATCACAGGTCCTGTCTCCTGTACACCGGGCATTACAATAATGCCCGGTGTACAGGAGACAGGATTACAGTGTAGGGGTGCTGGAGGACAGATGCAGCATCGGAACAATGCGGTTTCCACCTAGGTAAGTATGATGCTGGAAGAAAAAAAACGTACTTCTCCTTTAAATATATTCCAGGTGTATCAAAATAAAGGGTGTGCAAAAGCTTACATTTTACAGTTTTCTTCATAAAGTAGCCTTAGCTTAAATAGGAAAGTTCTCCTACCAGCAGGAACCAACCGAGATTCAAAACATTAGCGGGCAGGCTGAACGTATCAAGTTGATTGATCGATCAACTTGGCTACAACCAGCCTACTGGATTTGCTTGCAATTATCTGCTATAGCCGCTAGCGATGATCACAGTCTTCACCCAGTGGGGACAGCTGTTTTAACTCAGACAGTTCAAGGTCATTTCATAGAAATCATCATTTGACTTATAATAACAAATGGGAAACAAAGAGTAAATTATTCAAGCTATTTATTTATTTTTGCTTCATGGAGTTGTTTAGCATGTTTGAATGTTTAGCTCATTAAATATGTTTTAAGGATAACTGTACTTCTTCAAAAAAAAACATAGTTGAGCTGAAATATTTAAACCATTTTAAATGCATACATAAATATAAAAGTGTACACTTTATGAAGAAAGATCCAGTTCAGAGGTGCCCGGCCTCAACACATCCCACACCACTGTTTACATCCTGGCACTCCTCATAGGTGCCCATCCCTTGTCTACATTCTAGATATCCAGATATCAGCCTGGATATTATTTACTAAGAATCAGCCTGTGTTCTCAATTATTTAACTTTTTTAGCAAATACATTCCCTTACCATTATAATGAACTAATGTTCAGACTTGTATATCACTGAGAGGTGTTAACATTTGAATGAACTGTCACTATCAAAGATTTGTATATACATAGATTATTTATTTATTTAAATATTTAAAAATATATATTTTCTGGTAACGTTTGCACTTTGACACATGCCACAGTTTCAATTACAGTAAATCCTGGATTTGAAAGTAACTTGGTTTGAGAGCGTTTTGCAAGACGAGCAAAATTTGTTAATAAATTTTGACTTGATATACAAGCGATGTCTTGATATATAAGTAGCGTCATGTCACAACTGAGTATAAAAGAGAAGAAAGGCTAAGTGTAGCAATATGGTTACATTTAAGGAAGGTGCAACATTTAGCAACATATTGCTACACTTAGAGGCGCCCCTCTTCTCTTTTATACTCTGTAGCTCCTGCTGGATTTTGCTTCTAATCCCCTTGTGGAGGCTTCCATTTGTGGATGGACATTTTATGATTACACCACCAAATCACGTTGCTATAATCTTTTTGTATGGACTATAAACTGAAGCACCTATGAATTAGGGTTGTCCCGATACCGATACTAGTATCGGTATCGGGACCGATACCAAGCATTTGCCCGAGTACTTGTACTCGGGCAAATGCTGCACATGCTTCACCCGATACTTGTACTGTCGGCGGTGATCAGTGCGTGGGGAAGTTACAAGCACCGATTACCGCTGATTTTAAAGCAGCTGAAAGCTGCCGTGTATGCCGCCGTGTATCCCGTGTATGCCGCCGTGTATCCTGTGTATGCTCTGTCCATTCACATAACTGAAACATTGTAACCTGTGTTTACAAATGTTTCAGTTTATGAATGAAGAGAAGACGCTGTCATTTTCAGCACAGCTGATGCTGCTGAGAAAGGGACAGGGGAACATGTGTCCCTAGTCCCTTTCCCTGTCCCAAAGGGAAGATGTCAGAGGTCTGTTAAGACCCCTAATATCTCACCAAAGCCCCCCCCCAACAGGGCTGAAAAAATAAATAAAAAAATAAAGAATAAAAAAAATGATTGTAGAAAATAAAAAAATTAAAGAAAAAACACTGACACGGTCCACCCCCCCTCCTTAAAAAATAAAATAAAGCATTATAAATAAAAAAAAATGTAAAAAAAAATGTAAAAAAAAAATGTAAAAAAAAATGTAAAAAATTAAAAACAAATTGTTAAAGATAATAAAAAAAACATACTGACACATGTGCCGCTGTCACATGAGATTTAAAAAAAGTATCGGTATCGGCGAGTACGTGAAAAAAAGTATCGGTACTTGTACTCAGTCTTAAAAAAGTGGTATCAGGACAGCCCTACTATGAATAGATGGTTGTGGAATGAATCATTTGAGTTTCCATTCATTCTTATTGATATACAAGTGCTTTGGATTACAAGCATGTCTCTGGAATGAATTATGCTCGCAATCCAAGGTTTTACTGTAATTTTTTTTTTGAGCGCTGCACTTTTTATTATATCAAACCATTTTAGACATATAAGGCTAAATTAAATGCATTTTCAACAAAATCTTTTAAAATAGACCCGGGGATTTAAAAATCTTTATTTTACTTTAATTATTTTTATTTAGAATAAAACAATAAGCTGTCTGATAACCAAAGAAGCCAACAAACCTAGGGTGATTATCACCTGACCTAGATTTTAACAGTAAAGCCCCACACACAGTCAAACTTTTTGACAACAAACTTCAAAATGAGCAGGTTTTCAAGAAAATCCGACCGTGTGTACGCTCCATCGGACAAACTTTTTAGGTGTTCGTCGGACAAAAGTTTGTTCTGCAAAGTCCTATCGTGTGTACTCTAGTCCATTGGACTTTTGGCCAAAGTACAAACACTTATGCTCAGAATCAATGTTAAAATCAACCAACAATGGCAGAAGTTGACCAAAGTCAAATGTTGGTGGTAAAAAGCAGAAAAGAGCTGAAAAAACATGTGATTTTGGGAAAGTTTGCTGAAAAAGTCCTGCCGTGTGTATGCATACCAAGTTCACGGCCAATGCCCTTCAAACAAAAATCCCCTGAAAAGTTTGTTTGAAGTCCGACCATGTGTATAAGGCTTAAGGCTAGCAAATAAACATGTCAGTGGGCACTCCATGACCTTTCAAGACATCCCCATTAGGCTCTTTTTAGGTACAATTGGTTAGCCCTGCTGCATTTTTTTGGCTTATTTCCATTGTTTCATTTGAAAAGCTGATGAAGGGGTGTCCTTCTGGTCTCCAACTTTAGAGGAAAAAACATGCATACTTGGCTAATCAGAGATGTGGGTTTACAGAAAGATCACCAGAAACCTCTTTCTGCAGTTAAGCTGGGTACACACTGCGTTTTCTTTTTGTTCAACCCAAAATTGACAGATCGACGTACTAATACAAGTGATATTGTTGATGCTGGATTTCCAGCATGTCCTTTCAACAAAAGCCAGCCGTTAAACCGGCTTCTGTTGGACAGACTGCCGTACACATTGACCTGGACAGTTCCTGCTGAACCAGCCACTTTTTGGGCATTATCGACATAGCTTAAGATTTTGCCTAACAACTGCAGTCTGGTATCTGTTTCTTTAATAGTTTTACTTCCTCATTTGACATTAATATACTACCATTCTTGTATCTATAGCTTGACACATTCTTTGTCTTACCTTTCAGGTTTGGCTTTCAGGCATTGTACAGCTACTTGCCACAAAATGAAGATGAGCTGGAGCTCAGAGAAGGAGATGTTGTTGATGTCATGGAGAAATGCGATGATGGGTGGTTTGTTGGTAAGTATTAAAGGGGAACTACAGTCTGCTCACATAATCTGTAATAAAAACCTCTTTGCCATTCTGAAGCTTCCCTCCAACCACTTTACATATTATTTTATATATACTGTAATTCTGTACTTGACAAATAAGCTGCAGAAATCTCCCTCCACTAAGTCTAGCTGCATCCATTTTAACTGTGGGCAGCTGATGCTGCTGCCTGTTCACTTCCTGGATTTACACAGACACACCTGCAGCTCACATTGGCCTTCTTATGACTGATCCTTCCTCCCTTCCTGGCAAACTTTCACCAAAGTAAGTGCACAATGTCATACGCCTAGGCTAATGACCAGACAAACAGGAAGTGGGCTATATAGGGTATTTACTGGCAGAAAAAAATGTTTAACTATCCAAAGTTAAAACAACAAGGGCAGAAGATTTAATAGATAGAAAGTTGGAAAAATGACTGGTCCGCTTTAGGTAGTAACTCATTATAATAAATCCAGATGGAAATACTAGTTTTTCTTATATATATATATATATATATATATATATATATATATATATATATATATATATATATATATATATATATATATATATATATATATATATATAGTCAGAATTGATGTGATTTTTTAGAGATATCTTGAGCTTTTTAATAAATTGGCTATGTTTTTTTACTGTACATCATTTGCATGATGAGCATCAAATACATGAAAGAACAGCCGCCTTTTATTACCCAAGAGTCATCCCAACTGTGGCACCCATGCTGTTATACTCTTTGATCAAGAAGAGTCTACATTGCTTCTGCTTTCATGTCTCATGTTTAATTTTTCCCTTGAGAAATTGGGCTAGTCACGGGTTGGAATTGGTTGGAGCATATGTTAAAAATAGGTTTACTAGTGCTTGGAAAACAAATGAAATCATATTGAATTATTTTTTCATGTTCCTCTGTTTACAACCCATGACATTAAAAAGATTTGTATTAAGGTATAATGGTTCTATGTGCACTGAAAAAATGATGCCATGCCAATGTGTTAACAGACCCAGTAGCAAACCAGGAGTCATGGAACATAACATTTTATATATTCTGTATACGGTGCTGACAGTTGGTGATTGAGAAATAAATGAAAGACAACAGAAAAAAAAAGTTTTAAAAAGAATTAGATTTTCTTGTGTTTTCTTGTTTTCGGCATTTTACATGGATATCTTGTCTACATATACAGTTTACTTTGTTAATTTACATTGTAAAAACAGATTAGTGAAACATACAAGTATTTTATGCATAATGATGTAATATAATATGTTAAAGATGAACTCCATGCAATTATTGAAGAAATACTGTAGTTGTGCATTTCTTTAAAAATATTTAAACTAAAATGTATGCAAAGGCCAAACTTTTTTTGGGTTAGAATTGTTAAAACCTAAGGCCTGGTACACAAATTGTTTTATTTCATTCTGGGCTGGAGTTCAGGGGGAGTTTGCTGTACTAACTGTGCAGTGATCTCCCTGCTGAGCTATTGTGTCCTAACAGGGGGACGCACGCTAGAACTCACCGACCAGCGCTGATCGGATGGCTCATGTACACACGGGCCAAATGTCGGAGAGGTTTTGTTGAAGCGGCCAATATTCGGTCCGTGTGTACTAGGCCTTAGGTTTTTATTGGTGTCTATATATACACTGAGGTGATTCACCCTTACTATTGGTCCTGATGACCATGGTCTCCAATACAGAAATGAATGGGAAATCGAAACTGATTAAATCCAACTTTAAGACCATGTCTTACCCATATTTAACATGTAATATGGTGACAAATTGACCCCCACCCCCAAAATGCCCTTTCTTTACAGCATGCAGGTGTTCTTCCCCACTGCAGCAGCTGTCAGATTTGAAAATCACTTCATTCTTTCACATAGGTCTCCACGACCGTCGGACTTGTAGACCGACGACACTTCCTTCACCTTTCTAACTGAAAGTTGTATCTTGGCATAGGCAGAGAGCTGAATGAAGATTGTGCAGGAGCCTGGCATTGCACCGGTGATCCACTGATGTTGGAATGATTTGCATGCTCATTTGTAAAAAAAAAAAAAAGGGATAAATGTGATACATTTTTCTCTTGCAAAAATATGTTCAATTTTTTTTTCAGACGGTGGGCTTAGCCTTTAAGTTGTCACTTGAACAGGAATTGAACTGATTGTAAAGCTTTACATTTTTTTCCTAAACATGTCATACTTATACTTACCTACTCTGTGCAATGGTTTTGCACAGAGCAGTCCTGATCTTCTCGGGTCCCCTGCTGGCACTCCTGGCTCCTGCCCACCACCATGTGCCCCTGTAGGAAGCCTTTATGGGGGCACTCATACATGCTTGATCCCAAGCTGGGCTGTTTGAGAATCATAATTTAAGTCAGAAAACCAGTCCTGCGTGGCTCCTGCCCCCCGCTCTCCTTTCTTAGGTTTTGACTGACAACCTAACCGCTCTTAGCCAAGCCTGCAAAACAGGGAGAGGGAAGAAGAGTTGCTGCAGAAGTACACAGCGCTGGATTGAAATCAGCCTCGGGTGACTATTTAGAGGGGACAGAGTAGAGATCTGTTTTTAGTTCCTACTAAGTGCATCCTGAGTGTCTCTGACAGGAAATAAAGGGAAATGTATGACAAAAGTGGAAAATCGGGTAACAGACTTTTGCATGAAGTTCAATAATCATGTTTGCTTCTTTGCTATTCTAATTTTGCTTTGCCTATTTTACTTTTATTTTGTAACAGGTACATCGAGAAGAACAAAACTGTTTGGCACGTTCCCTGGCAATTATGTCAAGCCATTGTATTATTAAAGACGATACAGCACGCAGCTACAGAATTATTAAGCTATACTTATAAAGAATCCAGGCTTATGGTATTATGCTATGTGAAGGCATTTGCTGAATGTATCCATTAAGGTTCTACACAAACAAGGTTTACATGTGTCAGTACTGTGTTCAACTCTATATTTCTAATATGAGACAGTGAAGAGTTATTCCACCTAGTCAGTCTGTTGTTACTAAGTTGCCTTAATGTTCTGTTATTTTAATGAGGATCCTATCCTTTTCATACTTATGTTTTAAAGTATACCTGTCTCCTGCAAACAGAGATGCCATTTCGTGAGCTGAAATGTTACCTAAATTATAAGGAATTAAAGGTGGGAAGCCTGTCCCTGTTGAGTTGAGAGTTGATCAATGCTTGGTCACCCTAGTGTCCATTGCCATTACGAGGCAAAGTCCTCCAACAATGCCCTTCAGAGGCAGCATGGGGCAGGCTTCTCACCTGACCTCCTGATCCCTAAACTGGTCCATGTTGATGTGCACATTGAGAAATGCAGTAACATAAAATCTTCTTCATAATCCCCTTGTCACCATTGTCCATAATAGCTGCTACAGTACAATTGTGATAAGAACAGCTTCTGGCCTCTCCACGCTCTTTGGTTGCCTTCAATTTATGCATAAAGAAAGTATACCATTAAAGGTGTGGTTATGGTCACATTTAGAGATAACATGTTTTAAAAAATGTATTGTCACGTTTTTATGCTTTAAATTACATCACAAAATAACATATTTTTCTAGTGATATAACAGTATCACATATAACAATATGTGTCCATCAGTTTATAAAGATCTGGAATGTTTTTCCAGAGATTGATTTTGACATTCATTTCAGAGGCCTGCAAGGTATGAAATGACAATTATCCCATCATTGCATAACAGTGTAGGCATATGTACAGTCATCATTTTTATATGCATAGAAGTATACTGTGATTGAGATAAAGAAGTAAAGAATCTGACTAAGCAAGAGCTGTTATTTTCTCTGCTGCTATATTTATTCTCTTGCCTGGCTTAAGAGGTTTTACAACTGAAAATGCCATACAATACAGAGACAGGATTTAAAAAATGTGTATAGGAGGCATATGATAATTTCCAAAAGGAATTACAATTGTTCACTCTATAAATGGATAACTGTAGTTGGATATATAAGGTTTAAAGGATGCCCATAGATGGGAAGTAACTGTGGCCGAGTAGGCTATTTTACATACATGTGCATGTTTAAACCTTACACAGATGTGTTTACAAGTTGCATTCCAATGAACTTTGTAATTTGGCTGTTTGGTATGGGTTCCAACGGTCTGGGGTCTAGGCCAAGCAGCTTCCCATGACAAGGTTTTGCCAGCTTTGACTAAAGAGTATATCTTTAAAAATGGATAGTCAAGAATTTAGATCTCCATTCTGACCACTTCATCAGTGGGCTGTTCTGTGATCTTCTCTGTGACTTGGTGCCCCTAGTATGGTACTTTGTAGGGCATGCATTGTAAAAAGGCTTAAGTATGCTCATTTCATGCCTATGGAACAGTTGCCACATTTTTTATTTATTCATTCAGGTTTCAGCCAACCTGAAGTTTGCACAGATTTTATACACATACCTATGTACAGTCACTTAAAAGTAATCCTTAGCAGCCAATCATGTTTCATTTGAGAGCTGTCATGGAGGTGAATTCTGCATGGTCTCTCTGTTTTTGGCCATTGCCTGTCACCTTTTTAATAAGAGCTGGCTGGAGTATAGACGTAAAGTAGACCAATTACTTCATCCAGGAAAGGCAGGTTAGTATTCAAAATGATTTAGTAGTATATGAAGAGATAATCGTGACTTAAATATGCTCAGTAGACTTTCAGTAGATGGCCAAAAGAAAAAAAATTAAACTACATATGTAGCTAGACAGCATTGTATTTGACCTGAATGTATCTTCATATTTTACCTTTTTAAAGTGCAGACGGCTATTCTGGGAGGAAAATTAGGGTTTACATTTTCCCATGGACATTGGTGTAATTTTGCCAGTCTGAGGTATCATTTATAACCTATTATAATTTTTACAAAATGGCCCCTCCTGTGTTTAGGTAGCAGGTATGCTTTCACTGTCTGTGTTTCAAGATGAGGTATGTTAATCAGACTTAAAGGGGTTTTCCAGAGTAATTGGATTACCAAAAAAAAAAACTTAAAATATACCAATTTTGAATGTATGTTTTCCTGCCTTTACATCTTTTTTGTTTACAAACTTTTATTTGGTATAAAGTTGGTGGTACATTCCTGCCTTTACATCTTCTACCATTAGGGGTACTTGATGCTTTCTACCATTGCGGAGTGGTTGCTACTGTACATTTTTTCCTGAGGTTAAGTCTTTTCCCCTAAGACACAATCCTGGGGTGACCAGCAGGCAGAGAAAAGATAGGCAGGGGTAGCCTGCACACAAATATATGTATGTAAGCCTTCCAGGTGCACTACATAGTGACATCTTTTGAGGACATTCTGGCAAATCTGTGGACATTGCTCAAAAGTAGGGATGAGCTAAAACACACTTGGAGCCTAGTCCAAACCCACCTGCGCGAACCTGCCAGGTGGCGGTCACTGCACTGGGCCAATAATAAGTGGCCAAAGCATCCCCCCACCCTACAGCCGCACATATGCACGCCCCTTTAGACGTGCAGCTGTTGGTCGGGAAATGTCTTGGGTGCTTATGATTGGTCCATTGAAGGGACAGTGCATGAGATTGCTCAGGTGGGTTTGGAATAGGACCCAAACACACCTTTGTGCATCCTTATTCAAAGGCAACAGGCCACATAGTATATTCTAAGGTTACACGTTATTAAATCTTGCTGAAAATCCGGAAAACCCCTTTTAATTTAGTGAACTGAAACATACCTCATCTTTTTTACTATGGTTTAAGTCCAAATGAAAAAAAAAATGTTAACCTCTGCTTTCACGAAACTACCACATACTGTACACACCTATAAAATGTTTCTAAAAAATATACTGTAAGTTTGCATCTTGCAGTTCAAAAAAAAATACAGATCTAGAATGTTCTTTTGTCATAAGATATATTTAATAATGTAAGATGACTATTTTTTTGCTGGCGCTTTTTTTACCAATTTATTAATTACAGCTGTGATAGCATGACTAGCAATATGTTTTGATAAGTATAGATAAAAAAAACTCTATATATATATATATATATATTACCTGTGTTCCTAGTACTAAAGAGTATTTTTTTTTGCCATGAACTGTACTTAAGTACATTCAACAAAAGATTTATAAGAGGTTATTGACTGTAAATATGTATATTTGACTTTGTAAAGAACATGTATGTTACCTTGTATAAAGAGAAAAAAATAATTTAAGTGAATTGACTGAAAAGGAAAAACATTTTGGAGACAGGGAAAGATTTTTTTTTTTTTTTTTTTAGTATACCGGCAATTTAAATGAAGGAGGTTCGGTATAGCTTCACAGGAAGTGTTTAGCACAAGATATCTATGTCACATTTAACAGAATCACACTGTCCACCTTATAAAGAAAGAAAGAAAGACATAACATATGCATTGTTTATTACTATTTAACCCAGCAGGTGCGTTCATGACACAGTATTTAGAACTATGTTAAGAATTGGAAAGTACACTAACAATACATTAGGAATTGTCTATTTGACTATTTAGTCAAGCACACATACAACAATAATGGATGACCACTTTTCTCCTCACTTTAACATAGTTGTGTTGTTTTCTTATTGCAGTGCATTATATTTTGAATCATAATAAAAAGGAAGCATTCAATAAATGGTGGTTCTTTTATGATTTGTAATCCATGTGATCTGAAAAAGTTCAGAGGGGAATTTTTTTTACTTAAAGTTCTGTTTAGCAGGGAACTCTGATAATCCCCTGGATCATACGACTAATGTGTTTATCAAGCAGCAGAAAATAACCACTGCTGTGTTCCCCCGGCATTCTCAGAGGATAGTTCCTGTTTATGAAGTGGTGTAGATCACGTTTCCTTTTGAGGTGTGACGCGATCTACAAATGCTTCGAACTGTGGAGAACGCCTCCAGTTACTGTAATCTCGGGAGACATGTTGAGATTACAGTAACAGAAAATCAGAGAGCTGTACGCTTATTAATCAGCAGTGAATTACCGCTGCTGAGTAAACGGGCATTCTCAGAGGAGACCGCTCTCCTCAGTGCCTCACACTACACCTCATATGAATAAAAAAAATTCCCCTACACAATATATATATATATATATATATATATATATATATATATATAAAAAAAATACAGTGGGCCGAAAAAGTATTTAGTCAGCCACCAATTGTGCAAGTTTTCCCACTTAAAAAGATGAGAGAGGCCTGCAATTGTCATCATAGGTATACCTCAACTATGAGAGACAACATGTGGAAACAAATCCAGACAATCACATTGTCTGATTTAGAAAGAATTTATTTGCAAATTATGGTGGAAAATAAGTATTCGGTCAATATCAAAAGTTCATCTCAATACTTTGTTATATATCCTTTGTTGGCAATGACAGAGGTCAAACATTTTCTGTAAGTCTTCACAAGGTTGTCATTCACTGTTGCTGGTATGTTGGCCCATCCCTCCATGCAGATCTCCTCTAGAGCAGTGATGTTTTGGGGCTGTCGCTGGGCAACACAGACTTTTAACTCCCTCCAAATGTTTTCTATGGGGTTGAGATCTGGAGACTGGCTAGGCCACACCAGGACCTTGAAATGCTTATTATGAAGCTACTCAGTCGTTGCCCGAGCGGTGTGTTTGGGATCATTGTCATGCTGAAAGAGCCAGCCCCATTTCATCTTCAATGCCCTTGCTGATGGGAGGAGGTTTGCACTCAAAATCTCATGATACATGGCCCCTGTAACGGTCACCACCTTTAATGATCTTCCCATTCCATCAACCACGACAGCCTTTCCGACAATCTACAATCCAGCAGACAGGACCCATTGGATTTTCCCCCAATAACGAGGCAGAGCTCTGTCACTGGTTCCAAAATCAATGAATGAACTTTAATGGTACACTCTCAGCATTTTATGCAGTTACAGGCATGTTACAGGGACAATGAAACTCTCCACCCCCAAAACATCACACAATGGGGCTTCATACACATTATTTTAGATAATGACATTCAGGTGAGTTAATTATCCCCCAGACGTCCTGTCTCCGACAAGTTCCCCTCACCTGTTACACAAACACATTCCTTTACTAAACATAATTGACATGCTAATTCCCTACCCCTGAAAGGAGACATCTGATCTTTCAGGACTTAATTAGTACAATGGACACCAAACAGTATTGGCATCACACAATGGAAGGTCTAGGAGCAGACGCAATTAAACACCTCAAAAGCATGTGTCCCCCCATTGAATGAAAACACTCCATTTGGAGTCAGACTTAACAACTTGTACTATTCCAAGATATCCTGCAAAAACATGATTTATCAGTAATGTCCCATCTCATGTAATTTATAATTAATATTTCTCTGTCACCCTATGCCCAAAAGGGGCACAGGGATGACCCCAAGAGTCATTAGTGACGCTGTCTCAGTGCAGCACCATTTTCTGGGGTTGTGTCAGTGAAGACTGAAGTCCCATCCACTACCCCAGGAACTCCCTCTTCCTTTAGTTGAGAGCAGAGGCTTGTGGCACTCTGCTCTGTTGCCAGCTCTTCTGCTATGTTGCTGTGAGTGGAGACCACAGTCCCATCCACTACCACAGGAACTCCCTCTCCTGCTAGTTGAGAGCAGAGGCTTGTGGCACTCTGCTCTGTTGCCAGCTCTTCTGCTGGGGATGCATAAACCGTAACATCCTCTGGATGGTCCATTAAGTCCAACGTTCTGTATTCTGTTGCTGGGGAGATGAGCCAATGCCCTAGCCCCTGGAACTTCACCTCATCCGCTTCAGCTTTGGAATGGCAATCTTCATATTTTCCACTGCCGATTCATCAGCCAGGATTTCAGACACTGTCATCTGAAATTTCCACATAGTCCCAGGCAAGGGAGCCCCCACCTGGGCCCGGGCCATTCCATACAGCCCCATTCATTCTTTCATGTACACGATCAGTCGTCCTATTCCCTTTGCCGAGAAACAGCCCCAAAGCATGATGTTGCCACCCCCCATGCTTCCCAGTAAGTATGGTGTTCTTTGGTTGCAACTCGGCATTCTTTCTCCTCCAAACACGACAAATTGTGTTTCTACCAAACAGTTCTACTTTGGTTTCATCTGACCATATGACATTCTCCCAATCCTATTTTGGATCATCCAAATGCTCTCTAGCAAACCTCAGACGGGCCCGGACATGTACTGGCTTAAGCAGGGGTACACATCTGGCACTGCAGGATCTGAGTCCCTGGCTGTGTAGTGTGTTATTGATGGTAGCCTTTGTTAAGTTGGTCGCAGCTCTCTTCAGGTCATTCACTAGGTCCCCCCGTGTGGTTCTGGGATTTATGCTCACCGTCCTTGTGATCATTTTGACCCCACGGGGTAAGATCTTGCGTGGAGCCCCAGATCGAGGGAGATTATCAGTGGTCTTGTATGTCCATTTTCTAATTACTGCTCCCACAGTTGATTTCTTCACTCCAAGCTGCTTGCCTATTGCAGATTCAGTCTTCCCAGCCTGGTGTAGGTCTACAATTGTGTTTCTGGTGTCCTTTGACAGCTCTTTGGTCTTCACCATAGTGGAGTTTGGACGGAGTCTGGAGTTTGGAGTTTCGCTTCTCGGCCTTTTGGCTAAGATCAAGTGTAGTATCTGTTCTTATCAGTTGCCAAAGGATGCGCTAAAGCACCTCCCAAGCGGGGAGGGTGGATGCAAATCCAATGGTGTAATTGCACCTGGAAGGACGGTTTCGGTAGGGGCTGGTGGATTACTACTCTCCGTCGGAGGTAGGCCAGTAGCCGAGTCTGAGCCGTCTGGAAGGGTGCTTCTGGTGAGGATGGGTGGCTGCGCTTGGTCTGGCTTTTTTGCCGAGTCTTATTCTGGCCTTCTGGCTGGTGTCGGTGTAAGTGCTGTCTCTGCTGAAGGTCTGGTTGGAGGAGCTGGTGGAGCCCTGTATTGAGACGGGGAGAGGCCATGCAAATCCGCCGGGCTGAGGGAGTTCTAGAAGGGCTAGTATCGGGTCGCTGACCGTGAGTTGGCTTCTTAGAGAAAACCTGGAAGGGGCTCTCTCCTGGCGGGATGGAGGGCTGCACTGACCCGATCGGGGGGTCAGATAGGAACTTGAAAGCCTATGGTGCATGTGCCCCTGGAGTGGCAGTCCAGGGGTACCTGAAAACCACTGTGAGTGAGGGTCACTTTGGTTAGAAGGTACCACGGTCACTGCACCAGAACCACGCTTCTTTTAAGCACCTGCCTCCTGGGCCGGGCCTTTTGGCTAGGACCGGAGGGATTTTTTTATTCCTGGCCAGAGGTGTATTGCACATGGCCACTTCTTTCACTCTCCTCTTCACTATCCCTTTCCCCACTTTATTATTATTTATCCTTGTGTTGTCACTTTTTGTATTTTTATGTTGTGTACACGTTTGCACAGTGTGATGAGTAGGGTGCTTGTCCTCGGGCCTGCCCTGAAAGTCTTGGGAGGAGGTGGACATGGTCTTCTGGCCTGGTTCGCCCTCTCTCATGGGGTCTCCCTTCGGGGGAGCCCCACCAAGTACTTGGGTGGGTCTGTTTCAGCAGACCCTCCAGAGAAAGGGGTCCTTCTGGCTTTGGCTGGTCGGACCAAGTGTAAGTACCCTGTTCCTTGTCAGGAGAATAACGCCCCGGGGGATTCAGGGCAGGGCACCTCTTTATGTTGTGCACATTTTTTTGCACCGGGTGAGTTTTTTGAGTGTGTTACACACACACCATGGGCTTTCAATAAATAAATAAAAAATAGTGGAGTTTGGAGTGTGACTGAGGTTGTGGACAGGTGTCTTTTATACTGATAACAAGTTCATACAGGTGCCATTAATACAGGTAATGAGTGTAGGACCGAGGAGCCTCTTAAAGAAGAAAATACAGGTCTGTGAGACAGAAATCTTGCTTGTTTTTAGAGGAGACCAAATATTTATTTTCCACCATAATTTGCAAATAAATTCTTTCCAAATCAGACAATGTGATTGTCTGGATTTGTTTCCACATTTTGTCTCTCATAGTTGAGGTATACCTATGATGACAATTACAGGCCTCTCTCAACTTTTTTTAAGTGGGAGAACTTGCACAATTGGTGGCTGACTAAATACTTTTTTGCCCCACTGTATATTGTGTTTCTAACGTTCTCTACCTGTTTTGAGAGGTTTGTGAAAGCCAGGGGTCTTTTTACTGTCTTGGGGGGGGGGGGGGTCTGATTGAAGAGGAGGAAAGTCAATAATCTTCCTACTTCCTCCTCAGTTCTCCGGGAATTCTCTCTTCTCTCCCCGATTCTTCACCTCTAGGCTGGGGAATCTGGGAGGGAGAATTCCCACAGAGATCACCAGTGAGGTGTTGAGATTGCACCTTCATAAACTGTCTGTTTCTGACAGATTTTCTGTGTGCTGGGTTGATCAGTGGAGAACTTGTTTTCCGCTGATCATATCCATTTCATAAACTGGATAGAAGAAGATCCTGGACTGCCGCACTCCTTAAAAATTTCTTTATTATACTAATGAAATCCAAAAAACAACCAAAGCGATGCAGTCAAAATGAAGTGAACAGGAAAAAGGTAGCTGACATGTTTCACATCATGTGATGCTTACTCGTAGCATCAACATTTCCTGTTGTTCACTTCATTTTGACTGCATTGCTTTGGTTGTTTTTTGGATTTCATTTGTACAATAAAGACATATAGCCAGATTCAGAGAGACTTAGGCTGGCGTATCAGTAGATACGCCAGCCTGAGTCATAATTTGCGTTGGCGCTAATTTAAGCGTATTCTGGTAACCAGATATGCTTAAATTAGGCTCAGATACGAGCGGTGTAAGTGTCTTTCACCCTCGTATCCTAAAGTGTAATTTTTAGGCTGGCTGCTAGGTGGTGCTTCCATTGCGGTCGGCGTAGAATATGTAAATCAGTAGATACGCCTATTCACGAACGTACGCCCGGCCGACGCAGTACAGATACGCCGTTTACGTAACGCATTAGCAGGCCTAAAGTTATTCCATAAAATAGATGGAATAGTAATGTTAAGTATGGCCGCCGTTCCCGCGTTGAAATTCGGAAATTTTATGTCGTTTGCGTAAGTCATCCAGGAATAGGGATTTACGTAGTTTACGTCCACGTCAAAATCAATAGGCCCGTGCGGCGGACTTAGCCGCAATGCACACTGGGAAATGTAGGCGCACGGCGCATGGGCAGCTAAAAAAAAACATCAATCACGTCGGGTCAAGCCTCATTATCATAAAACACGCCCCCTCAGAAAATTTGAATTAGGCGCCCTTACGCCGGCCCGATTTTAGGCTACGCCGCCGTAACTTAGCAGGCAAGTATATTGTGAATCATGTACTTGCCTCGCTAACTTACGGCGGCGTAGCTTAAATGCCTTAAGCTACGCCACCGCAAGTATGCGCTCGCCATCCTGAATCTAGCTAATAGTTTTAAGGAGTGTGGCAGTCCAGGATCTTCTTCTATCCAATGCACCTGTGCATAGCCAGCACCTTTTTGGTTTATTGGGACGGAAGCAAAGCCAAGGGATCAGCAGTTTTTAGAGCGGCATCATCTCTCATTTCATAAACTGCTAATGATCTAATATGAGTTGCAATCATCAGGATCGCAGCTCATTACGGTTTTATAAACTGACACCTAAGAGAAAAATAATACATTGATCACTTCTGTTAAATAAGAACGAAAGGCTCTCCACCATGTAAGGTTTAAATGCTGCCTGCCCTCTGCCTTAACTAATGCATATTGTTTGAGATAACAATCAGTGTAAATCTTTTTTTTTTTCCTTCATCTGTTTACTAGTGATCACGTCACAGCCCAGTTCTGGGACCTGGGCAGTTGGTTAGATGAGACCTCAACCGCACCCAAAACATTGGCCCCTGACGTGGTGAATTCCTCCATTTTCGTGTCTCTTGCAGCAGTGACCCAGGACCCAGAGCTGTGCGGTCACAGGTTAAAAAAAAAAAAAAAGATATTTGCCCTCTATGTCATTACAAACAGTATACAACATTAGTAAAGGGAGAGGGCTGGCAGCTTTAAAGCTTACTTAGTAGTTAGCCTTTCCTTTATTTTTTATTAAGATTTGCAGCGCCTTATTAAGTAATACATCATTATTGATGCAAAAGACTTGAGACTGGGGCAGAGGTTCACCTTCCAGCAGGACAATAACCCTAAACATACAGCCAGAGCTACAATGGAATGGTTTAGAACAAAGCATATTCATGAGTTAGAATGACCCAAAGTCCAGACCTAAGTCCAACTTAGAATCTGTGGCAAGACTTGAAAATGGCTGATCACAGACACTCTCCATCCAATCTGACAGAGCTTGAGATATTTTGCAAAGAAGAATGGGCAGAAATGTCACTCTCTAGATGTGCAAAGCTGTTAGAGAATCCCCAAAAAGACTTGCAGCTGTAATTGCAGTGAAAGGTGGTTTTAAAAAGTATTGACTGAATTCATGCCACACTTTTCACATATTTATTTGTAAACAATTTTGAAAACCATTTATCATTTCCCTTCTACTTCACAATTATGTGCCACTTTGTGTTGGTCTAATACAGGGGTGCCCAACCTTTTGAAGAGAGAGGGCCAGTTAAGGGACTTGGTAACCGGTCACGGGCCACAATGAGCGGAGCGGGTGGATGGCAGGTCCGTGTCTGCTCTGTATATGCAGAGCAGACACAGCCCACTATACTCTCTCTTCTTTTTTTTTTGTGGATTGGATTGGAGGCAAGACACAAGTTGGTTTACATCTGCCACTCCTTAGAGGTGAACGGAGGGTCCAATTGGGTCAGGCTGACTGTGGCCCAATGCTGCTTTCACACAGATGCGCTGCAGTTTTCCCTCACCAACCTTGCATGTAATAACAGAAATCTATGGCTCAGTGCAGGTGACCCACAGGTGCACTGCTTTGCACTTGCTGATCAGTTTGAAAGCAGCCCAGTAACCACTGCAGAACAGATATATCCATATATACCCTGTGATTTTAGTAATAAAACGGACCTTTAATAACAGTATTCTATTCCATCCCAGAGCAGGAGGTCGCGGGCCACATCAGAGGGCTCTGTGGGCCACTGGTTGGGCATCCCTGGTCTAATACATAAAATCCCAATAAATTTACATTTTTGGTTGTAACAAAATGTAGAATATTTCAAGGGGTATAAATACTTTTTCAAGTATTAAATCAGTGTACTTGGAGGTTTGCCCGGAGTTCAGCTTTAAAATGCAAGCCCTGAAAAACTAAATTTTGACTGGTTGATAACTTCTCAGGCTGTTATGTCCTTAAAGTGGATGTAAACCCACTCTCATCCTTTCTAAACTACTGCCATAGTGGTTGTCTAAGGATATACATGCCTCCTGCATGTATCCTTACCTGTCAAATGTCTTCCCTCTGTCTGGTATGAAGCCCGAAAAACTGCAGATTCTGTGGGTGGGTCTGTTGTCCAGAGTTCGGTGGGTGGAATCGTGATGTCAGTAGACTCCCCGCCCACCTCTACACTCCCCTTGTCAGCATGCATTTTCTCCTGTGCATTTCTTACACTAAATTCTGCCATTTCTTACACTAAATTCTGCTATGATCACTAACATCCAGTCAAAACCCAGAAAAGTCACCATATGACTTCAGCATGCCCAATCATTCTGAGGTGTGGAGCAGCCAATCCTGTGAGAGCTGGAGAAGAGAGGAGGAGGGGATCTGAAGTGCGCAGAATGTGTCTCTAAGGCTCCTTCATGAGATATGTACATCACCTGTCTCCACAGGTTAGGGGTTACAGCATGCCCAATCATTCTGAGGTGTGGAGCAGCCAAACCTGTTAGAGCTGGAGAAGAGAGAAGGAGGGGATCTGAAGTACGCAGAATGTGTCTCTAAGGCCTCGTACAGACGGGCAAACATGTACGATGAAAACGGTCCGCCGGACTGTTTTCAGCGGACATGCCCGCCCGGAGATTTCTGTATGATGACTGTACACACCATCATACAGAAATCCGTGCGTACACGATACGCGGCGACGATAACGCGCGCGGCCCTGGCAGTTCAATGCTTCCACGCATGCGTCTAAGTCATTCGACGCATGCGAGGGAAATGGCGGCCGCTCGGACATGTACGGTAAGTCTGTACAGACGACCGAACATGTCCGACGGACAGGATTCCAGCGGGCATGTTTCGAAGCAAGTTTAGAAACATTTGCCCGCTCGAAAACGGTCTGGCGGGCAAATGTACGCTGGAATCCTGTCCGCTCGGCTGTACAGACGACCGAACATGTCTGCTGAAACTGGTCCGCGGACCAGTTTCAGCAAACATGTTCGGTCGTGTGTACGGGGCCTAAGGCTTCTGCATGAGATATGTACATCACCTGTCATTCACAGCAAGGGGGAGAAACTGACTCCTATTTCTCTGTCTGTCAGTTTTTATCTCACTGAAAAAAGATAAGAGGACTGCTCAGAGCTGGATTAACGCTTCGTGGCAAGACTGGGCACAGATGACATGATATCCTTTACTGTACAAAGTGCAAGCCTTGATTAAAAATAAAATAAAATCGGGTTTACATTCACTTTAAGTAGCCTGAGGGTTGAAGACATTTAGTTTCCAGTTTCTCCTGTTTCTTCACTCAGCAATTGCATAGTAACAAGGTTCAAAAGTGACACAGATCCACCAAATTTAGCTACATTTTGATCCAAACCTTTAGCAACTTGACATGTAAATACATTAAGCCTATTCACCCTGATGCATTATGATAATGTTACTACTCATTACTACAGGGCACGATAATGCTTTAACTGTGGTGGGTTGCAGTGCCATACATTTTGGCAATGCCACCCTAACCCCTAACCCCCCCTACTGCAGTGGTAGACAATGCAACAACATTGCAGGAAACCACAATATACATGGATGCATTGTGTTGCCTTGTGTAGAAAAAAGTCTGTTTCTTCATGCATTATGGTGCACCAATACACCAAAAAGGAAAACTCTGCGCTCCTGAAAGTTCACCAATTATAAATCCACTTAATGTTTGTGAAGAAAAAAACAAGTGGATTTATAATTGGTGAACTTTCAGGAGCGCAGAGTTTTCCTTTTTGGTGTATTTGTGTATTTGTGGTACTTCAGGGTATCCGGATCTCTGCAGCACGGACTGTTCTCAGCCCATACGAGGGTTTCAAGTATTTCATGGGATATTAGTTATTTCCCATTGAGCGCCAGTGATTTTTTTGTATCATTATGGTGCACCACCAACCCATTCCAAATCAGTGTTCCGCCTTAACGACGCACACTTTAATGCAGGATGGGAATAGATTTTTTTGTCGCTACACTAAGCTGCGAAACTATGATATCTGATTGACTAGTATGGGTTGCTGGACATTGATGCAGAAAAAATAATGTGCTATTGTAAACCATTCCTC
The DNA here is from genome assembly GCF_905171775.1 of Rana temporaria. Taxonomy (NCBI): domain Eukaryota; kingdom Metazoa; phylum Chordata; class Amphibia; order Anura; family Ranidae; genus Rana; species Rana temporaria. The sequence goes on along the minus strand of NC_053496.1, from coordinate 90,046,916 downwards.
TGTGATTGTTTCCAGGTTTATTTGCTTGTATCGTAAAGATTTAGGCTTCATTTCCATGGACGTTTTTACAGCCACTTTCTTTAGCCTTTTTTACAGCTTAAAAACGCCTGTCCATGTTTATTTCTTTATTTATTTTTTCAAACATTTTTTTTTTTTTTAGCTGGAGCTCAAAAACGCAGCGTTTTTGCGCGTTTGAGCGTTTTTTTAACGTCAGGTGTTTTTACAGCTCTACTCTGGAGCTTTAGAACGCACTGGTCCTGGTTTTTTTTTGCAGCTTAAAAACGGCTCAGCCATCTACAGCTCAAAACCCGTCATGTGGGCATGAGGCCATAGACTAACATGGAGAGCTGCTTTTAAGCTGCAAAAAACGCTCAGAAAAGTGGCTGTAAAAACGTCCATGGAAATGAAGCCTTACTGTCTATGTAAAGATACAAACTCTCCTTTAATATTTTACTGGAGGATATGGTAAAGAGATTCATGCCTGACCTCGCCTACATTACAGGGGTTAGCCAGGTCTTTGCTGACTGAGACTTAGACAGTTTACACACTTCATTATAAAGAGCATTATTTTCTGGTCTATCTGGAGGAACAGCTTCCTATGAGCTAAGCTATAGGCGGAAGCCTGGGTCAGATAAAGAGAAATATAGCCACAGAGGTTTCTGTATATAACTAGTTGACCATGCAAGTAAAGCCGTTGCCAATGACACAGGCTTAATGTGGGGGCGCAAACAAACTGAAAAATCAACCTGTTAGTAATGCAGGAATGTAAATAGCCATTTATAAGGTGATTATGTATTACTAGACACGTGCGTTCCCGTTCGTAATGAATGGATTTTCGTACGAATTTGTTAGTATTCGTACATTTGGATCAATTCGAACATCTGAAAAGCTGAAAGAACCAAAATACGAAAATTACGTAATTGCGTAAAATAACGAACAAGCGAAAATACAAACGTATGATTGGACAATCTTACTAAAATACGAAACACAACGAAAAAGCAAAAGAACGAAAATGACATCTATAACGAACGATTTGCATTCCGTATTTAAATCATTTGTCTGTTCGTATTTTCATTCGTATGTTCGTATTTTCATTTGTGTGTTTTGTAAAACCGTTTCTTTGTCTGTTCGTAAATTTGTGTACTTGTATCGTTCTTTCGAATGGGCACTGGGCAGTGTAGTTAGTGAGTGATTACTTAATATCTTAGCCAATCAGCTTATCTCTTTTGTGCTCAGTCACATTGCACAGTGTAAAGCCTCGTACACACAATCTGACTTCAAACAAACTTTTCCGTGGATTTTTGTCTGAAGAGAGTTGGCCAGACTTTTGAAACTGTACACACGGTCGGATTTTTTGGAAAACGCTCATTTTGACGTTTGTTGGCAAAAAATCAGACCGTGTGTACGGGGCTTAAGAGAAAGTATATCTTAATATGGATTAGCCGCGTGTTGCTATGTATTTACGAAAGTACAAAATTACGAATCCATTAAACGAAAATTATCTAACAAAATTACGAATTTCGAATCAACGAAAATAAATTAGACAGAGTTACGAATCATTCAGTATAAAGGAAAATAAAACTGTTACGAAAATACGAACGGGTCCGAATAGGAAAACTTGCGTCTTACGAAATACGAACTGGTCCGAATAGGAAAACTTGCGTCTTACAAATACGAACGGGTCCGAATAGGAAAACTTGCGTCTTACGAAATACGAACGGGTCCGAATAGGAAAACGTGCGTCTTACGAAATAACGAACGGGTCCCGAATAGGAAAACTTGCGTCTTACGAATACGAACGGGTCCGAATAGGAAAACTTGAGTCTTACAAAATTACGAATCTTTACGAATTCTACGGAACCAGACGAAACGAACAAAAAAATTTACGAACATTTTTGTTATGCACATGTCTATGTATTATTACTGCAGATTAAACTGTGCCCATCATATGCAGCCTCACTGTGCCTGTCACAGTAGGGCCAATCACATCCACATTTAAAGTGTCCCCCTTTACATCAGGTGTCGCCCATCAGAGTCCCCCTTTACCATCAGGTGTCCCCATCAGAGTCCCCTTTACATCAGGTGTCCCCCATCAGAGTCCCCCTTTACATCAGGTGCCCCATCAGAGTCCCCCTTACATCAGTGTCTCCTCCTTTACATCAGGTGTCCCCCTATACATCAGGTGTCTCCTCATTTACATCAGGGGTCCCATCAGAGTCCCCCTTTACATCAGGTGTCCTCATCATAGTCCACAGCTCTCACAGCATCCACCTTCGGACCCAGCCAGAAACCATAAGTGGCGACACGGGACCCGCCAATCACTAACCACAACATTTTAAGGCAGTGGTTCTCAACCTGCTAGTGCCGTGACCCCTTAAAAAATTTCCCAAGTTGTGGGGACCCCTAACAGTAAAATTATTTTCGTACGTGGGTTGACAGCACCCAAGGCAAGACAAATAATTTGCGCCCCTAACCCACGGATATTTAGCGCTCCCTGAGTCCCTTCCTCTCGTACAGTATTAAAACCCCTTATGGTACATTTTAGGATGTACCACTCTCTCTTTGTTCTCCTTTATGCTGTGCAGCCACAAAAAGGCTAGGAGAGTGGTGCAGGCTTCAGGATTTGCTGACCCCTGGCAAATCGTCATTCGACCCCCAGGTTGAGAACCACTGTTCTAAGGGAAGCCAGTAGAGCTTCTTGCCATTATTTTATATTTTGTCCATTTTTTAATTTCCTTTTTTTATGATGAGTAGCTTTGGGGGGGGGGGCAGCGACCCCTATTGATGGGCCGCCACCGGATCCAGGCTATACAAAAAGATGGTGACCCCCCCCCCCCAAATTATAACTGGCCTTTCAGTAAGGTGCACATGGAAGGGCAAAGCACATCACAAGCAAACAATAATTTCCCCAGCCTGCAAAAAAAATAAAAAATGTACCCAGTTTTAAAATTCATGTTAAAACAACCAAAACCTCTGTTGTTAACATGAATTATTAGAGCGGTCAATTTTATTTTTTGCAGGCTAGCAAATAAGTGTGCTGGGAAATTTTTGTTTGTTAATGATCCAGGCTACAGATGTTTCACGTTATCTTTGTTTCACTATTAAACATTCCTCTAGTAGCATTGGTTTCACATTATAAACAGAGTCCCTACTCTCTGTCCATATGGTTTATGGTATATAGCTGTTCTATTGCCTTGGGAAGCAGAGGGGAGAATTATATTTGTTTTGCATAGAGTGACATTTGCATCTTTTGTCATATATGGCAATAGAGTTATCTCTAGAACATTTTTGTCTAGGGCCTCGTTCTCGTAGGCGTTAATGCCCGTATAGCGTGAATGGGCTGTTTTTTTTCAGGGTCTCAACAGGCTGCACAGGATGACGTCATCAGAGGTTGACGCGTTTCAGAGCAGGCGGCTTTGCTGACTAAGGAGCGCGACTTGCCAATACATCCAAGTGCGCCTGCTCACGAAACGCCTCCGATGACGTCATCCCGTGCAGCCTGTTGTTTCCCTGTGTTCCAAGCCTCGGTTTGAGGCCACCTTCGGTAGCCGGCGTTTCCATCTGTCGGAAAGGACACAGCTGTCATCAGGATACTTACACAGCCGAAGACTCGGGAGCGTCTCTTTGACATCACTTATACGACTGACGCCGTGACAGAACATCGGAACTTGTTAATGGTAGTCGCCGGTCGGGACACCGGTATCCTGCTGAAAAATGTCCCCCGGCGGCTAATGTCCCCCCTGTACTGCGCAGGCGCAGCACTTGCGCAGTACAAACCACAACGGGACCGGCGGAAATAGCCAAAGCTAAATAGCTCAGAGTCAGCTGTACATGGCGCCTGCGCAATGACGAGGATATTGTGACAGATGCTGTGCACGCTCCCGATGCTCGTGCTACTCTGCAAGGAGGTGGGTGCATTACTGTAATATCGTCTAAGGGGCGGATAGCTATAGAAGAGGCCAAGTTTTCTACTGATGTGCACAGCTGATAACTTGGCCGTGATTTTAGCAATATACTTCACGTCTTTGCAAATCTGTCCCCTCATTTGTTTAAACACGCCCCGCAAAGATCGGCAGAACACCGGGTCGGAACATGGGGACTTGCTGCCGGCCGGGACGACAGGATTTTTTCACCTCCCTGTTGCCACGGCGCCGCCCCTGCACCCACTGCCACGGGAATCCAGCCCTGTGTACAAGATTAGGAATGGTTCACCTCTGAATCAACCATCTTCTCCCATTACTGAGCTAAAACGGCTTTCAAAGCACATGTACTAAAATCATACCAAAAGGCTTGTATAGCCCTGCTTTTTCAGAACTACTTAGGTTGTAAGAAGCCTCTAGTAAGATATGGTAAATACTGGGCCTCCCTTCCCGACCTCTCCCCTTGAGAATGCTATTTGCCTGGCTGTCATACTGCTTAAATTACGTAATTAATTTGAGTCACTGACTTATAACATGTACACCCATTAGATGCTTTAGTGCTCTGTAAACACAAGACATTTTTACATTAGTGCTCTTTAGACCTTTCTGCACTCAGTAGAACTTATAGATAAATAAAACCTTCTTTTAAAAGACATTGACGACAATTGTACTTTCAACACACAGAAAATCCCAAGTTTCCCAAGAGAATTCTAAGAATGCTAACAAAAAACATACAGCAGAACAGCGCCCCTGGTGGTTTTTTAATGTAACCATAACTGTAGAAATCAATGGAGTAAATTCATCTATACATTGAGTATAGAAGGTTACAATTGGATGAGAGAGCATAGATTGTCATCTGTATCCATAGACACACAATCAGTGTCAAGTGGTCATGCACAAGCAAACGAACAAAGGAAATCGAATAAAAAAAATACATGAATAAATATGACCAGTGAGGAGGAGTTTAGATGACTAGAGGGGGTTACGTCAGATAGATAAGCACATTAGAGAGTTGCGGTATCCCGCCTTGCAGAGCCTCTAAGTTTTCCATTGTTGTGGAATAGGAAAAGGACAAAAATAACAAATTAAATTAACCACTTGCTTACTGTGCACATATATCCCCCTCCTGCCCAGGTGAAATTTCAGCTTTCGGCACTGTGTCGCTTTAACTGACAATTGCACGGTCGATGCGACGTGGCTCCCAAACAAAAAATTGACGTCCTTTTTTTCCCCACAAATAGAGCTTTCTTTGGTGGTATTTGATCACCTCCTGCGGTTTTTTATTTTTTGCGCTATAAACAAAAAAAGAGCGACAATTTAAAAAAAATATATATATATATATTTTTTTACTTTTTGCTATAATAAATATCCCCCAAAAATATATATAACAATTTGTTTTCCTCAGTTTAAGCCGATACCTATTATTCTACATATTTTTGGTTAAAAAAAAAATTGCAATAAGCGACTGGTTTGCGCAAAAGTTATAGTGCCTACAAAATAGGGGACAGAATTATTATTTGTTTTATTATTTTTTTACTAGTAATAGCGGGCATCTGCAATTTTTTTTGGGACTGCGACCTTCTGGCAGACACATCGAACACTTTTGACACATTTTTGGGACCATTCACATTTATACAGCGATTAGTGTTATAAATATGCACTAATTACTGTATAAATGTTACTGGCAGGGAAGGGGTTAAATGTACACCCTGCATGGTGTTTCTAACTGTGGGGGGAGGTGACTAATCTGTGTCCCTATGTACAAGGGACACAGCATCGGTCTCCTCTCCCTGACAGGACGTGGATCTGTGTGTTTACACACACAGATCCACGTCCTTGTCTGTGTAACCGCCGATCGCAGGTGCGTGGCGGACATCGCGGCAATAGAGCAAGGGTTCTATATAGGGTTATACATCTGTATGTCCATTCCCCTTTAATCCTTTAGGGCTATTCAGAGTGGAAAAGGTTAGGCGTGGTCTATTGTTGCTCCATACAAAATGCATGAAAAAACTATTGAGACTGGAGAAAAATATAACACCCCCCCAAAACACCAAAACACAGATATGTGTCTCAATAGAAAAAATAAATAAAGAAACAAAATATAAAAAAAAAAATCAAAACAAATGGAATAGAAGGTAAATACCAAAAAATAATATACGGGTTTCCCTGGACTAGACATAAAAAAAACTCACACTAAGCCCACCTTCACATTGGGCCGATTTGGAATGTGATTTGACACGTCAAATCGCACGCCAAATCAGAGCCTATTGCTGGCAATGGCACCGTCTGAATCTGTGCGACGCTGACTTTGCGGCGCTGCACCAATTCCCAAAAGTCGTTTCTGCACTACTTTTGGTGACTTTGGGGGGCGATTTCAAGAGACATCTGTGCAGGAACCCGCACAGATGTCTTTCAAATTGCCCCCGAAGTCGGACTTAAATGCTGCACAGCGGCACAATTTCAAACTCACCCTCAGTGGGAACGTGGGCTCAAAGCGTGCTGCTTTCTACCATGAATGAGGGTATCCACCTGTGTGAAGACAAAAGAGGGGGAATGCAGAGGCGTTGCTAGGGGGGTGCGGTCCACACCGGGTGACACCCGCTAGAGGGGTGACACCATCCCGTTTTTTTAATATTTTTTTTTAGCTGACATGCCCAGCCTGCCCTGTGCAATCCCAGCCTGCCCTGTACCACCCCAGCCTGCTCTGTGCCACCCTAACTTGCCCTATACCACCCCAACCTGCCCTATGCAACCCTAACTTGCCCTATACCACCCCAAACTACCCTGTATCACCCCAACATACCCTATACCACCTTAACCTGTCCTATACCACCCCACTACACCAAACCTGCCACTATAACCACTTTAATACTACCCTAACCTGCCACTATACTGCCCTATAATATCATTTACAGGGGCTGGTTTGGGGTGCGCCCCGTGCACGTGCGCTGCCTGCTTGGTGCTGGGCAGCCTATACAGAGGGGGGGGTGACACCATGTTTTACCGCACCGGGTGACACCAACCCTATTGACGCCACTGGGGGAATGGACAGACAGCATCACTTCCCTGGTGAAGTATGTTCATGTAATCCTTTATTAAAACAATGTAAAAAGATCCTACTAACAAAGGTAGATGCATCGGGAGCAATTAGGGGGGAAACTGTGCGCCGCTGTCAGTACACTGTCCCAAGCCGCACAGGGGATCAGTCTGTAACCCAGTGTCTGGAGTGCTGATAGTGTTCCGGCTCTTCCTAGGCGCTGAGACGCTGCCTAATGTCCCAGTGCCAAAAAGGTCCACTGCACCAATGACACCGCCAAAGGATCCAGGTCACAGCAAGAGGCGTTTCAAGGAAGGGCCCCAAGCCTGCATAGGCAGCATTTTGGTAAGGACAAGTTTGATCCCATTTCCCTGCACTCCCATTTTTTGTCTTTGATTGCTTTCCAAATATAACAAACAATGGAACCAAACGTTTAATCGCCAAGTCAAATTTGCCAATAAACCACAAATCATTCATAGTTACATAGTTAATCAGGTTAAAAAAAGACACAGCCGTTCAACCCCATATACAGAATTACATAATCCTATACCCACAGTTTGTACCAAAAACCCCAGCAAAGCACGTTCCAATTGGCTGTAACGGGGAAAAAAATCCTTCCTGATCCCCCCCGAGAAGGCAAGTGGATATTCCCCAGATCAACTTACCTATAAATGTCAGTACCCAGTTACTGATTGCACGAAACTACGTGGTTTTTCAGCTCTTTAGCGCCACCCTTTGAGCAACTTCTGCTAATGTTGTGTTATGGTTAGCATTGCTTCTGAGCATGCATGTTTGTACTTTAGATTTTTGTTATAACGGACTTGTGTACACACGAACGGAAAATCCGCCAAGACACATTTGTTGTCTGAAAATTTTAAAGCATGCTTTCCAACATTTGTTGGTGGAAAATCTGACAACAATTGTCTGATGGAGCATACAAACATCGCACAATTCCCATCAGAAAATCCGATCGTGTGTACGAGGCTTAAATGTGAAGAAACCTTTCCATATTTAGAATGAAATCTCTTTTCCTCTAGGCGTAAAGAGTGCCCCCTAGTCCTCTGTGATAACCTTAAAGTGAATAACTCAACACCAAATTCACTATACCCCTTATGTATTTGTACATGTTGATCATATCCCCCCTTAATATTTCTCTCCTCTTAGCCAAGTTCCTCCATGCCTCTTATCAGTTTGGTTGCCCTTCTCTGCACTTTCTCCAGTTCTCCAATATCCTTTTTTGAGAACTGGGGCCCAAAATTGGACTGCATATTCTAGATGAGGTCTTACTAATGATTTGTACAGGGGCAAAATTATATCTCTGTTTCTGGAGTCCATACTTCTCTTAATACAAGAAAGGACTTTGCTCGCTTTGAAAACCCTAGCTTGGCATTGCATGCCATTATTGAGCTTATGATCTACCAAAACCCCCAGATCCTTCCCCACTATGAATCCCCCCAGTTGTCCTCCCCTAGTAGGTATGATGCATGCATATTCTTAGCCCCCAAGTGCATAACTTTACATTTATCAACATTAAACCTCATCTGCCACATAGTTGCCCAATGAAACAGTGCATTCAGAATGATGTATTTGTGTTTGTACCTAAAAGAAAATACCAGAACAGTGGAACCTTGGATTATGAGCATAATTTATTCCAGGAGAATGCTCGTAATCCAAAGTACTCGCATATCAAAGTGAGTTTCCCCATTGAAGTCAATGCAAACAAAAATAATTAATTCTGCATTGACTTCAATGGCATGCAATACCGCCTCATGTGGCCAGAGGTGGGGGGGTGCCGGAGAGTCTCGGAAATGGCCGGAAAGGCCTGGGGACAGCTCGGCTGACCTTGGCAAACCTCGGAAAGGCTCGGGAACTGAGTATTTCCAAGTCTTTCCGAACGGCTCTGATCTGCACCATTTGGCTCCGGCCCCCCCCCCCCCCTCAGACCAAACACGATACTACACACTGCTTTGGCCTGAATCCTGCTCGTTTCGGGAGATGACACTCGCAGTTAGGATTTTTCAAAATACAGTACTCGTATTGCGAAACGCTCGTTAACCGCGTTACTCGCAATCCGAGGTTCCACTGTACAAGTGGTATTATCTGTATTAAATAGAAATTATGTCCAGCAACTTGTGAACAAAGTAACAGGGAAAAAGGGTGGAGAACACAGTGCCCTTTGTACTATCTCATTGGGTCCCCCCACATTGCTAGGGACCCAATCATTACCCTTAAAATGGTAGTAAAGTCTTTACTACCACTTTTACCTACAGGTAAGCCTATAATACGGCTTACCTGTAGGTATAAAGAATATCTCCTAACCCTGTACGGTTTAGGAGATATTCCCCTCGCAATGCGCCACTGACTGCAGCGGCGCATGCGCAGCAGGGATCCTCGGCTAGATGCCCGGCAGCTGCCGGACCTTGCCGGAATGAAGTTTCCCGCACGCATGCGCGGGAGTGACGACATCGCCGCTCCAGCCAATCACAGCGCTGGAGCGCTGATACCCGGAAAACACCCGAGACAAGATGACATCTCGCTCGGCGTGGACCAGGTAAGTTCTACACTCCTCATTCCAAGGTAACTATTTCATAATGAGCTACTATGCGCTGCATACTAGCTCATTATGCCGTTTGCCTTTTAGGTGTAAAAAAAAAAAAAAAAATAGTTGCGGGTATACAACCGTTTTAAAGGTGTTGTAAAGTCTAAAGGTTTTTCACCTTAATGCATTCACCCCCCCCCCCCCCCCCCACCTCTGTTTTTTTTACCTGAACCTGATCGTTCCAGTGACAGGGACAAGCACAGCAGCTCCAGCCACTGTCTCAGGTCCTCATTGGATAGATTGATAGGAGCAGGAGCCATTGGCTCCTGCTGAGGTCAGTCAATTCCAGTGACATGCGAGTAGGGGTGGGAGGGGCAGGGACAAGTCCTGCTCTCTGTGTCAATGGATGCAGCAGCATGCCCATATGAGTGTCCCCATGGAAAGCGGCTCTCCGCAGGGGCACTTGAAAAGAGGAGGAGCCAGGAGCGCCGCTGGGGGACCCCAGAAAAGGGGGATTGGGCCACTCTCTGTGTAATCTGTAGAGAGGATCAGCTCTGGCTAAACTGTGAATTGCTTTCAATAGGGCTTCCCACCAGCCGCTAATTGTTGGGAACCCCGCTGAGTCTCTCATGGGTAATCACAAGTGTGAATGGGGCCCTAGTGGGTGGGGGTAAGGTTGGTTTCATGTGGGCGACCTGATTAGGTCTGCATATCAGTTTTTCAGGCACACTCGATCGGACTAACCATTGTTCACTATGTCTGCCAAAAACAGACGAATTGGGGATCCATTCTTTATCCGTCTGGTGGATCGGATCAGATGACAGTCGGATAGAAACAGACAGGCAGTCCGTTTCCATTTGACTGTTTAATAGAGAACAGCGGGGCTGTGTCTGTGTCCGTACCTGCTCTGCATAGTGGAGCGGACATGGACCTGTCATCCGCCTAATGAGCAGATAGCTCCTCCGCTGAGCAGGCAGATGCGCTTTATGGAGTCCGCCCCATGTGAAAGGGCCCTAAGGGTCCGCTTTAGCTTTTCCAGGGCTGCCAACACCTTGGATCTATGGATGATATCACCACTTAAAGAATTCTGTGGGATTGTGTCCCTCCACAGTTAGAAACACTTGAGTTTTGTGGTCACATGATTGCTTGATAAAAGTAAAAATAATATTATTATATGCAATAAATATAAGAGAGTATGTGTAGACAAGTGCAGTTTACTTTCTTCACTGTAGGTGGCGCTTAGCCACAGTGGCATGGCAGTTGGAGGGGAAATCAAGAGGAACATGGTTTTTCTATGGTTTCTAGGGGCACTGGGGAAGCAATCCGATGGGAATCTGCCACCCCATGTGACTCTGGTGGCCATCTTGGGTCAGGTAGAGCCTATTTAATGCCCTGGCTCCTGGACTTGCCAGGCATTTTACATGTAGATAGTGTCGGGAACAGATATTGGCGACAGGGAGAGGTTCCAGACGATTAGGGAAATGGGGGCATACCATCCTTCCTGGAGACCTCCACATTTGGGTACAGATCAGCCAGGCCACATTCCACCCCTCTAGAGAGATGCTGTTGGCACATCTGAGACCTGTTCTGCTACACAAGGCTGTTGCATTCTGTGAGTGTTCCCGGTCGGGCTCCTTCCTGCTGGGCTTGTTGTAAATTTTTTAACTTTAATATTAATACAAGTTCTGTTCTTTGCAACTGCACACTGAGGCTCCATTCACACCTTAGCGTGTCAGATCGTGGGCAAAACTGTTGCGATTCTGCCCGCAAATCCCAAACTGTGGGAAGCACTTGCGATTCTGTTACCTTCAGTGGCACTTCAATTGCAGCTCGATTTTACAGTGATTGTCGCTTGACGAATCGCAGTAAGTGTCGGTTCACACCAGCGCAAGGCGGGAATCAGCGCGATTCACGTATAGCATAGAGCTCACAGGTAGTTCACACTGCCCTATGCGAACCACTGCAGGTGTCAATAGAAAGTTAATGACACCCCCAGATTGGTTCACATATTGCAGTGTTCACACTCATGCGATCCGATTCTGGTGCAGACAGAAAAAGAGTCCTGCCTGATTTTGGACCGAATGCAATGCAAATTCAGCCATACAAACTGTACAGCTGACATTGCATGCGATGGGCACAGTAGTGTGGTGCGAATCACATGCGATCTCTGACATCGCACAAGTGTGAACCGGCACTAAAATTGCACAAACAAAATTGCAGGATGCTTGTCGTCTATTTTGAGCAACAGGCATCCCACGATTTTGTTTGCGCAATTTTACCGTGATTCGTCGGGCAACATTCGTAGCAAAATCGTGCCGCTGAAAGTAACGGGATCGCAAGCGTGTCCTGCGATTTGTGGCGATTCAATAATCATGGGCAAAATTGTGGCGATTCCGCCCACGATCCGCAACGCCAATTTGTGAATGGAGCCTAAGCGTTTACTGACGCCGCACCTCCCCACATACTATAGAGTGTTCTTTGTCTGTGATTGGGTGGGGTGGAGCCCCCATATGTTCCTATGGGCCCCTGTGAGGTTCCATTGAACTCTGCCCTATACTATCCAAGAAAGTTTTGGCTTTAGCTGTACTTTGCTATGGAAGAGTGTAATGAGATAAAGAAATGAAAGGCCTTCCCTCCATAGTCCGGGATCCCTCCAAGGTGCAGAATGATGATGATGGATCTGATGGGGAGGAATGCTCAGCTCTCACAACATTCCTAAACTTTGGGATCCTGCTTTTCCATACATGGGCACAGTGCTGTCAGAGGGGGCGGGGCCGGGACCTCACACACACTCTGCCCAATAGAGGAAGAAGAGGGAATCTGTGCGCCGCTTGAACAGTCTTTGAAGGGAGTTCCCGGCTGTCACACGCCACGCCCCTTTGTGCCGGAGGATCCGTCCTCGGGAGAAGCTGGACACACACAGCCTGCCGGGAGAAGAGTCCACACCGCCCTCCACCCATCCCATCCATCCATCAGGACTATGACCACCAAACGTGTCGTCCTCACCGGACCCGCACCATGGGGCTTCCGACTGGTCGGGGGAAAAGACTTCGACCAACCTCTAACCATTTCCAGGGTAAGTCCCAGCTGTGATCTCTATAGAGTCAGATCAGGGATCCCCCTGTGTATGGACACCTCCCAGCTGTGATCTCTTTAGAGTCAGATCAGGGATCCCCCTGTGTATGGAGATCTCCCAGCTGTGATCTCTTTGGAGTCAGATCAGGGATCCCCTGTGTATGGAGATCTCCCAGTTGTGATCTCTAGTCAGATCAGAGATCCCCTGTGTGTGGACACCTCCCAGCTGTGATCTCTATAGAGTCAGATCAGGGATCCCCTGTGTATGGACACATCCCAGCTGTGATCTATATATAGTCAGATCAGGGATCCCCCTGTGTATGGACACCTCCCAGCTGTGATCTCTAGTCAGATCAGGGATCCCCCTGTGTGTGGACACCTCCCAGCTGTGATCTTTAGAGTCAGATCTGGGATCCCCTGTGTGTGGACACCTCCCAGCTGTGATCTCTATATAGAGATCGGGGGATCCCCTGTGTGTGGACACCTCCCAGCTGTGATCTCTATAGAGTCAGATCAGGGATCCCCCTGTGTATGGACACATCCCAGCTGTGATCTCTATAGAGTCAGATCAGGGATCCCCCTGTGTATGGACACATCCCAGCTGTGATCTCTATAGAGTCAGATCAGGGATCCCCCTGTGTATGGACACATCCCAGCTGTGATCTCTATAGAGTCAGATCAGGGATCCCCCTGTGTATGGACACCTCCCAACTGTGATCTTTAGAGTCAGATCAGGTATCCCCTGTGTATGGACACCTCCCCAGCTGTAATGCCTATGGGGGGAGATCAGGGATCCCCCTGTGTATGGACACCTCCCAGCTGTGATCTATATGGGGGGGGGGAGATTGGGGATCCCCTGTGTGTGGAGACCTCTGATCTGTGATCACTATGGAGGGAGATCATGGTTCGTCTGTATCCCCTCCCCCTGTCATAGAAGGGTCATGTGTACACCCCCTGCTCCTCTCATTTGATCTCTATGCATGAGATGACTGGCAGGGTGGAGTACACACCAACTTCCTGAGTTCTATGTGATACTCTATCTACTTTGCTTAAAGGCAAATTCATGCTCAGCCTGCTTCACTGCAGCTGTTGGTGGACTACAAGTACCAGCATGCGCCCTCAGGCAAACACTGCTCTGATTAACTGCAGACAGAATGGCAGTTTATTAAATGCAGACTTGGAACAACCACAGATATGAGGGGGTGACTACCGTTTATACACTATACAAGCTCATTTACATCTACTATCAGCTGTGTAGAACAAGGGCCAGTCTGATTGGATACAAACCAAATGGACTGTTACAGTAAGTTATTGTAAAGTTATTTTAATTTTTTTTAATAGCAAACCTACTATTCTTACTTGCTCTGTGCAATAGAATTGCACAGAGCAGCCCCAAACTCCTTCTGGGGTCCCCCGCCTGTGATCCTGGCTCCTTCCTGGTGTGTCACCATAGAAAGCCATTGTCTTTGGTGGCACATGTGCGGGTTCAGACCCTAGCTGCACTGTCTGCATGCATGGACACAGACAGCTCGGCCCAACCCGACCCCAATCCCTTTTCACAGGGACCACATTGGGAGCCAATGGCAAAGCCAGTGAGAATGAGAAGAACCACTAAAAATGGGCACAACGCTGGCAAGGTAAGAATATGTGGGGGGGGGGTTGATATTACGACCTAAACATTTTTTATTTTAATTTGGGGAAAGCATTTTTTTTTTTAAATCACAAACATCTAATACTTGCCTCCTCTGTGCAGTGGTTTTGCACAGAGCAGCCCAGATCCTCTTCTTCTGGGGTTCCCTTCCAGTGCTTCTGGCCCCTCCCTCCTGCCAAGTGCCCCCACAGCAAACCGCTTGCTATGGGGGCACCTGAGCCGAGCTACTGCTCTGTCTGCCCATTTAGACACAGTGCAGTGCAGCTTGGCCCCGCCCCCACTATCTCCTTATTGGCTCACTGGCTGTGATTGACAGTAGCGGGGGCCAATGTCTCCCATTGCTGTCTCAACCAATGAGGAGGAAGTGACCCAGGACAACCAAGGCTCTTGTGCATAATGCATGAAGGTAAAAAACATTGAGGCTTTACAACAACTTTAGGGTAACAATGTTTAGGCTTTAGAACCCCTTAAATGTTTGTCATCCTATTACATAGCTTTGGTAAATCTAAGTGTGTCAAAAGTTATATGATCGTATCCCATTCTGATCATTATCTATCGGGTTATAGGACAATCATTCTATGTCTAGGAGTAGCCCTAGGATCACCATACATGATACAGTCTGGCTGTACAACCAACTTTAGATTTACTAAAACAATGTATTATGAGGACTTGCCTAAGGCTGTTCGAATCCAGGAACTGGCCGAGATTCGAACCATGTATGGGCAGCATATGGGCTATCAACATGGGTACAACCAGCCTGCCAGATTCTCTTTATCGCTAGCGGCTGTTTTCTCGCAGCGGGGACTATGCCTCCCATGGCACAACACATTTTTCTTGTTAATGGCCATAGAGTTCGATTTTTCATTTAATTGGTACAGTATTCGGCCTATAAAAATCGAATGAGCAAGTCTGTGCATGATCGGTAACAAAGTATGACCATAGACTGTAGGAAGTTGTTCTCTGTGGTTTGAGAGTTTTGGTACCTTTTTCAGCATGGGACGAGGAGCCCATCCCTTCTCACCTGGCCTGGCATCCTTTAAAAAGTTCTGAAAATCTAGGGAATGGGGGGGGGCAGGATCATCAATCATGTGACTACTGTACTGTAATTTGGCTGTCACATGATCAGGAGCTGACAGCTCAGTTTCTGTTGGGAGCGCACAGTGAGCACGCTCACAGCACAGAAACTGATGTGTGGGCGTTTAGAGTAGATGTAAACCCCATTTATGAAAGTTAAACTAAGCACATATATATGTAGTGTTTACTTATCTCTCTCCAAAGTATCAGTTCTCTCTGGTGCTTCGTTCCTCTGATATCAGCATGAGTCATGTCTAAGAAGTTCTCTGAGGCCCCATACACACGACCGAGTTTCTCGGCAGAATTCAGCCAGAAACTCGGTCGGAGCTGGATTCTGCCGAGAAACTCGGTCGTGTGTACACTTTTCAGCGAGGAAGCCGACGAGGAACTCGTCGTGCCGAAAAGAGAACATGTTCTCTATTTCCTCGTTGTTCAATGAGGAAAGTCGGCCCGCAGAGATCCTCGGCGGCTTTCCACACTGAACTCGACGAGGAACTCGATGTGTTTGGCACGTCGAGTTCCTCGGACGTGTGTACGGGGCCTCACACATGCGATAACAGGGAGATGAGCAAGGCAGCCTGTCTATTCAGACTACAGCTCTGCATGCTCCATTGTTCTTCTGCCTATGTGGAGGGGGGTCCCTTTCCTCCAAACAGCTCACACACGGTATACACCCAGTCTCCTCACCCATGCCTATGTGCTGCTGAAAGAGGAATAAAGATTTTTAATACGATGTGCACTTTCTAAAGCGTGTAGAAAGATGAATATATACAAGTAAAACTTATGTAGGGAGATTTGTTTCATCCCTGTGTATCATCTGAGGCTATTGACTTCTCTTGGTATATGTGAGGGTTTACAATACATACACTTTAAAGTGGTTGTAAACCCACTTTGCAAAAAAAAAAAAAAAACTAACACCTGCAAGACGAAGGCATAATGAGCTAGTATGTATAGCATACTAGCTCATTATGTAATACTCTCCTGGGATCGAAGCCCCCGCTGCGGTGTCCGACACAGCACTGGCCAGCGACATGTCGTCCCGGAGTTACTTCCAGGTATTGCTGCTCCGGCGCTGTGATTGCCATTCGCGCGGGACCTGCCGTTAATGGCACAGTCACTGATAGCAAGGGCACGTACGTGTCATTGCTTCAATGCGCATGTCTCGATTACATCGGCACATGCAAATACAGGGGCTATCTCCCAAACCCTTCAGGTTTAGGAGATATCCGGGGTAGCTACAGGTAAGTCTTATTATAGGGTTACCTGTAGCATAAAGTGTGTTTTAAGGGCTTACAACCACTTTTAAGGTCTAACTTTTTGCTGCCACATGATACATGGGAGGCAGCAGGTTATTTGCACCTGCCATTTTACAATCTACAGGGCATTGTTGGGGCTCCTTTACAGTAGGGTGACCAGACATCCCCGGTTTCAAGGGGCAGTCCCTGGATTGAGGACACTGTCCCCGGACCAAGTCTGTCCCCAGATTGGATTTGCCCCCAGGGGCTGGGGCAATTTGAAAGACAGTCAGTACAAAATTAATAAAAACAAATCTGAATTACACACCCCGCTCCGCCGCTCCTACTAGCTTAGAGGGGGGGGGTCTATTTTTGTTCCATTATCTGAGCCCCTTTATGATGATCATGTGCTGGTCGGAGCGGAGGGAATATTTCTTCAGTTTCGGGTGTATGCCCATTCAGCTTCGCTCTCATGTTCTTCTGCCTTGACTCAAGTCCCGGCCAGTCGCCTGCCTGCTTATCTCCTTGCCTTCCCTGGCAGAGTGACCTTTCTCCGCTCCCCACCCAGTAGTAACCGGGGCCCGGAGAGTAAGACTTGAAAGGCTCTGAGGCGGGCGGCGGCGACAGGCAGAGAGTCACTGATTGCCGCCATTACTAGTTAAAAAAAAATATGTCCCCGGATTTCATATTATAAATCTGGTCACCTTACTTTACATGGGTGGTAAAAAGCTTCCAACCTAAACACAGAAATACAGCTCCTAAGGGCTGTACACATGCCATGGCAACAATGTTTTTCTTCTCAGCCGAGGCATGCACAAAATGGTGTGTTGCATTTGGTGGGTGTCATCAAACACAGCCCATTAAAGGTGAATAGGGGCGCCTCATAACCGCTGTGTGTGTGTGTGTGTGTGTGTGTGTGTGTGTGTGTGTGTGTTTTTTTCTCTTTTTCTTCATCTTGTGATAAAGGAAAAATAGACCCATCTAATCCCTACAGGCAGCCAAATATAAGAAGACATGCGTCGGGTCCGAAAAACCTTTACAAAAACGTTTTGCTTTCAGTCTGATGAACATGAATGAACCCAGATGTAAACGGACGCACATCCACTTTATATTGAGCCATATATATGGATACATTGCAGGCTGTTTTTGATCCATCTTGTCACAGGTAGAAAACAGACTGATGGGACACTTGTGTAAAAGGGGCCTTAGAAGCATCAGAAGTACGCTGCATTTGCCCACTGACCCACATTTTTATTTGAATTTCACACCATTAGTGTGCCGCAGGAACTGCTGATTTTCGTGTGGCCATCGAATTTGAGTGATTGGCATGTTGGAAATTGTGACCTGGAAAGAAAATAGGATTTCTGCCCACGAAATGTCTTTTCTGTAACTTGAGGTGAAATTGAAGACTTGGTTGGTCGAATTTGGAAGTCAATGGTGTGGCACCATCAGATTACAAAACGCACAATTTCTGATTTTTCCCCCAAAAAAATTTTGGAAAATGACCCATGTATGGCCTGCATACGTCTATGGTGATGCTGTACAGACACAGCTGATTGTCCTAATTTGCCAGGCGAGTGGTCCCGAATGCAGACAGGATGCCAGTCAAATTAGGACAAGGTGCTATGTCCATACAGCCACTGTGTCCTCAGTCTTCTATGCACCGCCCGCACGCAGCACCTGGCGGCTCCAGCCGCATAAACAAACGTCCAATTTATGGTGTACAGGCTTCGGCACCCCTGCAAAGGAGGCCTAAAAAGGCAATTGATCATGCTTGTTGGCATCGTTATAATATCTGTTTGGCATTGTTGGGTTTATGTAAGCTGTTTATATGATGGTCGTCTTTTAAATCTAATGCATCACTGAAGCTCTGCAGACAAAGATCTGCCTGGTGGTGACATAGCTGTTTTAGGAAAGGTGATTGTGGCTGTGATTTGGCCTCAGTCCAGGATGAGCTCATCCATTTCACAGAAGCCATCATTGGTGATGTATGAGGTGGAGGCCAGGCTTATCAGGAGTACAATGCAGCTGAAGATAAACCCAAAGTTTGGACAATGAATAAGCTGTACATTCTGACTGATTTGTGTGTGTGTGTGTGTGTGTGTGTGTGTGTGTGTGTCTCAGCATAAATCCTAGTTTACCTCCCGCCTTATGTAAACACAAAGGGCACAATGTGATAAGACCTGTGAGGACAACTCCTGACCAGGACCATACCACAAGCCTGCATAGTTTGAGCAGGGCGTGTTCCTGGTGAATATATATATATATATATATATATATATATATATATATATATATATATATATATATATATATATATATATATATATATATATATATATATATATATATATATATATATATTCTTACAAGCACACTTTTTTTGGAAAAAAAAATCACTTTTTTTTTATTAAAAAATAAGACCGCAATGAATTTGGCCCAATTTTTTTATATATTGTGAAAGATAATGTTACGCCGAGTAAAATAATACCCAACATGTCACGCTTAAAAATTTCTGGATTTTCGGCTGATATTCTGTCACTATCGTTTAAAATACATCTATGATAAAAAATTATAGACCCTTCATTTCTTTGTAAGTTGGCAAACCTACAAAATCTGCAGGGGGTCAAATAATTATTTTCCCCACTGTAAGGTGTATTGTCCATAAAAGCAGCATTGTAAATTATGCTTAAAGGGTGTGTGTGTGTGTGTATAGTATGTCTGTCCAGTCTCCGAAGTGAAAACTAAAAGTCAGCTGCTACAAAAACTGTAGCTGTTGACTCTTAATAAATCGCCTCGCCTGTCCTGCGATCCAGCTGTGTTATCGCCCTAGTTATGTTCTCCCTGTGTCCTTCTGCGTCGGCATCTTTACTATGGGCATTCGGCTGTGACAGCTTGCTGCTTCACAGCTGGGTGCCCACTGTGCATGCACGTGTTGCTCTGTGACTGGTTCTGAAGTCTCCTGGCACCTGTCATCTAGAAGACTTCGAGGGGAGGAGAACATTTTGCTTCCAATCACCTAAGGTGATGGGAGTGGGTACCTGTCAAAATTGGGTACCCGCTACTCCCTAAAAGCTCCATTTCACAAACAGGAGCTAGGGAGGAGGCCTTAAAGCTGAACTTCTCCCTTTGGGTGGAGCTTCACTTTAACAGATCTGAAGTCAGTTTTTTTTTTTCTTTAGCATTACTGGAGTGACTACATACATGTACGCATTGGGCCTCAATGTGTGCCTGAGGCCCAGCGACACAAAAGGCTTGATTTAGAATTTACAAAGCTTGTCTGAGCTGTCAGAAAACTCGGGGGACAGAGAGCTCACCTTACACTCTGCAGAGGAAAGCTGAGAAAGCTATAGAGAAGGGACACCCCCCCCCCCCCCCCCGTCACCTTTTTTCTTTTGGTGTCCGGAAAACTTGTCAGAAGTGATTCATGCTTGGAGTAAAGGAACAAAGCAGCAGAGAGAAATTATACTTGGTGCTCTGGATTGAGACAAGTACACACTATAGAAGGATATGCTTTGTTCATATTTCATGTCTGAGGTTTACAATCACTTTAAGGCCTTAGTGCTCGGGGCGTTTTTAGCTGCGTCAGGCTGTTTTTTTCTTCTTCACAGCTATAATGCTGTTTTTTATTTTCCTTGTCCCCCTCAGATCTACAGCGACTGCACTTCCAAGTGTATTTGTCTTTAGTAAATGACCTCCGTAAACTTTTAGGAGCTTTAAGTGGAATAGACGTTTTCAAGCTGCAAAACAAAACTTGGGCAGCAGCGTTACAGCTGTAATAAAAAAACAGGCGCGGCTAAACGCATGTTAACGCTGTATACAGCTTTAAGCCACGCCAGCCTTTTTTTAAGCTGTAGTAATTGCATTTGACGCCATTGCAAAATGCCTCTAAAAGGGTGTTTTTCCTGGCGTCGGTACTGGCTATGCAGCCTCCTCTAAACCCCCCTACCCCCGTGTGTGTGTGTGTGTTTTTTTTTTTTTTATACGTCCTGTGTGCATTACGCCTTAAAGGAGTTGTAAATGGAAAAAAAAAGTCACCTTAATGCAATCTATACATTAAGGTGAAAAAACATCTGATGTTGTCCCAGATGAAACAACCACCCAGAATGTCATAAGTATATATGTGTGTTAGACCAAATGTGCATAGTAGAGTACGCAGATGTCTTGTGTTTGTGTGATAACTGTGATGGAAGTAATTTGTTGTATTGTGTGTATTGCACAATGATGAGCTATGAGCAGGAACATCTGCCTGTCAGATCCTACTTGTAAACAAGTCTCAGCACTGCTGTAGCCATAATCTGAAATGCTCCTGGCGTTCAGCGCAGACAACAGTTACTTGTGTTCCATGATGTGGTGATTCACGTTGGTAAATTATTGAAAAATCTTTTCATACTGTAAAATCAGATGGCATTGTGGTGACTGAAATGTGCTGACCCACCTGGTCACTGCCTATTCATTCTACCCGAAGGATGGAATGTGACCATAGGATGCCCGGGGCCTTCGCTAATCATTTCCTGGAGTATTCAGAGGCTCCATAGATACCGAGAGACTGCCAATGCTGACTTCTCACTCTGGATGCCATGTTGCTTCAACTCCTTATCCCTGGCTCAAAACAAGCATTAAGATAAGAACTGTCTTTGATAAATGAACTCCAAACAAAATCATCAGCAATGAAGTATTAACAATAAGTCACACTTGTACTTGTCCATCAACCTCCGCGTTAGAATCACAGGACCCTTTAAATTATGGATCGGCCGATATCGTTTTTTCAGTGCCGATACAATACCGATATTTCTGCCACCTCTCAGGCTGATGGCCGATATTCTGTACATTTAAAAAAAAAATTTTTTTACACTGTCTTTTTTTACTTTTTTTTTTTTTTATCACTGTTATTGCTGTCGCAAGGAATGCAAACGTCCCTTATGACAGTAATAGTCTGTGACCGGTACTCTTTATGAATAGATCGAGGGTCTATAAAACCCCTCCTATGCACTTAAAAGTATTCAAAACGTCAAGATCTGCGTTTTTGAATACTTTCTATTTTTTAAAACTGGTGCCTTTAAGATGCCAGTAATGTCATGACATCACTTCCTGGTTACTAGATCCGAGACCCACAAAGCATTTGCTTTGTTCAGGTCTTCGGCCAGCCGGCAGATATGCTGGCAGGCTGCTCGGGCCTCCTGGTGGAACGGGAGAATATGGGTGAGCAGCGGGAGGGGGGGAAATGTTCCCTTCCGACTGCTTGTAATAACAGCCGAGTGGCTGCTGAGCGAAATTTCTCATGACCGAGGACAAATTTCCACATGCGTAGCTATGGTCTAGCTCTAGTATTTTGTTTATGATCATGCAGACTTCATTCGAATTATTATTATTTTTTATTTTTTTATATATAGAATTAATTCTGTACTAATTAAATGAAAATCGGACATTATAACCAGTAAGAAAAAAAAAATTCCAACAGGCCCGTTTGGAAATTTTTGTCTGAACCGTCCATATGCTCGCACTCTCTCGCTCTTTAGCTTCAGAAAGGTCAGCTATGACGGCACCTATATATTTGACTACGGGAAGGTTCTCAAACTCCATTACAGGCTCTATAATCCCGGGGTTCGGTGTACAATTCCCACCAGGCACACCATCTGCATGGAGTGTGTGTGTGTGTTTCCTATTTGTGCTATGACCATGTGAATGTGCCCTTAGATGATCCTCTGCAGCAGACTGCACCCATATTGTGTATCTCGGCAGCCTACTTACTTCACTCTTGAAATTGTTTTATTGCTCTTGCTTAACTGCTCTTCAGATGAGTTATGCTTTGAAGCTGTTATGCAAGAGCAGTAGACCTTCTGTAATAAAGAAGGTGAGGTATATGATTAGTAGACAGTGTGGTACTATAGCATTCTGTAGTTTCCTAAAGTGTATATCCAGACATTACCCAAATTTACCCCAAACCTCCCTTGCTTACTCGTGTAATATATAATTTTCCTGTAGTGAGAAAGGGCTTTCATTACACCCTGTGACATCATCACCAGTCTTGTAAAATGATTGCAGGGGAAGCTTCTGTGAGCTCATTTCCTGTTGATGTATTCACACCCCCAGAACTGCATCTCCCGAGAGCCTTTTCCTTACTCGCAGCATGTGGACACACTCAAGGCAGCAGCACTGTTTTGTTCATTCATGTATATGTTCTATAATCCAGCAGGCAGAACTGATGACGCCTATTTCGATTTTATGGCAGGAAAGGCTCCATGTTGCCTGCCTGCTTACTGGATGGTTGCCAGGTCAGATATTTTTTTTTTCTGTACTTGCAACATCTTTAAAGCTCAATACATTCACAGCATTATGTTAAATAGTGCTGCAGTAAAATCCCCCCCCCCCCCCCAAAACAACTCCACGATTTGCCTCGTCCACAAACTTCAAGACAGAGAAAAAAAAAAAATATATATTTTATATTTTATATATATATATATATATATATATATATATATATATATATATATATATATATATATATATATATATATATATATATATATATATATATATAATAAAAAAAAATTTTTTTTTTTATGTACTTGCGGCATACGTAAAGGGAAAATGTTATTCTCCGTCCTCCGATTTTTTTTTTTTTTTTTTTGAGCTCCCTCTGGTTAACAATGATTTCCGATTTTGTCCCTGGCAAACTGTTAGAAGGAAGAGCATTTTTTTAAAGTTCTACAGGTGTAAGGCTGGGCATTGGGGAAGTGAATGGGAAATGGGAAGGCAAGGTTGTCACCGTGTCATGTCTGTTAGGTATTTGTCTTTTATCAGGTCAGCAGTACATATCGCAGAGCTCTGAGTCATTGTGTAAACAGTAAAAGTGACAATGTTCAGCACACTGTGACAAACAGGAAAAGTAACAATAGCAGCTGTTATGGGCTTGACCATGTAAAGCTGTTTGTGTAACCTCCCTAACTATGCTGGCCTTTGATTGTACACCATGTCCCCTGCTGCACTTCTGTTTTATGTAAACTGTCCTCTGCCAGCTCCATTAATGGTGCCCATTGGCATGCTTCTGTTCACAATGACCTACTGTTTGAGTATAGACGGGTATGATAGATGTTTGATGGTTGGTGGATGACTTCATCCAGACAGAGCAATGACTGTTGTGTCTATGAGCACCAGCCGATCTATGCAGATACCCCCAGAGGTGCATTTTTCTATCTAATTGTTCCAGCCAGATAAGGCAGACAGTGACTTCATCCTTTCTGCTGATAGACGTGTATGCTGTTATTTCAGGGGGCAGATTTCTTCAATGGGGGGCAGCAGCTGGCGGTCCTTTTGGGTGCCTATTAAAGGAACACTAAAGGTTCGTTTTTTATTAGATCAATTGATTGCTGTAAGCTAGAGCATTTAAATATCACTTGCCTCGTTTTTCCTTTTGACCTCCAAAATACAGTAATCCAGGTTTGAAAATGCCATTTCCTGTCTCTCCTCTTCTTGCTTTCCACCAGCATCTGAGCCGTTTTGCATGGTGGAAAGCAGAATGTGCTTACCCCCTCCCTATGACTACAGCCCTGCGTGAAGATGCTCTCTTATCCCTCACAGGCATGGAGGCTAAGCCTAATGGGAACTGTAGTTCCCATTAGGCCGTGATGTAGCAAGAATGAATGCGCCCCGCAAACCAGGAAGTCAGTGAGAATAATGATATAGGAGTGCTGGAGGTGAATAAAACAGCTTGATTTCAACAGGTATCAAACTAGTTATAATGCAAAACATTACTTTTTACTTCATCAGCTACTGTCAGACTTTAATTTAAGAGGAAAATATTTTTGTCTTTACAACCCCTTTAAGCTGAGCATACACATAAAGATATACACATCTAATCGAACAATTTCCACTATCGGTGCTGTAATCTTGTGCTGTGGCTATTGTAATTTGCCAGCTGTCCCCGCATATGATTGGATGCAGCTGCTGTTTGACCAACAATTTTACGCCTGGCTTTTTTGATATATCAAGAGTTGGAGGGGTCCAAAAGGGCCACCCAATAAGCAAATTTCAGCTGGTTCATTGGGAAATACATTTGCCTTGTTTTGCCCCTGCAAAAACTCTCCCCTATGTCGCATGAAACGGGCAGTACTGCCACCTAAACCAACCTATTTAAGTGAGCTAAATAAACACCAGCCTTATGGTTGCAGTGTGGTTTTCCCATTCAAAAACCCTGTTTAACTCTTCAGAGACTAATGTATAAGGCTGGCCATACATTATACAATTTTCTTCTATAGATTTTCTTTAGATTTACCAAAACCATATAATATGAGGTCAAATCTAAGCACTTGCCATTTGTGTGTAATCAGGCAGGCCACTTGTACTACACAGTTGAAGGTAAATCTAAAGAAAATTGAATAAGAAAATTGTTTGGTGTATGGCCAGCTTAAATAAGCCCTAATAAAGTAAAAACAATGCATCCTTTCATTTTAGGCCGACCTAACTGCATCCCCTAATATTTTTTACAGTAAGTTTAATTTGCGCTTTAAGGCTCGGTTCACGTTGGTGCGACGCAGGAAGCCCTGCGGGTTCCCGCATTGCACCCGATTTACAAGCAGTTCACACTGCCATATGCCAACTGCTGGGCGTGTCAATGCAGAGGTAATGACGGCCCCGGATCGGACATGAATCGGATCACATAGGTGTGAACGCCCATGCGATTCAATTCTGCTGCGGACCAAAAAAGTAGGGCTGTTACTGATCAAAAAATTTCTGTTCGATTAATCGTTTTTTTTTTTTAATCGATTTAATCGACTAATTTCGATTAATTATAACGCACATACAGATCCAACTACTTTTAGCTGATCTCCTTGCAGGCTGATTCCCAGTGCAGCTACCAACCACTGGAAAAATGGATAGCAGGATACAAAAAACACACAAATGCAGCGCTCAAAGGGAATAGCATTAAAACTTTTATAGTCTTCAAGTAGGTAACAAAATAAATATTGCACTGGAGATAAAATTGATGTAGCTACATAAACTATAAAAATGGTGCGAGTAATACCAAACGGCACCAAAAGCAGTCATAAAAATATGTAGCCAAGTATGATACTGGTATAAAAATGTGTACAACGATACCACTGCTGAATCCAGATGAGGAGAGGATAACATCAGTCCGTCGGCATGTAGATGTCCCATGAAGGGAACTATCACAACTCCCAGTGGATGGTTGTAGAATCCCAGGTTGATAGAGGGAAGTGATAGAGGGAAGTGTAACAGCCCTTGCGTGTGGCAGATAGTAAGGTCCCGCCGGCATGCAGATATGAAGGCACAGCAAAGGAGCCCTTCAGATGGACACGGTGTCCGTGACGTTACTGGATCTCCGACGGAACTCCCCTGAAGGCCCAGAAGCCGGCGGAGAGGTGAGTACAAATCAAAAGAATTTTAATCGATTAAAGATTAATCGATTAATTAAAAGTTAATTTGCACAGCCCTACAAAAAAGGGTCCTGCACGACTTTGGTCTAAATGCGATGCAAGTTCAGACTTACAATCTGTATGGCTGAATTCGCATTGCATGTGATTTGCAGTGCGGTGCGAATTAACAATGCGGGAGGCGTGTCAGCACAAGTCTGGTCATTGGAGGAGAGCAGGCTGAGTTCTCAGCACAGCTAGAGAATTGGCCACAATGTGCTCTCCTGCTTAGCGTGGTCAGTTGTTAATGGGAAAGCGGAGGTACTGGCAGGCAAAAAAAGGAAGCAATACACAGAGACCAGAAGATTTTGATACAAGTACATGGTACAGCAGGTACATATCGGGAATATGAAATGTTGGGGTAACAAACACTTTAGACAATGTCAAATGAGAAGAGCCACTGTGTTTTTACTCAGGACAGAAGTTTTATGTCGTCCAAACCTTTGTTTGATTAGCCTTGGAATGTGTTTGTGGAAAAGTTATTTGTGGCACAGATAAGATCTGTCTGGCCTGTGGAATGCCTCATTCCCGGTAGTAAAATGTTTGGCCATATGTTTCCTCGTTCTCTTGGATGGACTTGCACACATCAATGTAAATATCATTCACATTATGTATACAGCAGAGGCTAGACATTTCTTTTCTTGTGGAAGCATAGCAGCTCCCAGTAGATGACAGAACAGCTGAGGCATGCTGTATAGTGCTCTGTGACCCCCCCCTCCCCCCACCGCACAGTTAAATTAAAGCAAAAGGCCAACCCCCTTCTTTTTTTGGTAAGGGAGAGTTGCAACCCCTTTCAGCTTCCTAGCAATCTGTTTCCCATTGAGGAGATTTCCCTTCACTTCCTGTTCCATAGCCAGAACAGGAAGTAAGAGGGAGGCTCCAGGTTACCAGAACTAGTGTCTCCATTGGAAGAGTTCCTGTCCTGACAAAAAAACTAATTTGGAGATTTTTTTTTTTTTCACTTTCCCTCTCAGTGATGACAGTAAACAGGACAAATAGAGAGGTTGAATCTCCCTGACAGGTGTTCCAATCCGCTCCACTCTATCCTGATCTAATAAATGTTTTGCCTTTTTAGTTTTACTGTAAGAATGGAATTTTAGTTATACACCTAACTAGCCTTAACTGTGCCCTCCTCCCTCCTAACACATATGCTAACTAACCCGTGTAAGACAGAGGTATATACTTATTTTCAGGCCGCTCCGGTAACGCGACTTCCCCTGTGTCGGCTAGCAGCAGCTGCAGGGGAGAGGAGAGATTGCTCTGACAACAGCTAGTAAACCCTGAAGTGGTGACGTCACCCATAGGCTCCCATGGCCCAACCATTGTCAGCACTCCCTCCTCTCCCCTGAAGCCACTGCTGACCGATGCTGTGGAGCCGGGTCACGTGACCGCACTGAAGTGGCTTGACAATAGGTAAGTATACTCTATTATAATATATATATATATATATATATATATATATATATTTTATGATACAGGTTAGTTGGCATAGGTGTTAGATGTATGGTGGGGACAGTTTTGAGGCTAGTTGGATGTACATTTCTGGAATTCCCCATTAAGGTGAGGATGTGAGATTGCAGCGCTGGACATAAAGATCTTATTCCTAAACAATCTCTTTTATCCCTTTTAATAAAGACACTTATCGACTCTCACACCAAAGCCCCCCCCCCCCCCATTTTTTGTACAGGGTGGGTTTGTCTGTGTCTTATTGAGGAGACTTCCCATTACTTCCTGTTCCACAGGCACAGCAAAAAGTGAGGCAAAATCTTTGCAAAGTGTTTTTGCTGTCTCATATACAGACTGATTTCACTGTTGTGGGTTTAGAAACGCTCTAATTGCAGAAATACAACATAAAGACTCAGGCCTCATTCACATAGGCCACATTGGTGTTTGCAGAAAGCCTTGGGCAGAAAACCTGTACAAGTCCATGGCAGGCTGACATGAACCGTGTCAGGAAGGCCGGGGGCTTTGGGATGTCCCTTGCAAACAATGCAGTGATAGGTGAAGAAGCTGTAGCAAGATATGACCAATGCAGTGACCCTAAACTGGGCAACACGGAGTGTGAGGCAGATGTGTGGTAAGGCTAGTCATACATTGTGTGGTAAGGCTAGTCATACATTGTTTGATTTCTTTTGTTCTGCCCGCATTCTCCACTCTCTACAATGCAGATGGACAAATTGCCTGCTGTGCTTACTATATTCACAATGGATGCAGCCGCCATTCAGCAGACCATTTTCCGCCAGCTCCTTTTGATTTTTCAGTTGAAACCCCAACAGGGCCACCGACATAGCAAATTTCATGAGGTTCATCAGGAACCAGCAAATGTCGGATAGTGTATGGCCAGCTTTAGTGTTACTTGCTATATCTGTTTGTTGATGATGCCGGTATGAAAGGAACCTAATGGCACTCAGTTGTATCTCCCATGAACATGACACAACTTTTACCTCGAGTGTGAGAAAGTCCTCATTTTGTGTTTGTATAATGTCTGCATTTCAGTGCAATGTTTATTTGTGTTAGGAGAATAAATACTACCTCTACTTTGACCTCAATTGTTAGCAAAAGGTGTTGCATAACAAAAGCGCGCGCGCACACACATTCTTCCTTCACTAAAAGAAACCAACTAGATTCCTTTCTCATACATTACCTCATATTTTTTTTTTTGCCTTTTTAAAGGATAAGTTCACTTTTTAGGAAAAAAAATTCAAATTTTTTTTTTTTTTGCAGGTAAAAAAATGTTTTATTCTATTTGATTTGGGGTGTGTTTTTGTTTGTGTGTTCCCATATGTATCCCATTAAGAACTACAAGCCAACAGCGCCAAAGGATGTCAGAGCTGTGTGAATGAATCCTGTGGGCGGAGCCCTGTACGGCCACGCTGATTTCAAAAAGTGACAGCTATTACAGGGACCTTCTCTCCGTACTGTTGTCATGGGGGGAAATGTGTAACATGTTCCCAAAGGTGAACTTCTCCTTTTAAAAGAGAAGTGTGTGTGTGTGTGTGTGTGTGTGTGTGTGTGTTTTTTTTTTTTTTTTTTGTTTGACGTTTTATACTTACTTGGATGCAGCATTGGTCCGGCTGCATTTGTCCCCCGATGGCTCTGTTCTCTCAGATCCCTGAACAGAGTGCTGCTGACTGTCAATCAGCAGCTCTCCACTCATTGGCTCCCACTGCTGTCAATTAAAAGCTGTGATGTGGGGCTAAGTCAAGTGAGGTGCCCCCATGGAAAGCTACAACCGATAAAGAGGAGGAGCCTGGAGTGCCGGTGGGGGATCCCAGAGGGGGGAGGATCGAGGCCACTCTGTGCAAAACCATTGCAAAGAGCAGGTAAGTATAACATGTTTTTTAAACCTTTTTTTTGTTTTTAAGACAAATGACAATCAATTTAATCTTCTCATCTCTGCCAACAGTGTGGATAGAGGAATCTTCCCTGCCTGCTATTGCATTCAGGCAACCTCCGCACCAGCCCAGCCCAACGCACAAATATATCTATACATGCACAAATAAAATTACAAGATGGTTTATATAATGCCATATTGTTTTTCAGAATCCCGTGCATAAGTCCACATGCTAAGATGAATGTAATTTTGCTTGGCATACGTGACATTTGCTTGTTTCGCACCCCACAATATATTTACACTGTCGCATGAAACCTGACATTGTAAAACCCAATAAAAACGTAATAAAACGGAGACATATAGGTTTACAACCAAGGAGCGATTTGCACTAGAACACAGTAAAGGCTAACTTTGTGGGTGTTTCTTATAGCGTAGGTGAACGTGTTGCTCTTGTGATTTGCATGCGGGTGCCAATAAATTGCTAATGGCACCACCATTGCAGTTGCATGGTACCGCAGTACCATGCAGTTTGTTGTAGT
This sequence comes from Rana temporaria, assembly GCF_905171775.1. Taxonomy (NCBI): domain Eukaryota; kingdom Metazoa; phylum Chordata; class Amphibia; order Anura; family Ranidae; genus Rana; species Rana temporaria. Next base: position 90,017,078 of record NC_053496.1, on the reverse strand, counting down.
GCCTACTTTTTCCATGATGCAGTGCATTTTGCAGCACATTGGAATGAACAGGCTATCCAAAACGCACACCGCACAGGAAAATGCCCATTCTGGTGTGAACTGGCCATAAAGGGGACTCCAGTGGTACAGTATAAAATCTGTCTTCGCTGTAAGATCAGTCATAGTGCATTGTGCCCACTCGGTTAACTGACTCATGAGGTTTGTATGGGGTCATGTTTGTGTGAATTGGGGCGTAATCAATTATTAGGCGGTTTTATCTCCTGATTTAAAAGAGAAGTATGGGATTTTGAAAAACAAACGTACATACTCCGCTAGGTGGATGCAGCATCTATCCAAACTGACCGACCGCTCAGAGCGGACTCGAGAACTAAGTGATCCAAGACCGCTAATCGCTCAGTTCTTGAGGCTGCTCTGAGCTGTCGGTCACCGACCCTTTGCTCTGCCCCTCAAGCACTCACTGGAGCGCTGAGCTGTAGAGGGAGTGGGAGGGGCTGGCTCAGGCTCTCTGAGGTGCACTGGGTGGATCCCGACATTATTGTCTGGATGCCTGGACCTGTAGTCCAACGGTTCCCTCCCACTTTAACATGTTCCAGCACTCCATGTTTCCTCGTAATATAAAATAATTTAACAGAAAGAGGGGTATTTGAAGGCCACAGCTGGCCGGCAGACCATGGAACTCCACCACCGAGATCTCCGTAATAGTCCCCACAAAATAACTTATTGAGAGGTAATACTTTACAGCATTCTATCAAAAAAATATATAATTGAGCCATTAAATCCGCCCAAACTGAATTTGAAGATTTAGAGAGACCCTAAATTGCACAAAATTATTGCTACAGTAAAGTACAATTTAAAAGACAAGTCCAGCTTTCTGAGCATGTTTGATGTTACACCCATATTTAGAAGGCAGTCCTCCACCCCCTCACATAATCCAGGAGTTCTTGCCCCTCCTGCCCGCTCCTTTAATTATTTGAAATCGACTCATTTATTTGTTCAAAGGAATCTGAAAATGGAAAAAAATAACTACAATGGGACTTTGCCACTGCAGCAGAGGGACTTGTACTTGTAATCCATTGATACTTCCGCCAGTCCCTGAACTGAAGGTCTGTATCTTGGTGTGGATCTGCACCTGGATAAATGGTCAGCAGGAGCCTGCATTGCACCCACAATCCACTGATGGTGGGAATACATTGCAGGCTGCTTTTTTTTTTTTTTTTTTTTTTTTTTTTTTACACACAAGGTGAACTTTGCCTTTAAATTGTCACTTGTACAGTGCGAGGTACAGCCCGCGGTGATGAAAGCAGAAGATCTAAGGAGTGAAGCAATATCCTCCGATAGACAGGCAGCATGTGATTTTAATCTATTCTCTGCCTTATATGTGACCATAAAAATGCCTAAAGTAGAACGAAGGCCAGAACTTTTTTTTTTTTGGATAAAGTAAGGGACGATTTCCCCTCACTTTCTGTTCCATCTTTCAGTGACATTTGGTGATCAGGACAAATGGAGAGGGTGGTTGTCACCAATGGGGACACTACAGAACACACTTGTTGCTCCTTTCTATACTATAAGCGGGAGGTGTTCTGTAGTCCAGCAGCAAGAACACGGGTATGGCTGATAACTCTGCTTTGAATTTCAGTGCAGCAGAGCCAGACATTGTTCAGGCAGAATGGGAAGTTCAGATCACACTGGATTTTTGGCAAAGTCAACAGATATTTTTTTTTTATACTCGCACATTTTCTGTTTTGTCTTGTTAAAACCGCTGTATGTATCGAAGAATTGTAGTGACCTGTGGCTTTTTTTTTTTTGCCCAGCTCATTAATTGAGAGCGTTTACACTGAGGCAGCAACATCTGGACTCCAAACTGTGGCCTGTGGGCCAGATATGGCTCTGCTTGCTTTTTATCCAGCTCTTGGGGCAATATCTCATCCACTCACACAACAGGTGGGGCACAATTCCTCCCAATGGTACCACAGGTGGGGCACAATTCCTCCCAATGGTACCACAGGTGGGGCACAATTCCTCCCAATGGTGCCACAGGTGGGGCACAATTCCTCCCAATGGTGCCACAGGTGGGGCACAATTCCTCCCAATGGTGCCACAGGTGGGGCACAATTCCTCCCAATGGTACCACAGGTGGGGCACAATTCCTCCCAATGGTACCACAGGTGGGGCACAATTCCTCCCAATGGTACCACAGGTGGGGCACAATTCCTCCCAATGGTACCACAGGTGGGGCACAATTCCTCCCAATGGTACCACAGGTGGGGCACAATTCCTCCCAATGGTACCACAGGTGGGGCACAATTCCTCAATTTGACACCAACAATGGGACACAGTCCCTCCCAATGATGGGGCACAATTGCTCCTAGTGACCCCAATGATGGGGCACAGTCCCTCCCAATGACATTAACAATGGGCACAGTTCTCTCACTGACATCAAAGATGGGGCATTGTTTGCTCCCACTGACATTTTTTACCCCCCCCTCCCAAGTAAATTGGGACAGTAAATTGGGCCTTTGTCTGAAGACCTCTGATCTGGAGGAACCTTGGGGTTTCACTGAACCCTGGCTGAGAATGGCTGCTCTATGCACAATCCAGGAGTACCATGTAGAAAATACAGCATTGGCAGCATTATTTGAATCCTATTGGCCACAAATGATAAATAACTGGCCTTCTTGCCTTCTTACAGGTGACACTCGGTAGCAAGGCTGCTTTGGCTGAACTGTGTACTGGAGATGTGGTTGCTGCCATTGACGGAGAGAACACTGATGGAATGACCCATTTAGAAGCCCAGAACAAAATCAAGGCCTGTGAAGATGATCTGGCTCTCACCATTAACAGGTAACTTTCTCTGGGAGGATAGATGACAACATATAACCAGTTTGCATTTTCTCTAAGTGCTTCAGTCACAGCTCATGTAAAAACATGAATGTGTATGCATTCCTGTGGTCTCCTCCCTCCTGGAGTGTAAGTGGGAGCGCGGGTTGTCATTAGCCGTCTGTATTCAGAGGCAGGGGACCAGAGAAGTACAGAGGTCTGTGTAGGGGGAACATCTGTATAGTTTGTCTATATCATCAATCCGATTTAGTTTTTTTATATCCGTTTTCTATGGCTGATTGAACACGGATTTATACAATTCAAACTCATTGCAGTTTGCTTTACAAAACCTGTCCGAAGCAGAAAACAAATACCCGTACATGAGCCGCCATATCTGTGATCTATCCTTTGTTACCCAAGTGCTTGATGAAACTTTGCAGATGTTGAAGAGTGATAACAGCTGTATATTGCTGTAGTTTATACAATGTGGGATTCATCCGGTATACCAGATAGTGTACAGCCGTATAAAAAAAGAAATATGGTGTATTTTCAGTAAGCACATACTACGAGTTATACGAATTGCAAATTCTACATAGAAACAGGTTTTTAAAAACCATATGTACAAATCTGTTTTTACAGTTTCTTTATTAACGATCTATACAATTTTATTTTTATTTTATATGAATCTATTGCAAACATTCTACCTGGAAATCCTGCCAATAACCAAACTTCCTGTTGGCAGGTTGACAATGCTAAGCTACCTCCTCGCAATTAGCATCAGTGTTCTCAGCCTGCCTTGTGCGCTCCTTGTTTACTTTCTTTTTATATAACTAAACTTTAATAAAGTTTAAGACCTTACAAAGAAACACCGTAGTAAGTCAGTAAAATATTGACATCAAATATAGACATTACACGGCAGAGCTCACAATTCAAAAATAACGCCCGCAGATTAAACAAAGGGCTATTTCCCTTTACTTCCTGAGGCAGACACACCACAGGACTGCAAAGTACAGGGAATTCCTTTTGTGGGAAGTTTGTCAGCAGACCAGTGGTCTGTCTCTATAAAGGTGACCCCCAGGCCAACCAGGGAATTTAAATCTACCTTGTGGGGACACAGGCAACAATAAAAATTGCGCCATTCCTTTTTCAGAATTAAACAATAAAAAAAAAAAGCAATGATGCATTAAGGCCTCATACATACTGACGTCTGGAAGCTGCAAAGTCCTTTAGCGTAAACTCCCTGGCGCTTTTCCATGGCCAAGGAGCTGCATCTTCTTTTTTTTTTTTTTTTTAATCCACTTTATTTTTTTTTTCTTATTTCATACATAAATATGCCTAATCGGCATCCGTTGCATTTTAATTGACATACATTATACAACATTTTTACATTCCTATAATATTCCAATGTACGTCTTTATATTTGTATATCCCGCCCCCTCCCCCCCGCCACCCCCTGTCCTCTGCGCTCTACATAGAGAATCTATCCATCACCAGTTTTGGTGGTGCGACACTTGCATCTCTCAACCAGGAATACCAAATCTCCTCAAATTTACCCTCTGCTTTCCTTCGTTTGTAGGCCAGGTGTTATCTGCCCAACAGGGAGTTGACATATGCAATCCATTGCTTCCCTGTGGGGGCCCCCGGGGCCATCCAATAACGTGCAATGAGTTTTCTTGCCAAATACAACAGTCTTGTTACCATATAGTACTTTCCTTTTGTATACTCTCTAGGATCAATGGCCCCTAACAAGTATACTAGGGGATCCAATGGGACTGGTACCTGTGCCACTCTAGTGATACACTGTGATACTTCCTCCCAGTACCTGTGAAGCTTTGGGCATCTCCAAATCAAGTGTATGAAATCCCCCTGCTGAACTTTACACTTTGGGCACATAGGGGTGTCCCTTCTTCCCCATCTATGTAGTTGTGGCGCTGTTCTGTAAGCCCTGTGTAGGATAAAGAGTTGCGACAATTTGTGAGACGCAGAGACAGATACCACCGAGACAGATTCAAGCGCCCTCTCCCACTGGTCTCCGTCTATCTCCCCAATGTCTTCCACCCACTTCCTGCGGCTTCTAAGGGAGGCATGACTCTGAATTGTTGCTAACAGTCCCTCTTATATTTTTGTTATCAGTCCTCTCCGAGCTTCTGCTTGCAGAACCGCCGTCATCAAAGGTGACGGTGAAGTTACCACCAATGATCGTGTTTGTTGTTGTTTCTGTAGAGCATGCCGGAGCTGGAGATACTGATGGAAGCCCAGTGGGGCTAATTGGTATTCTCTACACAGCTGCTCATATGTTTTCAGTACCTCACCCTCGTACAGCTGTGAAAAAAAACAGATTCCCCTCTTTTTCCAGGAAGTAAAGCCTACTAGATCCTGTAGCTCTGCATATCTAGGATTGAGCTGCATCTTAATGGTGGGAATGCACGGTACTCGGGTTAATGTCGATGGCTTCTGCATCAGCATTTACATGCACATCCAATGTATTTTCCAAAACGCAGTGGTGCGTTCTTGGAAATATACCATACACGCAAGCGTGGGAAACTGCTGGTGCAGAATCCATCTGCTTTTTACAGGAATATGTCTAACATTCACTTTTATGGGCAGCTGTACCCAGCACCTGCGCTTTCCCGGGCATAGGAAAGTGTTGAGGAATTTATTTACGCTATGCAACGTTGCAGCCTCTCTACCTCAGCATGCATCAGGCCTTAGACCGGCCATACACGATTTGAACCATTAATGGGCAGGCTGAATGTACAAAGTTGATCGATCGATCAGCTTGGGTACAACCAGCCTGCCAAATTTTCTTAAGATTATCGCTAGTTTCTGCTATAGCCGCAATAATTACTGTCTTCTCCCGGTGTGGACGGTTTCCCACCCCCGCTGGGAGCAGACAATTGCTCAGCAGGAGGAATTCCCCTGTCAGCACTCTGTGTTGATGAAAAAATCACACCGTGTATGGCTGGCCAACTTAGGGCCTGTAACTAAAAACTCTGGTGCCCTCACTGGAAGAATTTTTCTCTGTAGAGAAGACAAAAAATAAATTGCACTTTTGACCATATTTATTCCTGAAATCATATAATTTTCTGCAATATTTGTGGCCTATGAGTAATGGCAAAACTATGCTGAACACGCCACATTGTCCTTGGACTTATCCCACTTGTCTGTACCATACTATTGGAGCACCCAGCTGTATCAGACCACATGAATGGAGCCAACTCGGTTTTCAGTTTTGTACAAGTCTGCAAGAAAGTGCTTGTGCCTGTTGTTGCTATGGTTACATACACTTTTTATAAACAGTATCTACACGCCTGTAAATCCCCGCTGTGTACTGTTTGTTCTGGGTTTGTCACCGATTTGGTGAAGCAATAGAATTTTCTTTTATGAGTGTAACAAAGGTGTATGCCTGAACAAGGCAGAAGAAACTGGAATGTTTGCAGTACAATTGGAAAGCCTTTGCTTTACTGCAAACAAATGGGTCTTGGAAGAGCATTTAATGAATCCATTGCATTTGCCAATATACTGAAAAAACGTCATGCTGCTGTCCTGTCCACGATTCCGCGATGCATCACGATTACTGCACAAGTGCGCATAGTTAAAAAACTTTTTATCCAAAAATTCAAGCAGTCAGCAAAACTCTAATTTTTTTCAGGGGCGGAGGGGTGATGATAGTGGAGGGATAAGATCAATGACACTGGCACTCACCAGCTCTGTGTCTTTCGATTTCCCCTCCTCCATGCTGCTCAGTGCGTTTTTTCTTCCGGTGCCTCCAGTGAAGCCTTTCCTGATGTCGGGTCTCCTCAAGCTCCTCCCCCTGCACTGTACTGGCTGTCGGCTCATCAGCTAACTTTCTGCTTCAGTGAAGGGGAGGGGGCCTTATCCACAATGCAGGCTCTGCCTCTGCATTTCTCCTGGAGAGGCAGAGCACTGCACAGAGCGATGGATGATGTCATCGGAGCATCGTGAACGTCTGAATCGTGATGCTGCGATTAATATTCAACACCCCTACTAATCGTCACGCACATGTATCATGAGCTGTAGATATAATTTAGTAATTTTTAGCAGGGGTTTAATTTCCTGAGACCAGAAAGTTATTTTTAAAGGTTCCTCTGTGCTGAAAAGGTTGAGAAATGCTTCTCTATACAATACTGAATGCCTGTCCATTAGTTCTTAACCACTTCCGCGCTGTAGCCAAATGATGGCTACATCGCGGACCTGCTTTGTCGGAAGGGCGTCAATAGATGTCCTCCCCTTCGCACTCTCCCCACGCGCCCCCTGCATGGCGCATGTTGTGATCACGGGTCACTGAGACCCGGGTGATCACAGATCCGAGGTAGGGGGCCGATCCGGCCCCTTACCACGTGATCAGCTGTCAGCCAATGACAGCTGATCACATGATGTAAACGAAAGCGTGTTAATTTTTTTTTTTTTTTTTCCTCACACTGATGACTGTACATGTGATCAGTTATGACCCCAGCCATTTGATAGCTTTACAATTCAGTTGAGAGCACAAGCACTTGTGAAATTTATCATTCATTGCATGCCTTAAATGTAATTGTTTTGGGAAAGTGTTAAATCGATTGGGTTTAGCTGTATTGCCAGGTAAATAATACACTTTTAGGACATTATTCACTCAAAGTTCCCTCTTAGTAGGCGCTCAAGGGGCCAATGTTGCTGTTACCTGTGAACTTTCACCTACAGTATGTACAAAATGTCCACAACTCCCCGGTCAGATAGGTCTCTCTATCATAGAAAGACAAGTCTATGGGCACTCTGCTATACTTGATTTGGGTGTGTCTACCACAACCGTCTTCTGGAATATAGCATGGAACTTGTTCCCTATTACTAGATAGATAAGATACAGTATGTGAATAGATGTACAGTGTGTGTGTGTATATGTATATATATATATATATATATATATATATATATATATATATATATATATATATAATTTTTTTTTTATCATTGTCGAAGAGGAAAGCTTTTTTTTTTTCTTTTTCTTCACAGGGTCTTGGGAAGTGTCTGTTTATTGGCAAAAGATGGACATTTTAACTACAGATAATATTCACATTCCAAAGCATCCTGTCATTTGTCATGTCAGTGTTCTCTTAGTATTGCACAATTTTTCACCGAATAGCAGTCTTCTGTGTTGGAAAATATTTTGTGATATCCATGTCTAAAGGGGACCCATTAATGAGACCAAAAGGTATCTGAAACAGGAGATGACTAGATCTATGAGTAATATGTGAGCTCACCAGATAACTCTCAGCTGACTAATCTCAGGGGGAAATAGTCTGCAATGTTAAATAATTGTGGTCTGTTGCTATTGTGCTGGAGGTGTTTGGTTGCATCTCCTCCTCCCACCTCTATAGACAAACACATGTGAATGTGTTTATTTGTATGCTAACTATAAGAATTCCATTGCTGCTTGCAGAAGAGAGAAGATTGTGCAAAACATGTAAAGGCAGCCATAAACGGTGCAATTTTTCCACCCCCATCAACACAATAACTCCCCAGGGGGAGCCGCTGGCAATAATCGCATGAAAAATGCAACATGCTGCTTGTACCCAAGTTGATGATTGATCAACTTGTGTCGAGTTAACACTGAGAAATCTCAATAAATTCTGCTTTTCGTTGAAGAGAAGAATCTCTTTAATCCTTTTTTTTTTTTTTTCAAATATTTATTTTATTGAACACCACAAAAAGGGGGGAGGCCCCTTACAGTACAAGAATAATTGTGAACAGCAGGAATATAATACAACATACTAAGGGTACACAGTCCCTACACCGCCACTTCCGCTAGAACGAACAGTATCATGTCAGTAACCATTATGGCATGAGACTGTGGACCAAGTGACCCCAGGGGGACCACGCACATAGGTTAGGCTCCGTGAACACGTTCAGAGGCCTAGGGCGCACTCCCCTTTCCTTTTCACCTTTTTCCTAACATGTAATAAAAAAAAAAAAAACAGAAGGAGAAAGAAAAGAGGGCAAACAAAGAACATACAAGGGGGGAGGGAAAAAGAAAACACAAAGAAAATAGAAAAGGAGGAAATTTCCCCAAGGGGGAAGCGGGAGAGGGGACAACACATACAGGGGAGGGAGGGGGAAAGGCATAGCGGCGACTATAGGGCGCGAGTCCAGGGCTTGAGACACACAAATCTAAGTTCCCAAGAGGCGTCCTTCATTAGAGAAAACAAAGATGGTCCATATATCCCAGGTCTTTTTGTACACCTCCCCCCTGTGGAATCTCTTTAATCTTTATGCAATCTCCTATAACCAAGACCCTGTTCTAAGTTTAGCATTTCCCCCAAAGATGCCATTCTGTGCCAGCTAACGCAGATGCGACATGTTAGTCGGGTCTCCATATTTAGTAAACCTCGAGAGTCACTAGGGATTGATTGATTTTATTTATATAGTTTTCACCCCTACCCTTCTATTCACTAACAATTCAGTCATCTTGTGTAATGGAAATAATGTATCATTTAGCTATTTTTGTGCAATAAAATATACTTGACGAGGTCAAATGGTAGTGGACATGGGAAACTATGTGTATTACTGTACACGGGCCAAATGTTCAAATATACAATTCCGTAGATATTCTGGAAATAGGTTAAAAGCAGAACTTTTTTTTTTTTTCCTTTTTAAACTTTCCATCTATTAAATCTTCTGCCCTTTGTTGTTTTAACTTTGGATAGTAAAAGGTTTTTTTTTCTGTCAGTAAATACCTTATACAGCTCACTTCCTGTTTCTTGGTAAAAAACGCATAGGCTTATGACATCATTTATCTCCCTCTCCAGGAAGGGAGAGGAATGAGTCATAAGGGGGCCAGTAAGAGCTGCAGAGAAGGAAGTGTGTCTGTTAGGCTGCATTCACACCTGAGCGACAGCCGCGTTCGGCATACGCGGCGTCTTTTGCCGCGAGTGTGAAACTTTCATTTTTTTTTTTTTTTTTAACTCTTCCCATTGCTGTCAATGGGCGAACGCCAATGTCGCCTGAAAAAAAGGGTCCGGGACTTTTTTTCAGGCGACAGGCGTTCGGCATCTATGAGATGTGAACCATCTCCATAGACAGCAATGGGAATTCTCCCCTCTAGCGGCAGAAGCGTCCGACGTTTTGTCGCTCAGGTGTGAATGCAGTCTGAATCCAGGAAGTGAACAGGCAGCAGCTTCAGCTGCCCACAGTTAAAATGGCTGAAGCCAGGATCGGAGGGAGAGAGAGAGAGAGAGACTCTCTTCCGAATGACAAAGATGTTTTTATTACAAATTATGTAAACGGACTGCAGTTCCTCTTTAAAGCTGAACTCCAAGTATGATTTGTATTGCATACATGCATTGGTCCAGCTTAGACTAATGTAATTATGCATATTTCATACACGAGGGCCTGCTGAACTGAAACCCGTAAGATCGCTGATATCGCTATAGTAGTGCCAACTACTACAGCATTTGTCAGATTCCTCAGGTATAAATTATGCATTTAATACATTGGTCCAGGTTGGACCAATGTAAGTATGCAATACAGCTAGTACCTGGAATACAACTTTCAATAATTTTTTATTAAAGTTTACAATACGAAGAACAATTGTCTCGGCTTTACATTGGGCATCATATAACTTCTGTAGGGAGTCCAGCAGTACATTCAGGGAATCCTCCTCTGATAACTTGCTAACACTGTATCTTTCAGTATTTTTGATGAATTGCTTACTTAATAGTAATATTTAATGTAGTAGCCAGTTAGTTGATACAGTTGTGATATGGGAGAAAATCTTGATTTTTACTTTCTAAAGGTAACATACAATACATAAACGGAGTAGTGTGCATGTTAAAATGTGTAAAAAAACAAAAACAAAAAAAACAACAAAAGCAGTAAAAACAACAAAAGCAGTATGTCATTTATCCCCGCAAAGCTGTAATTCTTGTCAGGGGGCTATTCAGAATCCACTTATATCCCAAGACATAGACGCAAAACCTAGTATATGACACACAATGTCTGGTCTCCTGAATAATTGATATGCCCCAGGGAGTCTTCCTTTTATTCTTTTTTCTATAGACTAAGTACACAAAAGTAGTTTTTTTTTTTTTTTTTGTACAACTCGGCACGGCTGAACAAAAAAACCTTACCACCCCGTCAGAACACTCTCTGGTCATCACTCTCGGCCATCAGAGAGCGCTGATCGGGAGCCGGTCATCAGACCTTTTTTGGTCATTCCCCTTCGACAGAAGCCGTCGGACTGGCTGCAGTACAATGGGCTGAATGTTGGCCAGTTTCTATTGAACTGGCCGATACCTCCTGACATTCAGCCCCTGTGTACTGGGCTTATGTATAGACCGGCTTAGAGAAAGTCAAAGGTTGTCTTCTAGGCACAAAATCTAGAGTAAGCTGCTAAATGTGATGGGAAACCATAATGACATGGGCAATCATGTTACAAAAGAATGTTGCTATTTTACTGGGTGATGTACATACTAGATAAGGAAATACTCTTCCTATGACGTTACCAAATACTAAAATAAGGGATGATGATTTAAATCGTACAAAGTAAGAAACTGCCTCCTAATTTACCAGATCTAAACATAACGGGAATGGTAAATTGCGGAGTATCCTGGGCACATGTTTTTTTTTAAAGCAATGCAAGATGGGCTGAAGCTGTTCTTAAGAGAGATGGTGGCCCTGATCTAGGTTCTTAGGGCCAGATTCACCAAAGAGATACGACGGCGTATCTCCTGATACGCCGTCGTATCTCTGTTTCTATCTATGCGACTGATTCATAGAATCAGTTACGCATAGATATCCATAAGATCCGACAGGTGTAATTGTTTTACACTGTCGGATCTTAGGATGCAGTACCGCGGCCGCCGCTGGGTGGAGTTTGCGTCGTAAACCAGCGTCGGGTATGCAAATTGGGATTTACGGCGATTTCCCGACGGATTTTCGCGATCGCTACGTCGCTGCTAGTCTAGTTTTCCGTCGCAAAGTTAGTCGTCGTTTGACCTGCCCTAACTTTACTCAGCAGTTTAAAGTATGGCCGTCGTTCCCGCGTCGAAATTTAAATTTTAACGTCGTTTGCGTAACACATCTGGGAATACGGAAGTACGCTACGCGCGTCTCCGTTCGAAAAAATGACGTCACGGCGCGCAAAGCACGACGGGAATTGCGAAACTGAGCATGCGCAGTAGGTCCGGCGCGGGAGCGCGCCTAATTTTAAATGGCACACGCCCATTTGAATTGGCCCGCCTTGCGCCGGAGGCTGCCAGCGTAGTTTTCATCGCAAGTGCTTTGTGAATCAGGCACTTGCGATGAAAACTTGCGGCGGTGTAACGTATCTACGATACGTTACGCCGCCGCTCACCTACATGAATCTGGCCCTTAATGCCCAAGCCCAGGTCCAAGAATTCCCCCTGCACTATATGGGTTTAAATGCTTATGTCTAGGAGGTACAGTAATGGGCATTATTACCTTAGATCCCTGCTCCGACGCTTCCTCTTCCACTCGAAGCTCCATTCTGTGGTCCGTCCCTCTGTGTCATGTACAATGCAGGACTATTAACCTTGTTGTATATTTAAGAGGAAGGAGTTTGTCCATGGCCATGACTGGTCTACAGAGGAGGCTGCAGGGGACCAGTTATATCGCTGCAGGGATCCTTCTGGGGTGCCGAATATATATATATATATATATATATATATATATATATATATATATATATATATATATATATATATATATATATATATATATATATATATATATATATATATATATTATACTGTGTATATATATATATAATTTTGAACTTGTACCTACAGGTAAGACTTACCTGTAGGTACAGTGAATATCTCCTAAACTTGCACTGTTTAGGATATTTTCCCACTGGATGCAGGCGGTGACGTCAACGGCACATGTGCTCTGAAGATCTGGCATACCGTGCCGGAGCCGAGAACTCTGTCACACATGGCGGGAGTGACATCATTGCGGCCCTAGCCACTCATGCAGCTGGAGCCCACAAACCTGGAAGGAAGACCGGGGAATGATGGAAGCCCTGTCAGCAGTGACAGTGCACCGCTGGAGGGCTTTGTTGTATGGTAAGTATTTCATAATGTGCTAGTATGCATACTAGCACATTATGCCATTGTCTTGCAGAGGATTTATTTATTTGTTTTTTATTTAATGCCACTGTTTACTACTGCTTTAAGGATTTATTATTATTAATAATAATTCCTTTGGAATTCCCGGAGTTGGGCTTTCGCCCTTGGGCTTTTGCCCTTTTGTCTCTGTGATCTAAGAAGGGAAGGTAGCACAACATAGTGATTGGCATTAGGCTGTGTACTCCTCAGAAGCCTTATGAAATGGTGCACAAATTGAATTCATGTAAATTGAGGGTACTGTAGCTTGGCGTGGGTGTTTCCCGGGTTGCAGTAGCAGTTTTCTCAACTTGCTTTGTTAGGTGAGATGATTGGTGGTTATGACAGGCCCTAACCTAAAATGACTAGGTCCGTTGGGTATTCTTCTGGCATTTGACCGTTTTCGCTATGTCTGCATAATTACATGCTAGTGAGTAGTTAGGAGGCTAGTTAATTAAAGGAGTATTTATATATATATATATATATATATATATATATATATATATATATATATATATATATATATATATATATATATATATATATATATATATATATATATATATATATATATAATATTATTATTATTTTTTTTTCATAGGCTTGTGTTAAAAGCAAATCATGCAAGTACAGAACCCAAACCTTTACTGAAAGATTTGAATTCAGTCCCACTGGGCTAATGCCCAGTAAAGTTTTTAGATCTTGAAGTTGCGTGTTGCTGGGTATTTTTTTTTTACTCCTATGAGTATCGAATATGGCATATTCGAGTATTCGCGATATATTTCGAATTTCGCGGTGAATATTCGCAATTCCGAATATTCGCATTTTTTCCAATTTTATTTTTAAAACAGATCACATCCTATCGACGTCTAAAAGCATTGCTGGTATGATTAGAGACCCTGGGCCGAGTAGCTAAGCTGAGGCGATCCTTTTATGTTGCCGAATTGAAAAAAAAAAAATTGCGAATTTTCGCTAATGCGAATGCGAAAATGATTGCGAATTTTCGATAACTGTGGTAGGAGAACTCTGATTGTCTCTGATGCAAAAGGGGGGGGCTTTGTGTATGTTTCTGTTATGAATATTTGTATGTTTGATATTATTTTTTTTTGTAAGAAGGAAAAAATTGCGCATACCTTAAAAAAAGGGGAGAATACAGCAGCAACTCAAAAATGTTATACAACATAAATTAATACAAGACAGAAAATGGAGTCGCTCTACAAGAATAAAAAATATGTCTAGTGACAAGACATGTGGGCAAATTATAAAATAAGCAAGCGCAAATAACTTGTGAAATACACAGTGAAACAAATATATAAAGAAATATAGTCCCAATAATAGAAAAATAATCTTTCATAAAAATGTCTTTGATATGTGAAGTGAAAAAAAGTCCAAAGCATGCAGCATGAACGTGTTCAATCTTTAAGGTGTTTGATTGACAAACGGCTGTGACAGATGGATAGAGTAAAGAATCACCACCAATGCAAAACACTTTTTATTTTCTATTGTAAAATATCACGAATATTCTGAGCCAATCAGAGTGCTCCTTCCGCATTTGCCGAATATTCGCAATTATTTTGTATTGTAAAATATCACGAATATTCTGAGCCAAGCAGAGTGCTCCTACAGCATTTGTCGAAATTGCGCAGTAAATATCGCATTCGCATTTTGCGAAATTTCGAAAAAATATCAAGAATATTCTGAGCCAGAGTGCTCCTACCGCAGTTATCGAAAATTCGCAATTATTTTCGCATTCGCAATAGCGAAAATTCGCAATCATTTCATTTCGATAAAATATCACGAATATTCGAATTTAGCGAATATATCTTGAATATTCGACTATATATTCGAGATATATCGCGAAATCGAATATGGCGTATTCTGCTCAACACTAATGAGGAGTGGAAAGCTTTGCACAGCTGATACAAATCCAGGAAACCCAGTTGATTATTTGAAGTGTATGAAAGTTCCCCTTTAAGAATAGCTTTCCATGAGCTTGTGCAAGTGCAGTGCAAGTTTAATGCATTTACATATGGAATCTAAATGGTACACAATGCAGCTGTGTATGTGAACATCTCTGTGTCCAAGTTAAAAAAGAGAAATATTCCATCTGTAGAACAGGATTATTCAAAATCCCCCAAACCAGACAGATTTACTAATGGATAAAGTATATGTAGTACGAGTTTCTCCTAGTTTACACGTGGATCAGTCCAAAGCGTGAAATGCTTTTCCAGGACTCAGTAAATTGAGGTTTATTCTATATCTATTGTTCAAGCCTAATCCTGAACACCTGCTCAACAGTCCAAAGGCAATTGTGTCACACCTACACATTGCTATCACACACACACACACACACACACACCTACACATTGCTATCACACACACACACACACACCTACACATTGCTATCACACACACACACACACACCTACACATTGCTATCACACACACACACACACACACATTGCTATCACACACACACACACATTGCTATCACACACACACACACACCTACACATTGCTATCACACACACACACACACACCTACACATTGCTATCACACACACACACACACACCTACACATTGCTATCACACACACACACCTACACATTGCTATCACACACACACACCTACACATTGCTATCACACACACACACACACCTACACATTGCTATCACACACACACACACACACCTACACATTGCTATCACACACACACACCTACACATTGCTATCACACACACACACACACACACACACCTACACATTGCTATCACACACACACACCTACACATTGCTATCACACACACACACCTACACATTGCTATCACACACACACACACCTACACATTGCTATCACACACACACACCTACACATTGCTATCACACACACACACACCTACACATTGCTATCACACACACACACACACACCTACACATTGCTATCACACACACACACACCTACACATTGCTATCACACACACACACCTACACATTGCTATCACACACACACACCTACACATTGCTATCACACACACACACCTACACATTGCTATCACACACACCTACACATTGCTATCACACACACACACACACACACCTACACATTGCTATCACACACACACACCTACACATTGCTATCACACACACACACCTACACATTGCTATCACACACACCTACACATTGCTATCACACACACCTACACATTGCTATCACACACACCTACACATTGCTATCACACACACCTACACATTGCTATCACACACACACACACACCTACACATTGCTATCACACACACACACACACACACCTACACATTGCTATCACACACACACACCTACACATTGCTATCACACACACACACACACACACACACCTACACATTGCTATCACACACACACACCTACACATTGCTATCACACACACACACCTACACATTGCTATCACACACACACACCTACACATTGCTATCACACACACACACACACACACACACACACCTACACATTGCTATCACACACACACACACACTCACCTACACATTGCTATCACACACACCTACACATTGCTATCACACACACACACACACACACACACACACACACCGCTATCACACACACACCTACACATTGCTATCACACACACACCTACACATTGCTATCACACACACACACCTACACATTGCTATCACACACACACACCTACACATTGCTATCACACACACACACCTACACATTGCTATCACACACACACACACCTACACATTGCTATCACACACACACACACCTACACATTGCTATCGCACACACACCTACACATTGCTATCACACACACACACCTACACATTGCTATCACACACACCTGCACATTGCTATCACACACACACACACACACACACACACACACACACACCTACACATTGCTATCACACACACCTGCACATTGCTATCACACACACACACACCGACACATTGCTATCACCTACACATTGCTATCACACACACCTACACATTGCTATCACACACACACACACACCTACACATTGCTATCACACACACACACACACACACCTACACATTGCTATCACACACACACACACACACCTACACATTGCTATCACACACACACCTACACATTGCTATCACACACACACACACACACCTACACATTGCTATCACACACACCTACACATTGCTATCACACACACACACACACACCTACACATTGCTATCACACACACACACACACCTACACATTGCTATCACACACACACCTACACATTGCTATCACACACACACACACACACCTACACATTGCTATCACACACCTGCACATTGCTATCACACACACACACACCTACACATTGCTATCACACCTACACATTGCTATCACACACACACACACACACACACACCTACACATTGCTATCACACACACACCTACACATTGCTATCTCACACACACACACACACACACACACACCTGCACATTGCTATCACACACACCTGCACATTGCTATCACACACACACACACACCTACACATTGCTATCACACACACACCTACACATTGCTATCACACACACACACACACACACACACACACACCTACACATTGCTATCACACACACACACACACACACACCTACACATTGCTATCACACACACACCTACACATTGCTATCACACACACACACACACCTACACATTGCTATCACACACCTGCACATTGCTATCACACACACACACACCTACACATTGCTATCACACCTACACATTGCTATCACACACACACACACACACACCTACACATTGCTATCTCACACACACACACACACACACACACACACCTGCACATTGCTATCACACACACCTGCACATTGCTATCACACACACCTGCACATTGCTATCACACACACACACAGCTACACATTGCTTTTGTGAAGAGATGAGGACTTTCACCTTTTTTACAATCTTAAAGCTGAACTACATTGCATCTGAGCACCTCACACTGAAAATGATTTTTTTAAATTTCAAAGCAAGCTCCCCATCTATCCATGTCTGTATGCTTTATTTTGCTTTGAAAATCGCCCCCTAGCACTGCGATATGCAAACTGATTTGGGAGTGTCATTAACTTTTAACTGACACTCCCAGGAGTTGGCATAGGGCAGTGTGAACTGCCGCCGGGAAACATGCGATGCAGGAACCCACAGTGGATTCGCAGGGTTCCCGCATCGCAGCAGTATGAGCCGGCCCTTAAAGCGGATTTTTTTGCCCCCTACAGCGACGTATGCCGCAAGTTATGCAAGCTGCTGGATCCTGGAGAAATCATGTGTACAGGAATGCCCGGTCCTCTGCCTGTCTGAATTGTGGGGGATAATCGCTTCAGGTCTCTGAGCTGAACTTAAGAAGTTCCCATTGAGGACCGCCCTTTTGCTTCCTTCTCGCCCATTGACAAAAGTTCTTCGATTGTGTTTGTGTGTAACAAGATCTATGAATTGGAAAGAGTCACAGATTCTCTCCCTCTCATTCAGATTGAGTTGCAGGAAGTGTAATCGATAGACTTTTCTCGGTTGATGAGCAGGGAGGAAGGGGTGGGTCCTGCCCAAAGCTGTTATCTTCCTCGCTGCTGATGGTTCAGACACAGGAAGAGGACCTGTCATCACTTCAGACTTCTCCAGGATCCAGCAGGACATGGGATATACTTCAAGCGGTATTAAACCCAAAACCAACATTTTTTTATATATTGACGCTTACCAGTCATTGGATGTGGTGGCTGCATCAGTTTTCTTCTCTTTGGCTTTTCCCTTGGTGATCTGGCCAACAACACCCCCTCCTGTATTAGTAAGAAAATACTCTGGAAGAATGAGCACAAAAGGCACAGACGCAATTTCTGTCTGAGGGGAGGGTATTGGCAGATTTAAATACGCCAACAAATGGAAGCCAAATTCCAGCTTAAACTTTATAATCCATTACAGCAAACTGTTTTGACCTTTTTGGGATAAAGGTTTTACATGAATGAATAAAAGCTATTTTAAAGCGATAAGTGGTTTACCTCATCCTTGTAAACTGATGTATTCTGCTGGAGAGCTTGTGCTTTTAAAAAACAGCAGACTTGCTGGCTGGATCATCCGATTTAAAATGGAAGAAAGCCTAAAAAAAAAAAAAAAAAAAAAATGTATGCAACAATGGCATCTAAAAATGGGTAAGCTCTGTAGTATAATAAATGTTTGCGTTTTTTGGGTTTAAGACTGCTTTCATTGCAGGAAAGATAGGCCACTAAGGCTGTAGGAATAAAATAATTGTTAGGTAAACCTCAGCTTTAACTTGTTTAAAGCGGAGCTCCACCCTAAAGTGGAACTCCCGCTGATCGGATCCCCCCCCCCTCCGGTGTCACATTTGACACCTTTCAGGGGGGTGGGGGGTGCAGATACCTGTCTAAAGACAGGTATTTGCACCCACTTCCGGGCCACAGTCTGCGGGCAGGACGTCGCCTCCCGTCCCCCCCATTGTGTGCTGGGAACACTCGGCTCCCAGAGCACAGCGGGAGCTAATCACCAGGCACAGCGCGACTCGCGCATGCGCCGTAGGGAACCTGGCAGTGAAGCCGGAGCGCTTTACTTCCTGGTTCCCTTACCGAGGATGGCGGGGGGCAGCAGAGTGACGAGCGATCGCTCATCCTCTGCTGCGGACAGCGCTGGACTCCAGGACAGGTAAGTGTGCTGATATTAAAAGTCAGCAGCTGCAGTATTTGTAGCTGCTGACTTTTTTTATATAAATTTTTTTTTTTTTTTTTTTTTTAGCGGACATCTGCTTTAATATCATTTTATAGGTATGGAGTTCTTTTTTTTTTTTTTTTTTTTCTTTCTCGGGAATGTGATCACTTTTATATAATGTTTTAATGCAAATGTTTTGTTTTTCATTTCTATTTTAAACTGAATGGGTTGTTTACATCTATTGTTTAAGCACATATGTTTTAATTCCTTATGTTGACTGTCCTGTGCTCATTTTCTTTTAAGGGTTAAATCTAAGATTTGGTCACCTATTGTAAATGAAGAAGGCAAATCAAACCCATATAAAATGAACCTATCATCGGCTCCTCAGGTAAATGCTATTTTATTCTCAAATTGTATCGATTGATTAGAGGATGATGGATAATTTTGTTCATGGAGTTCTCAGCAGAACAGCAACCTATGATGTGTCCAACTACAGACCTTGTGTGCTTGATTTAGGTTTGTCATTGTAGGTTGATTGACAGTTACAGGCTATGCTGTATTAAGTCTTTTATGCCCCCCTAGGTAAATGCAGAATTCTAAAGAACAAACTTAAAAAAAAATTGATAAAGCATAATTCCAGTACATAATTTGCCATCTGTATAATTCCCCCCTCCTGGAGAATAAAATGCATGAATTTTGACAATGAGGTGCATGTGCCCATTCATAGCCAATCACAAGTTTGTATTGCATGTTGGGTGTCCCTCTTGTGGTTGGTTTTCAGAAGCAGCGTGAGCATGCGCTTTGCGGCTAAAAAAGTATTCACATTGAGTAGGAGTGAGGTCAGGCAGGTCTGATGCTGACTTTTATTTTATTTGGATTAACTTGCATTAGTCCTAATTAAACGGCTACAGTCTGAATTTTTGTGTAGATCCGAGATCAGAGCTGAAGATCTCTTTAAATATAATTTAACAAGAATGTATCAGATTTTGAAGCTTGGAGAGCTCACCTTCCTATCTAGATGTGCACAATTGTGTTTCTGCACACTCTTATTTAAGAAGCACTATAGGCATCCTGTTAAAGAAGTATGGCCAAAGCGTTTTTTGGCTATATTTCTCCTGTGGATCACAGGAGTGAAAATCGTTCTGCAATCTTGTGGCCTGTTTCAGCAGACAGCGGGCTGAAACCTGCTGTCGGCTGACATCACTCAGCTGGTCCAGGCTCAGGAAAGATGTCGACCGTATGGTCAAGACCCACCCAGATGCTTGGACCGGCACCTGCCTCAGCCTCTTGATGATCCACCAAGATCCTAACCCGGCCCCACCCACCCCCTCCACAGCCCAGGGCTCCAATGAGCACTGGAGGAAAGAGCAGAGAGCCGGTGACTGACAGTCATGGCTCTCTTCTTAGAGTGGAGGGGAGAACTGAGTGATCAGCAGTGTTTGAACGCTCATTTCTCAGTGCACAAGGAAGTGACAGCCGACTCCCTGATGATGTGCCGCAGTGCATGCACTGTAGCATACACTGCATCCTCCGGGAATGTATGACTTTGGTATGCCAGGAGACTGGGGGGCAAGTGACATGCCATTCCCGCCTAGGCAAGACTATAGGAAGTGGTGTAGAGAGAATTCCCTGAGAAGCCAAGTATATATAATATATATATATAATTTTTTTTAGTTTAAGAGGAGCCATGTGGATAATCCTCCAGCCAGCAAAATTGCTGTACACTTCAGTGTTTTAAACAATGGGGCAAAAAAGTCCTGCCCCCCCCCCCCAATCTATGCGTCTGGTCCCTAATCTACATGCGTGGATTCCAATGGGCTTTTTTTTCTTCAAGGAGCACGTGATTTCGTCTTTTAAAAAGGGTGGGCTCAGGGCACAGCCAGTTGTGTGACATTTAGCAAATTAATATTTGCAAATGTCTCCCTGTTTCTCCACCCTTCCAATCAGGAAGCGGGTCCCGATTGACTGTGAGTCCTAACTCCTGATTGGCTTGGAAGAGACGGGGGGGCAAGATGGGGTAAGTGCAGGAGTGACAAGCCATCGATCAGGGGGTTATTGGGTTGGCCACCCCCTGCAAGAACATTGAGCACCAGCCTCCACTGCCACCTTGTATAAAAGTGCATGCATTTGATAGATGGAAGTAGGGTTAGAACCTCTATCTGGTTTTATTGCTGTCTATTCTGTCTCAGTGCCAGCTACATCTGCTAATTTCTTGTCCTGGTAAAACCCCAGGGGGGTACAGCAATAGAAACCTGATAGAAGTTCTGGCCCGTTCTATTAAAAACAGTTGGAAAAACATTTTGATTGGTGTCGGGCTGTTCCTGCTTTGGTCAGTTATTCCCAAATGCCTCTCTGAGGCTTCTACGGCTCCACCTAGTGGCAGTACGAAGTCATTGCTGCCATTATTCTAGTATTAGAATTGCCAGCCTTTGTCACCAGCCAGTAAAATAAACTCTCCAGTCCTGTATGTAAATGAATAAAGTTACAGCATTAGAATTCTCCCATGAAAAAAGAGCAGCCTCTGATATCTGGGGAGAGGGTGATTGTGATGAGGTCAGTCATGGTAGCGTGTGCAATATTTTGAGTGTGTTGATCTGCTTCCGTAGAGACATGATGTAATCACAAGGGTGTGTCATTTTAGCTCTAGGTGTGATAAGAATGGAGTAACAGGGCTATTGTTTCATGATCTGGAGTCGGTGTAACCTCATTGCTCTGGAATGTCGGCGAGTTCCTTGCCCTGTGGGAAGTTCAGGGAACATTTTCATTGCTGAGGCTGTGCTAAAAGTTCCCGGTGTGAGTGTAGTTTTTATAGATACATTTTAAGTACACTAGAAGTTTATCTTCAAAGGATGCCAGGATGTTTTTATGTACCAATGTAATAAAAGTAACGGGCAATACAATGACGCACATAACGACTTCATCATCATACATTTTTTTTTTTAGGGCTGTGATATGTCATTGCATGGTGAATGGGCACAGACACAACATGGCTCACTGTCCTTTAAAGAGACCCTGGCACCAACTTTACAAATTTTAGGCAAATGCACAGGAAAATCCAGAATATAAAGCAGTAGTAAACCACCAGCGTGTTTTTTTTTTTTTTTTTTTTAAACAAATTTATCATGTGCTAGTATGCATACTAGCGCATTATGTGAAACTTTAAATAGAAGCAATGATTAAGAATAAATCTTTTGGGAAATCAGCTGAATATGTAAATTAGGGGTGTCCAACCTTTTTTGACCTTCCTGGCCACATTAGAAGACGAGGAATTGTATTGGGCCAATAAGACAATAAGAATAGCTGATCGGCAGAAAATGTCGGGTAGATCTCAAGTTAATGATCACCGATATAGAAAATGTACCCATCTAAATAATACTTAATTTTATTGTAGTATTTAATTTTTTTCTAAAAGTAAAAGAGGGCAACATACAGCTGTATGGTTGTATCTAGGGGTGGGCGGTGCCCCCACCTACCCACGACCTCCCTTTACCTCCCCACACAGCACGTAGTGGGAGGGGGGTTGCATTTCAGCACTATCAGGAGTCCCTGTATTTATTACTGCCAGTGCTATTACAAAAACTGCATCCCTCCAGCCAAGCCTGTGCCTAATTTGTCACCGCTGGCCCCTGTGGCTGCTATGCTTGCACAGTATCCCCCGGCATCCCTCCATTTATGCTGGTCCCTGCCAGCCACCACGGCTTCTATGCTTGCACAGTATCCCTGGCATCCCTCCATTTATGCTGGTCCCTGCCAGCCACCGTGGCTTCTATGCTTGCACAACATCCCTCCATATGTGCTTGTCCCTGTGGCCTGCTATGCTTGCACAGCATCCCTCCATATGTGGATGTCCCTGCCCGCCACCGTGGCTTCTATGCTTGCACAGCATCCCTGGCATCTCTCCATATGTGGATGTTCCTGCCCGCCACCGTGGCTTCTATGCTTGCACAGCATCCCTCCATATGTGGATGTCCCTGCCCGCCACCGTAGTTTCTATGCTTGCACAGCATCCCTCCATATGTGGATGTCCCTGCCCACCACCGTGGCTTCTATGCTTGCACAGCATCCCTGGCATCTCTCCATATGTGGATGTCCCTGCCCGCCACCGTGGCTTCTATGCTTGCACAGCATCCCACCAGACATGCTCTTGGGCCACGGGTTGGACACCCCTCATGTATACCAATGGGTGGAACATCATAAAACAATATCCTGTCTTTATATTGTCCCTTGAAATTTGATGGCGGCTCATTGTGAAGAAAGGGAAAGTCCTAATCTTTGTTACTTGTACCCAGAATTCTTGATGTAAAATTACGACATCTTTAGAAGTTACTTTGTAAAGCCTAAATCCAGTCCTTTTTTAGTGTAGAGTTGATAAAGCTGAGAAGAATCTGAACTTTTTTTATTCTTTTTTTATTTTTATTTTTTTTATTCTTTTTAGTCTTCTTTTTCTTTTTTTATTCTTTTTTTTATTCTTTTTTTATTCTGCCTCTCACCCTATTGGGGAGAGTCTAACCATTCACCACTCTACAGATGTATTTCTGTGTCCCCATTGGGGAGATTGAAAGGGATAGATGGGGGGGAAATCAATAAAAACCTAAAGGGGCTCAATCTAGAATAAAATGTGGTTTGGCCAGATTTGCGCTTTTTAAAGAGAAGTTACTCTGTGCTGCGTTTTTATTCACATTTTCAATTGTCACCAAATGTTGGATGGTATTGTGTGTTGCATGAGTTTTGGCTGTGTTGTCACTTCACGCATGCATGTTAGTCACTTCTGATTTTCCTTCTGGTCCCCTTGCATGCAGGAAGTAAAAGCGATAGGAGCCGCACACAATCGAAGTGCTATGCCATTCGCTTCTGGCTCCGCTTCCAGCACTCCCAAAGTGATCACTGCCCTGTACAACAACCCAGCCGGCCTCTATTCCTCTGAAAACATCCAAACCTTCAATAACACGTTGGAGTCCAAATCGACAAACGGTGCCCATGTTGCCCAAGTGTCAAACCAAGAGTAAGTGTTGATTATCTGGCATGTAATGTTGATGAGAAATTTGATGTGTGGTTACCATGCAGGATGCTTGCTGCTCTGTAAACTTGTACTAGCTGCATCTGCCCATTTTGTGAGCCCTATCCACTCCAATTGGGCACCCAATAATGGATCTATTTTATCTTCATTAATGACCTCACAAGGAACAAGGGGTCTAGTTGTTATAAAACATTTTGTTGCAGGAACGTCTGAAGCAGGGGTCTCCAAACATTCTCAACAAAGGGCTGGTTTATTGTCCTTCAGACTCTTGGAGGGCCGGACTTTGGCCAGCGGGAGTGAAAACTTTCCTGGTATCAGTGGGAGTAAACATCTGGTATTAGTGGGAGGAATATTGCCCCATTGCTGGTATCATAGGGAGGAATAGTGCCCCATTAGCGGTGTCAGTGGAAGAAATGGTGTTCCATTGTCGGTGTCAGATGGCAGAATAGTGCCTTGTATCATTGGGAGGGATAGTGCTCCAAGGGCAGGATAAAAGGAAGCAAAGGGCCACATCCGGCCCTCGGGCCGCAGTTTGGAGACCACTGGTCTAAAGCATTCATGCAAATTGAATGAAATGTCACTGGTTGCTTTCTAAAAGACGAATTCCTTTTATTGTCTGCTCCATCTAGTGGCCAAAATGTGGTATAGTTTTCTCGCTGAGGTATTTCAGAAAACTATACATTTTGACCACTAGATGGAGCTGATGATAAAGGAATTAATCTCTCAGAAAATATACAGTGACCTTTCCTGCAGTTTGCACAAATTCTACTGACATTTCTGCAACAAATGTTTTATAAATCGACTCCCAAGTCCTGACAGGGTCACAATATACTAGATTTTCAAGACCATGTGATGGAGAAATCTTTAATACAGTTCTCAATAAAATAAAAATGGCACATTTCACAGTATTGTCAATAGGATGTGTACACTGTATCACAATTCAGAAGGAACATGTCAGGATAATATGGGAGCTGTCATTGATTTCAAAGTGTATCAGAATCTAAAAACAAAACTGTAATATATTGCAGATTGCCGGTCCTTAGATTTAGTGGCTGCATTCATTTTTGTTTTTGTTTTTTAAAGTTTTTTTTCCCCCACTATGATTTCATCTGGTAATCTGCAGATAACACAATTCTTTTCCTTCATGTCTACTCTAATTTCTCCTCTGTACTATGGAGGGAGCTATGGTTGTCCTACAGACCTGCCTGTCTGCCTTTGTTTATTATTATTATACAGGATTTATATAGCGCCAACAGTTTGCGCAGCGCTTTACAACAGTACCATACATGGTGGATTGATAGGAATATTGGTAGATGAGGATATTTTATGCTTTTATGCTTTCTTTTGACCTGACCAGAAGTGACAATGATACAGAATTTCAAAATATACACCTACATTTTCCATGGTACTTTGAAGGCAAGATACATAAAACACAAAGTGATAAAATTTGTGCCAACCTTGTTCAGTGTTGCATTAAAAACGGCAATAAAATTCCATAAAGGCTGGCACATTACTTATGCACTAAATTATCAAAAGTATTGGGACACCTGCCTGTTACACGCACAAAAACTTTAATGGCATTCCAGTCTTGGTCTGTACAGTTCAATATCGAGTTGGCTAACCCTTTGCAGCTATAACAGCTTTAACTCTTCTGGGGAGGCTGTTCACAAGGTTTAGGAGTGTCTATGGGAATGTTTGACCATTCTTCCAGAAGAGCATTTGTAAGATCAGGCACAGATGTTGGACGCTCTATTTCATCCCAAAAGTGTTCAATCGGGTTTAAGGTCAGGACTCTGTGCAGGCCAGTGAAGTTCCTCCACCTCAAACTATGTCTTTATGGACCTTGCTTTGTACACTGGTGCGTAGTCATGTTGGAACAGGAAGGGGCCATCTCCAAACTGTTCCCACAAAGTTGGGAGCATAAAATTGTCCAAAATGTCTTTGCTGACGCCTTAAGAGTTTCTTTCACTGGAACTAAGGGGCCAAGCCCAACCCCTGAAAAACAACCCCACACCATAATCCCCCTTCCACCAAATTATTTGGACCCGTGCACAAAGCAGGCCCATAAAGACATGTATGAGCGAGTTTGGGGTGCAGGAACTTGACTGGCCTCAACATGATGGAACACCTTTGGGATGAATTAGAGCAGAGACTGAGCCAGGCCTTCCTGACCTCACAAATGAACTTCTGGAAGAATGGTCAAACATTCCCACAGACACTGCTAAACCTTGTGGACAGCCTTCCCAGAGGAGTTGAAGCTGTTATAGCTGCAAAGGGTGGGCCAACTCAATATTGAACCTTGCGGACGAAGACTGGGATGCCATTAAAGTTCATATGTGTGTAAAGCAGTGGCGGCTGGTGCACAACATTTTTTGGGGGGGCGCAAACAAACTGGAAAAAACAAACAAACCGCCAAGCGCAGCCACTGTGCCCTGCCAAGCGCAGCCACTGTGCCCCGCCAAGCGCAGCCACTGTGCCCCGCCAAGCGCAGCCACTGTGCCCCGCCAAGCGCAGCCACTGTGCCCCGCCAAGCGCAGCCACTGTGCCCCGCCAAGCGCAGCCACTGTGCCCCGCCAAGCGCAGCCACTGTGCCCCGTCAATTGCCGCCACTGTGCAGGCAGACCAACACATTTCAGAAAATCCTTTCTCGGGGGTATAGAGGGTATGGCCTATATTACAGATTACACATAACCAAATAAACCAGCCAGGCTTAAAAAAAAATCCCAGAACTGGGTAGTGCCTTGCCACCTTTCCCCATCTGTAGGCCAAGCAGAGCTGGCATCATGCATACACTGAGGTCACAGGAGATGCAGTCTGATCATTACTGCAGACCCTATTGTGGGCAGAGGTGTTGGGAAAAATCCAAATGTCTTATTATTCTGTCAGTACTTGGGCTCATCTTGCACATTACAATCAGACTATACCATTTTTGTACAATCAGGTTTAGATATACCAACATTTTGTAATTTGGGGACCTACCCAACTAACTAATTTATATTAAGTCAGACAGGCCTTTGCACTGCATACCACTTGGTAGATCTAAAAGAGATGGTACAATTGTGTGTGTGTGTGTGTGTGTGTGTGTGTCTTTAGTCCCCATCTGTGAATGAAGCTTGGAAATGGCTGATGGATCCAAAGCTAGCACTCTCAGGCAGCTTTGGCAACTCCATGATTTCTACTCCCAATGGTTCTGACTGAATACAGCTTTGAAGTGACAGTAAAGTCTTGTGTTTTTTTTTTTTTTTTTTTTATATAAAAATAATTATTATTATACAGGATTTATATGGCGCCAACAGTTTACGCAGCACTTTACAATTTGAGGGTAGACCGTACAAATACAATACACTTTAATACAGTAGGAATCGGCTTACAATCTAAGATAATAAACATGTTATACTTGCCTGCTCTGTGCCGTTGGTTTTGCACAGAGCAGCCCCGATCCTCCTCTTCTCGGGTCCCTCTTCTGTGATCCTGGCCCCTCCCTCCTGTTCAGTACCCCCCCACAGCAAGCCGCTTGCTATGGGGGCTCCCTGTGTCCATTCAGACACGGTGCCCCGACCCAGCCCCGCCCTTTCTATCCCCTGATAGGCTAGTTGACTTTGACAGCAGTGGCAGCCAATGGTGCTGCTGCTGTGTCTCAGCCAATCGGGAGGGAGAATCTCGGACGGCTGAGACACTCGTGGACACAGAGGGACCTCAGGTAAGTATTAGGGGGGCTGCTGCACAAAGAATCTTTTTATCTGAATGCATAGAATGCTTTAGGATAAAAACCTTCTGACTTTACAACCACTTTAATCTCGAAGGATGATGCTCTTGTACGCTAGTGACTGCGTAGGGTATTTTTCTGTAAGTGTGGTATCCTGAATGATCCGTAAAACATGTTATTGGTTCTTTCTTGTTCTGACCATATGTTTTCTCTCCATCCACATGCCTTCTACAGATCGACTGATGAAAAAACTAACAATATGTTTTTTCATTTACCAGAGACCTGTCAAATTTCAACGTGCTTTCAGCATGACTTACCAACCACTAAAATCACCATCAGGCTCCATCAGGTGCTTTCCTATTAATACGTCTGCTCATAGTGCCATCAGCAGAGAGCCTTATGCTCCACAATGTCATAACATTCTTCATCTGATGCTACCAAATTCCAACCTGTATATTAACATAGTTACTGTATATAGAAGTAATCCATATTCCTTTTTAACGATGAATGCATTATTAGATTTCTCTAAGGTGGCACAGATGTAAAACCACTATATAGTTTTATGAGCCTTTACTGTTAAAATATCATTTTTTTTAAATAAAAACATAAAGGCTAAATTTGAAGTTTTTTTATACTTAATGTTGCAAGGTTGTCAATGTAGTTTAATACAATTGCCAAATGCAACAGAAATTATTAATATTTTTTTTTTCTCTCTTTTTTTTTTTTCTTCTTCTTTTGTTTCTGATCTTGTAATATGTTTGCCTTGGACCTGTAACCGGGCTTTAGTCCCTTCTCTCCCTCTGTGATGTTTAAGGCTCCCATGGCTTCTGTGTATTACCCTCTTCAGTCTTGTACCGCCCCTGGCTCCTTGCAAAGGCGGCACAGCACCTCTTCAATCCCGACTCAAGTGCGAGTGGGCCCTGAAGAGTTAAAACAAGCTGCACAGATCTGTCCCAACAGCCCAGTGGAGGTGGATATTCCTGGACTAAAAGTCATGCACAACCAGTTTAACTCCCCATTACAGCTCTATTCCCAAGAAAACATTTTGGACACTTTGCAGGGCCAGATCTCTTCCATTAACCCAACTTATTCCAGGTAACATTGCCTGTGTGCACACATCCCCGGCACAGTGCATGCTTACTGGAGTGTAACTGCATGCTGCTCACCTTCATGTATTGTGCTTGTGTTCTCATTGCACCCACCATGCGCAGATAATGCTGCTTATATACTGCCATTCACCGTCGCTATATAATGCATCAGTCACAGTAATACTATTGGCATTTTCCAGTGTGTGAATTGTGTATTATGGCTGGCTGTATACTATATATTTGTAAGGCTTGTACAATTTTTACATGGCCTGTTTGCTTGACTTTTTTTATTTTATTTTTTTTTCATTTGGCCGAGTTGAGATTTATCTTCTATGTGTACAAAGTTACAGAACGTTCTTCAAACGTATTTTTCTTAAAGCTAAACTCCCGGAGAATAAATAAACTTTACCCTTGCTGTGGGTCCTTTTCTGCTCTGCAAGGGTTTACAGCTAATTTTCCCTAGAGCAGGGGTCTCCAAACTTTCTAAACAAAGGACCAGTTTACTTCAGGCTTTAGGGGGCTGGACTGTGGCCAGCAGAAGCAGAAATTGCCCCGGTGCATTGCCAAGAAATGAGATTTGCCATCGGATGAGATGGTCCGCCTCCATCACATCCTATTGGCTCACTCCTGTCACGTGACATATTTAAACGTCAAGTATCGACGCGAACATCAGTCTCAGCTAGGCTATCATAGGGAGAGGATCTCCTCTCCCTGTGATAGCTGAAGCTGCACGGAGCTGGTGCACGGAGCTGTGCCTGCGCACTACTACTTTACCTGCACCCGATGCTCTACTTTCTGTTCCCCGTTCCCTGAGCCTTAACGGGGGACGGGGAGTAGAGCTGCGGGCGTGGGGTGTAGTTAGCGCTGGCGGGAGGCATGCTGACAGCGCTATCGGACATTGGGATCCCGATAGCGCTGTGGATCTATCGCGCTCGCGGGGAGGCATGACAGCGCTATCGGGCAGAGGGATCCCGATATCGCTGTAGATCCCGAAGTGACATTGTAATGAAGAAGAACATTTATTAGCCTGACATTGTAATAAAGGAGAACATTTATTAGCCTAGTAAATGTATGAGCTTCTGTGGCCCGATTCCGCTCTCGGAATCGGGCCACAGAGGCCATGTGAGCTCCGTGCACCAGCTCCGTGCAGCTTCAGCTATCACAGGGAGAGGAGATCCTCTCCCTATGATAGCCTAGCTGAGACTGATGTTCGTGTCGATACTTGACGTTTAAATATGTCACGTGACAGGAGTGAGCCAATAGGATGTGATGGAGGCGGACCATCTCATCCGATGGCAAATCTCATTTCCTGGCAGTGCACCGGCATCAGTTGGACTAAACAATGCCCAATCATTGGGTGGAATGGTGCTTTATTGTTGGTATGAGTAGTAATCCCACATAGATGGTGTAAGGGGAAGGAGTGGTGCCCCATCATTGTGCTCCAAGGGCTGGATAAAAGGAAGCTAATGGCCACAGTTTGGAGACCCCTGCCCTAGAGGATAAGGAACTAGGTAATATACTTACATTATTTCTTGGTAGCCATTACTCTCCCCTTCTTCCCAATGTCCTAGGTTTTGGGTGGGCCCTCTGTGTCCTCACATGCAATGCAGAACTGCTGGTGATACATTGTACGAGGTGACGTTAGAGGGCTGTGACTGGTTGGGCAACAAAGATGATTGGCTTCAGGGGACTGATCTTGCAGTGTAGAGAAACCCTCCCGGAGTTCAGCTTTTAAATTGCATCTCTAGCCAAAACTTTTTTCTGTTTTTGTATGGAATAGGAAAGAGTTCTAACCCATTACGGGTCTTTGTTTTCTGTAACTTCAGTGGGAGGATTCACTTTTTTTTTTTTCTCATCTTGGTGGTCATTACCGGGGCAAAAAGTGATGGAAATACCAAAATGTTAGTTCTCATTGTAGGATTTCTCCTGACATTCTGCTTGGTATTATTTCTTCTGGAGACAAATGTCTAAGAGGGGATTTCCACTTATTTCCTGTTGTGTCTCCAGGACAGGAAGTGATGTCAAACCTCCCATGTTTCCTGATGCATAAACAGACTATAAGGTTATCCATGGTTTCCAGAAGGAGATACTCAGATTTGGCTTGTTTAGTATTCCAATACAAACTGTGAATAAGTTCCAACTATTGGTTATACATCTTCTAACTCCTGTTTTTGGTAACACTAAAGAGAGCCTTTCTTTTAAAGGTTCCCGGCTCCAGGGCCGTCATCCCTATCCTGGCTTCACTGCCTACGGAGTTGGTGACTTGGGGAAAAAAAACATGCAGCCAGTGAAATCCTGTAAAGTCTAAACTCCCATCCTTTATGCCAGTTCTGGAACATTGACTTACTAAGGCATAAATCAAAATGGGGATAGCCTACCCTTTTTAAAAGCAAGAATGGCTTCCCTTTCTCTCCTTAAACATTATCTATCTACATCGTGTGTGTGTGTGTGTGTTTTTCCCCCCCCCAATATGCCCAGTTCTCATATCCTGTAGCACCATTGATCTTTGATTGTAGGGCTGTTGTCTCCTATTTTTTAGCCCCATATGCTGTCAGAACTGAATACAATAAAATGCATGACATAATAATTTCACCACTTTCAATTTGGTATGATTTACTTTTCTTCATTTCATAGGTTGGATAATGAATATAAAGTCAAATTTTCATTTGTCCGTTAGTTTTATAGGATTTGAATTCTTCCCAGAAGAAAAGTGCATGAAAAAGCAAAGCTATTGGAGTTTAGCCAGTAACATGACCTCAATAGAAATGGTTTTCTGTATAGACAAGCAGTCATTGGCCCTCTACAGTTTGTGTATTCAGAAAAGCTATAAATGTTTGGTTGTTAAATTCTTAAAGCATCAGTGTGCAGTAACTTTTATTATTTATTTTGTACATTACCAAAAAAACGAACCAATTTTTTTTTTTAAATCTCTAATATCCAAAAAAAATAAAAAATACATTCTTGGGTAATGCGGTAGAGAGATTCGTTTTTTGGTATATTGCAAAAGTTATACTTAAGAGTTCACTTCTTCTGTACCCATTTAGCATTTTACAAATTGGCTCAGACACCAATGTATCATATGGGGGTGCCCTGTGTAAGCTCAACTTGGAGTTTACACAAGATTTCTCCCTGCTGCTGGTGGTGAGCAGAACTGTGCAGAGGTTTGCTTTAAAGCCCAAATGAACACCCAGTTTAAACCATTAAAATACATTCTGGAGTTTTCAATGTCTTTCAGTTTGTCTTTAGTCGAAAGCAGCCACAGCATGAGTAGAAAATACTTTTCTGCCAGCGGCTGCAAAGTGGGGCCTTTGCTCTCTGTATGAATGTAGTTGCCTTATTGGAAAATGTTCCCATGCCCCCTGTTGATTCAGACCTAGAACTCTGCAATCGGCAAAGCTCATGCCCCCTGTTGATTCAGACCTAGAACTCTGCAATCGGCAAAGCTCATGCTCCCTGTTGATTGTTACGGTCTGACAAGCACAAAAGCCAGAGCTCTCCAAAGAACTACTTCCTATAGAGTGCAAATCTTCCGCTGCTGGCAGGGACAGGCTTTTCGTTTCAAGCTGTGACTTCTTTAGAATGAGAACTGCAAGACATTTAACGTCTTTTTTTGTTTTGATGCACCTGGAATGAATTCAGAGGTTCATTGGACTGTAAAGTAAACCCATGGCTTTGCCCTGCATAGGCAAATCACTGGTTTCCATTCAGTAATACAAATTAAAAAACAGTTTAGACATTATCTCTCTCCTTTTTGTTGTGTTGATAAGTATATTTTAGATTGTAGCATGTATTCATGCTACAATCCTGTCATGTACTTTTGTCAAGTGGTATGAAATATGTGTTTTCCTATTATTTAATTCAGTGTAGAACGGCCTCTTCCGCCTCCTCCTCCTCCACAAGCACGGCAAATTGACACGGACTCCGAGGTATACAAGATGCTGCAGGAGAACCAGGAATCAAATGAACCCCCAAGACAGTCTGTCTCCTTCCTAGTACTGCAGGACATATTGGAGAGCGATGAGAAAGGCAAGTAATAAACCTTAATTATAGAACATTTTGGGAAGATGGCTTTCCAAAATAGATAGCTGTGAGTTTATAGTCCCATTTATTTGTAACCTGAATGTACAGTACCCTGATATCCCTTCTGGATGTGTGTGTGTAATATATATATAGATAGATAGATAGATAGATAGATAGATAGATAGATAGATAGTGTGTGTATATAGAGATAGATGTGGCTTAATTGTCCCTCAAATGAAATGTGTCTCTTTGGTAAAGAGATTTCTGTAAAAGTTGGTTCCCAGCTCCTGCCCCTAGCATGGCTGTTATACATGGCTGCCTTGCCCCTACCTACAACAAAAGGAGGAGACAAAGCTTAGATTTCTAGTAATTGAAACCACCAGCATCTATCTATAACAAAATATCAATGTTGGGATTCAGCATTTAATGAAAAGTCAAGGTGGGGAATATGTCTCTACAAAAGCACGAATGACTACTTGGTGAAGTCCATTGCTACATTGCATGGACACGCAGAAGGTAGCTCTACTCAACATGTGACCCAAGGTTTTTAGCGTAGTTGGTACCTTAGACTCCAATCAAAAATTCCACCTATGTGCTGATGAGATGATGGTAGCCCCAGGATACTACACAGGATGGTTGGAGTCATCAGAAGGTATTTGATGCTTAAAACCCAGTGGGTGAGGTATTCATTAACATGCCTACCATGTGAAAGTGGTATTTACTCGGGTAGTTGTCTTCTTTTTCAAGAGATCTGTCCTACAGGGATCAATGTTTGAAGTCTGCTTTTATTTAGAACGATAGAAGGGCCAAAGTTATCATTAATTGATATTCTGTCATTTATAATGTTGAAAATTACATAAAAGCATCCAAACAATACTGAACATTTTAGAAGAGCCCCTTGTGTTGGAAGTTTCAAGAATTCGAAATAACTTTTTTTAAACTGCTAAAAAATACAATAACTTGCGTATATTTAAATTGCCTCCTCATGGCTTTCTTTTTCGGGTGTTTCCTGGCTGCTATATTCCCATTCTCTCTGTGCTGCCAGGACCTAAGGAGTCTTGTGGGTGTCTCCGCAATGTGCGTGTTCTTGCTCTGTACTGCAACTCTACATGCAGCCGTTCAGAGTGCCACACACATCGCCACTGACCATCACCACTGTGAGGAGTGGTTTTAGCTCTATGTCCCTCTTGTGCTGGCTGTGTATTCGGCGCTCTGAGAGGCTGCATGTAAAATCGCAGTACAGAGCAGAAATGCGCATGTTTGAGGACTTGCACAAGACTCCATTAGTCCTGGCAACACAGAGAGACCAGAAAAATATTGGCATGGCCAGAGGATAATTGAAAAAGAAAGCTTTGAGGAGAAAATTTTAAGGACAACTTCAAATGCATGCGAGTTTTGTTATTTCTATCTGATTTAAAAACAAAAATGACTTTATTACCACTTAATGACAGCGCACAAGGGCGTACATGTACGTCCCCTTTAAGAACCCACCCGGTCCGAAGCCCGGTGACAATGCCCACTGACCCGATCGCCGCCGGTGTCCCGCGATCGGGTCACAGGAGCTGAAGAACGGGGAGAGGTGAGTGTAAACAAACACTCTGTGGCTTGTCAGTGATCGTCTGTTCCCTGTCATAGGGAACGACGATCAGTGAGTTCACACGTCCAGCCACACCCCCTACAGTAAGAAACACACAATAGGACACCCACTTAACCCCTTTAGCGCACCCTATTGGTTAACCCCTTCACTGCCATTGTCTTTTTCACAGTACTCAGTGCATTTTTATAGCACTTTTCACTGTGAAAATGACAATGGTCCCAAAAATGTGTCCGATGTGTCCGCCATAATGTCGCAGTCACGGAAGAAAATCGATGATCGCCGCCATTACTAGTAAAAAAAAAAAAATATTAAAATGCCATAAAACTATCCCCTATTTCGTAAACGCTTTAACTTTTGCGCAAACCAATAAACGCTTATCGTGATTTTTTTTTTGATTTTTTTTTTTTTTACCAAAAATATGTAGAATACGTATTGGCCTAAACTGAGGGGGGGAAAAAACGTTTTTTATATATTTTTTGGGGATATTTATTATAGCAAAAAGTAAAAAATATTGCATTGTGTTTTTTTTTTTTAATTGTCGCTCTATTTTTTATTTATAGCGCAAAAAATGAAAAACGCAGAGGTGATCAAATGCCACCAAAAGAAAGCTCTATTTGTGGGGAAAAAAAGGACGCCAATTTTGTTTGTGAGCCATGTCGCACGACTGCGCAATTGTCAGTTAAAACGACGCAGTGCCGAATCGCAAAAAGGGGCCAGGTCCTTTACCTGCATAATGGTCCGGGTCTTAAGCCGTTAAACTGCTGTTATAAACAAGTCTTAAAGTGGCTATAAAGCGTAAACCTTTTTTTTTTTACCTTAATGCATTCCTTGCATAAGGGTAAAAAAAAATGTTTGGGCATCGGTATCCCACTCGCATCAATCTTCCCCCCCCCCCCCCCCCCCCCCCCAGTGCCCTCACTCGATCCAGCGATGTGCTTGTTTGCAGCTCTCTTACTCCCCTCACTGGTACTGCTGAGACAGCGGGAGCTATTGACTGTTAACCAAAGCCAGTGATGAGGAAGTGTGGGGCAGAGCTATGTCCTGCCCCACACTTCTATAGACACAGGCAGCGCAGCTCGGGAGTGAAGCCCGCACAATTGCCCCCATAAAAAAAAGCGTCTTTCTATGGGAGCACTCACCAGCAAGAAAGAGGCCGGGAGTGTCGGCCTTGGCTTTATGAGGAAGCTCCGACATCTCATATTATCCAAAGATGATATAAAAAGATTTATATTATCTTTTGGATACTTGGAATTATGATATGTCTATACTTTACTTGAGAGATTAACAATGTAATGGTTCCAGATGGAATAGTGAGATGAATGTCTGTCTGTTTGATTAACCATTTCTGTATGTGTGTTTTTAAAAAATAAAGATCCACCCATGAAGAAATATAATCACAAAATTGATTCCATATATGTGATTTATTTGAAACAAAAAAAATAATTCTCATGATTGAGATGTGCTCTGATCTGAGGAAGGGCGTAATCATGCGAGCCCGAAACGGAAATCCTTTTGAATATATATATATATATATATATATATATATATATATATATATATATATATATATATATATATATATATATATATATATATATATATATATATATATATATATATATATATATATATATATATATATATTCAATTTTATCTCTCTCGAAAAAAATATAGCTTGGTTTAGGCAACATAATGACTGCATCCTTAAGTATATATTTTCTTATGAGAAATTATGTCATTCCATCCAGACTTTCAAGGCACGGAACATTCATTACCAGGTTCAGCTGATGGTTTAGACCCAGGTAGTTCATGGCTGACAGCTTAGTCAACACATATCACATTAGTATGAGAGCTGCTTATCACACTCTGTTCTCACCTTCCTTTGCATGTTCTCTCTGGATGGCCGGATCTGTCCTGTGTTGTATGGCAGTAATTCTTGGCTATTGTAAAAGACCATTTAGTGATGGCCTTCAATTGTGATTAGAGGAAGTGGTGAGAGATGCTGCACTTGTGGCACTGCTTGCCTTATGGATGCTTTTTCCCACCATACAGTCACAGAACGATTCATGTGAATTGTTTTTTGTTTTCTTTTACTTGAAAGTAGGAATGTTTCTGCTATAGTAATATATATGAATATAACACATGCATGACCTTTTGCTTTTATGCAGGTGAGAAGCCTTCTGGGTTCCGCAGTGTGAGAGCCCCCACCTCAAAAGTGGCAGCCTCTGTTGGCGGTGGGCAAAAATTGCCAATCTGTGATCATTGTGGATTAGGCATTGTGTAAGTAGTAATTTTTCTTTGAAAGGAAAGGGGGTAAAAGAGGAAATAGTCCATCTTTATTTTGCTTTGCAAGCTTTTTATAGCATGCATACAGGGTAAAGGCAGCCATACATGGATTCCTCCAGTTCAGCAAGGACTGGCTGAATTTCGATACATGTAATGGGTAGGCTGGTTGTACCAAACAGCCTGATGGGGTTTTTCCCCAATTGATCAGTGCATTAGGACAGTGGGGCGCTGTCGGAATAAAATGATTAGTGGGAAACATTTTTTTTTTTCGTGGTGCATGAAGTTTGAATGGGCTGCCTGAGAACCAGAACCTACCTAACTTTCCTGACAGTACACAAAAACTCTTGGTAGTCTATTGCAACACAGGTTTGTTGTGTTATGCATTTGGGCACTATTGAACACCATTGAAACTATCAGACAGTAACACATAGGTGTGAAGCTAAACCTAAAGGGGTTTAAAAAAAAAAAAAAAAAAAAATGTATGCAACTGAAACGCCTGAACTTTATAAATGACTATGACTTTGCCTTTAATAGGGGAGCCTTCGTGAAGATCCGTGACAAGCCTCGTCACCCTGAATGCTACGTGTGCACTGACTGTGGAACAAATCTCAAACAGAAGGGGCACTTTTTTGTAGAGGAAAAGATGTACTGTGAAAAGCATGCACGGGAGCGTATGACACCGCCTGAAGGATACGACGTAGTGACAGTTTTTCCAAAGTAAAACTTAGCAATTTCTGCTATGCACAAAATGACATTTCCTACCATTTTATTCCTGCGTGAAGGCTTCTGTTTACCCAAGCACGATTGTTTGCAGAAAATGATTCTAGAGAGGAAACCTGTGGATTTTTTTTTTTTAAATATATAGAAAATTCAACCCAAACATTTCGATGTGTGTTTGTTTTTTTTTTTAAATCTTGATTGTAATACTCAATACAGAGAATCTGACACAAAACTGTGTGTGTTTTATTTTTTTTATAAATAGCCATGGCAGCAGACAAAGATGTTTCACTATTAACCACTTAAACCCCCTTAATAACCAGACCAATTTTCAGCTTTCGGTGCTCACATTTTGAATGACAATTACTCAGTCATACAACGAACCAAATGAATTTTTTGTCTTTTTCTTTCCCATATAGAGCTTTTCTTTTGGTGGTATTTAATCACCGTTGGGTTTTTTATTTTTTGCGCTATAAAATACTGAAAATTCAGTAAAAAAAAAATAAATGAATTTTTGTTCGTTATAAAATTTAGCAAATAAGTAATTTTTCTTTATAAATTTTGGCCAAAACGTATACTGCTACATATCTTTGGTAAAAATAAGTACAAATTGGTCTTATTTGGTCTTTGTGAAAGTTATAGCGTCCACAAGCTGTGGTGCCAATATCTGAAAATTGTGCAGGGTATGGCTGGATCTGTGACTCCAATAGTCACAGATCCAGCCCACAGCGCTGCCGACACCCGCACTCTCCTCTCTCTGTACCGATAGGTATAGAGAGAGGGAAGAACCGGCGTCATCAAATGACGCCCATTTGTTTACATGTGATCGCTCCATCATTGGGCAGAGCAATCACTTGGTAAACAGCCGATATTAGCGGCTATTTACCGCGAGCAGTGATGCGCCGGGTCCTCTGGGAGCACGATTTTTGGAGGACGTCTTCCCAGAGTTAAAATACATCTACAAGGCCGTTCCTTGTCTATAAGGCGGTGGTTAATTTACAGTTTTGCTTTTAAAAATAAGATGGTGATCATTCTATGAAATGGGTACATTTTATAAAGAGACAAGTGTATGACCAGGCAGAATAAAGTGAAAAGGCAAAAATAAAAATCTCTACCATACTTGTTTCTGGGTCGTATATCTCCAAAATGCTGTACAAAAGAAAGGAGGGGGGAGAAATATTGATCCAGTCTGAAATCTAGTGAATAGAGCGTTTAAGCTTATATATATATATATATATATATTCTGTCAATTGCCTAAAGCACAGGTCAGAGTGTGAGGGGTCAGTGAAATATCCAAAATCCCTTTATAAAATAGTTTTTCTTTGGAAATGTTGGCAGTGGCAGCCCCCGTATATGTTGACGGGTTTATTTAAAGTGTTACTAAACCCACAATGGTTAAAAAAAAAAAAATCCATCTGTGTATGATGTAAAAAGCAGGGGGTGTCAAACTCAAATTCATCAGGGGCTGCATCAGCAGTATGGTTTCTCTCAAAAGGCTGGTTGTATCTGTAGGACTGTATCTATTCTTTCTTATTCCCTACGTACATAGTGGAGGGGTCAGGATTGAGCTACATAGAAAGGAGGGGGGGGGGGGTCAGGAGTGTACTATGCAGTGTGCAACATCTTATTTCCACCCCTCCTCCTGGGTTCTGACCTCTGCACAAATCACTCTGCTCCCATCCCCCTGCACACATCTTCTATAATCCCAAATGGATCCTTTTATTTTTCAATCAATAAGTCTCTTAACCATTGTTTTCAGGCATATTTATTGTGCTATACTCTCAATCTGGCACTGATGCACCCTCACCCCTCTTTCTGGTCACACGGAGGCATGCAGAATGAAGGTACCCACCCCTAATTTAGGAAGTCTGAGCCGCAAAAAACCCCCAAAAAACCTTGATTATAGACTAGAATATACCTTCCATCTCTCTGTTCTTCATGAGAGAGCGAGAGATCTCCATGGTACATTTGGTATTATAGATTAAAAAAATAATAATTTAGTGTCACATTAAAGTGATTTTTTTTTAAAATAACAAACATGTTATACTCATCTCCACTGTGCAGCTCATTTTGCACAGAGTGCCCCAAACCTGGTCTTCTGGGGTGCCTCAGCTTCGCCCCGCTGCAAGAACTTACCATGCGAGAGAGCTCGCATGAAGGTGGAAAGTTCTTGCGGGCACAATCCAGCTGCTCACTATCACCCGGCCTAGCACCCCACGTGTCATTGGATATGAGCCAATGGCTGCGCTACTTTCAACCAACCAATGAATGAGCCGAGAAGCCGGCGCAAGACTTTCAAAGGGGTCAGGTAAGAGAATATAAATATACATCTAATTTTATTACACACACCCCGATTTGTAGACACTATAACTTTGGCACAAACCAATCTAGACACTTATTGCAAATTCCCCCCCCCCCCCCTCTTAAACAAAAGAAATTATAAAAATGTATTCAGTTTAGGTAGTTTAGGCCAATATATATTGTTACGTATTTTTGTAAGTTTATAGCACAAAACCGCAGGTGATAAAATACCCAAAGACAGCTCTATTTGTGGGGGGGGGGTTGTTTGGGTACAATGTCACACAACCACGCAACACTGGCCTGGTCAGGAAGTGGGTAGATTCTTCTGGGGCCGGCGTGGTTAAAGTGGTCATAAACCACAGATTTTATATAAAAAAAAAAGTGACTGATCCAGGAGAGCAATTATGCAGAATAGCAAATCAATTGCCTTCTTTGCAGCTTTCTTAACCACTTCCCGACGGCCGTACAAGTTTGTACGGCCGCAGGGTGGCTCCAATTCTGAGTAGCCGTCTTTATACGGCCTCCGCTCCTCCTGGCCACTGGGGGGCACGCACGCACGCCCGCCGCATCACTGAGATGCCGATGCGCATGCCTGGCAGCCACGATGTCCGCTAGGCACCTGCGGTTACAGAGACATGGATCTGTGTAAACACACAGATCCATGTCCTGTCAGGGAGAGAGGAGACCGATCTGTGTCCCTTGTACATAAGCACACAGATCGGTCAGTCCCCCTCCACACACAGAACACTAAGCAGGGTACACATTTAACCCCTCCCTCACCCCCTAGTGTTAACCCCTTCAATGCCAGCCACATTTATACAGTAATTAGTGCATATTTAGAGCACTGATCGCAGTATAAATGTGAATGTGCCAAAAATGTGTCAAAAGTGTCCGCCATAATGTCGCAGTCCCAATAAAAAAAAAAACCAAACCAACACACACATGCAGATCGCCGCCATTACTAGGAAAATAAAATAATTCTGTCAACTATTTTGTAGGCGGTATAACTTTTGCGCAAACCAGTCGCTTAAAAATTGGGCCATTATAGCAACAAGTAAAAAATATTTTTTTGTTTATAGCGCAAAAAATAAAAACCGCAGAGGTGATCAAATACCACCAAAATAAAGCTCTATTTGTAGGGGGGGAAAAAGACGTACATTTTGTTTTGGAGCCACATCGCACGACCGCGCAATTGTCAGTTAAAGCGACGCAGTACCAAAAGCTGAAATTTCACCTGGGCAGGAAGGGGGTATATGTGCCCAGTAAGCAAGTGGTTAAAAGTGCCAACTTAAAAGATATGACTATTGAAATTATACTAAAGCCAGACTGAGGGAAATAAGGTTGTTTAGTGTAAAATGTATTAAATCATTTTCTGTGCTCCAACCCGGTCCATATTGGCATGTTATCATACAGTTTCTGCACATTTGGCAGCTGCACATACATGATTGGAATCTCCTGTTCCACCTCCCAAAAGTGCTCTATTGGATTTGGATCTGATGACTGGAAACCATTGGTTTCTTGAGCATGACCATGAGGTGAGCTTTGTGACATTATGCATTCTCCTGCTGGAAGTAGCCATCAGAAGAGGAGTACACCGTAGTCCTAAAGGGATGGACATGATCAGCCTGAACCATTGATACAAGGCAGGATGGATTCATCTGTTCATGTTTGACATTCTAATTGCGGGATCAGAATTTGGTGTAAAGCTGAAAGACCTCAGACTGGGCAACATTCCCCCCCCCCCCCAATCTATTGTCAAATTTTGGTGAGCCTGTTCTTAGCAGACAGATGTGGCCATCTGCTTAAAGGTTCAATGTGTTGTGTGTTTAGAGATGGCATTCTGCATGCCTTGGTCATAATGAGTTGTTGAGTTACTGTTGCCTTTCGATCTTGAACCGGTCTGCCCATTTTCCTGACATCAAGGCATTTTCACCCACACAACTGCCACTGCCTGGATAGTTTTTCCTTTTCAGACCATGCTCTGTAAACTCTAAAGATGGCTGTGAAGGAAATTCCAGTAGATCAGCATTTTAAAAATACTCAGACCAGCACTTTTGGCACCAACAACCATGCAATGTTCAAAGTCACCCTATTCTGATGCTCAGTTTAAACTATATGCATTGAGTTGCCATGTGATAAGCAGATTAGCAATTTATGTACACCTGTTCAATTGCTTGGTAACAAAGTGGCTGGCGAGTGTACAAGTTTGTTTCAAAAATATACACCATTACTAGTGGCAAGAATACTGTAGTGAGGAAGGTGCAGGTAGCAAGAAGCAGCAATGTAGGATGGAGAATTTGCACTGGGGCAAGGGCCAAATCAAGATGACAAATCAGCGATGGCACCGTCCTTGCTGCACCAATGTCAAGTAGTTTCTGTACTAAGAGCCAGTTCATCTGACGAAGTTCCGCGCGCCTTATGCACTAAAAATGCATGCACAGTGTTTTCCATGTATTCCGATGGCTTGAGTTCACATCATACCTTCTGGTGCATAAACTGACTGCATGGTGTGTACTAGAGCCATTGGAATACATGGAAAATACTGGGCATGCAATTTGTGCAGAAAAAGCACACGGAACCG
The DNA here is from genome assembly GCF_905171775.1 of Rana temporaria. NCBI lineage: Eukaryota > Metazoa > Chordata > Amphibia > Anura > Ranidae > Rana > Rana temporaria. The sequence goes on along the minus strand of NC_053496.1, from coordinate 89,974,115 downwards.
AGTTTGTGAACTAGCACTAAATTAAGTTGCAGCCTGAAATTGCATAGACATCTGTGCAGAAACCTGCACAGATGTCTGAAATCAGGACTACCATGCAGGCGTGAAGTCAGCTGAACGTGCACAGCTTCATTCCCACAGCTCAGTGTGAACCTGGGCTTATAGTCGAAGCTTAATTGAACAAGCTGATGTTAGCCAATTGTTACTGTGTGCAGCTGTACCAGATTTAATAAATCCAGGTTCTTCTGGGCCAGTTTGCGCAATTAGAATGCATTTTCACATAAAGAGTCAAGTCCTTTATTAACAGGTTTTGTAACAATTATAAAAACAAAAACATAAAAATACTTCCACAGGAAGACTGTTCATTAACATAACCTTGAAGTCAAGTAAAAGTGCAGTGATGGGCATGGCATTGCAAAGTTCTAGAAAGACACTGGTACTTTAAAAAGAACCTTCTCAGGTCTAAATTAAACTACTGTGACAAGGCAGGTATATTGCTCTAACCTACAGTTATAAGCAAACCAAGTAGAAAGAAGAAGTGCAGAGTGAACTAGTCTGGGCATCTCAGACTGTAATTTCCTCCTCGTCTTCAAGAACCATAAACTTCTCACTTTCTTTGCAGCGTGCATTATTTTTCATTTGTTCTAGAAAAGAAAGGAATAAAATGTTGACCATAATACAGAATTTTTGAAGTACAGGAATGCTCAACCATTTGTTTTAAAATGTATTATTCCAAGCACAGTGCTACAAGTCACTGGGGGCATATACAATTTAGATTTGGTGTGTTGCAATTACAGTCAAACCAGATGAATAAAGCCTATATTCACAGAGGCACATTTCTGCGCTGAAAGTAGCAGAAAGTCAGGGTTTAGTTGGCTGGCACGTGCCCTTTATTGGTGTTCATTATCATGGGCAAGCAAAACACTCCATGCATATTTGTTTGCATTATATTTCCCAGAAGGTTAAAAACTCACCCATGAGGTCACTTCTATCAAGTAATAATTCAAGGTCTTTGTCACTTATGACTTTTCCATTAGATCCTTTTACTTCTCTGAAAATAAAAATAAAGCGTCACAAAAATATTTAAAAACTGCCAGTCACTTTGTACTCAGATCATACCACAGCTCAACCAACTATGGAATTATTAGACAGGAAAAAATGCTCTATGCACAAGCCTGAAACTTACTTGGTCCATAATTTGCACTGGTACAGGTTTTCTGCACAGCATGCTCTACAATCTGGATGTTCGTGGAAGGCCTTCCAGCAAAGTAAGCCTGCGCTGCTGTAGCTGTCTTTCAGCTATAGTTCAGGCATGAAGCTATTAAGGACCAAGTTGCTAGAGGCTTATTAAATGCTTGCAGAACCTTATGGTCTGCAGACCAGATTCACAAACCAAGAATACACAATGCCCATATTTAGAGCCCACAAGAAAATCCCTCCCACACAACCCATTCATCTATTGCTGCCATCCAGCTTCACCAGTTACACAGAAGTCTTCATCCCCTACTAGTCAAAATTTTGTCATGTAACAAGTGAGAGATTGAAATGCTCCTGTTTTTAAGGTTATGGATTAAAATTTTTGATCTGTGTACCTGTTCATGGAAAAGCATAACAGCTAGAGAGGAGAAAGGAGAAGTAAAAATAAAAGAACCCCCCCCCCCCCTTCAAAGTCTGCAATATTTCTCTCAGGACAGAAAACAGAACCCCCAATTCTTACCTTTCATGATCCCGGGACTGAAGCAACTCCAGTAATTCTTTTGGATCAAGACAGCTTTTAGATTGGTTCATTCCATTGTGTCCACCTTTAAATTTATCTTGGGGAGAAAAAAAAAAAACAACATTTATACAACCAAGCTAAAGTTGGGCATTTCACATTCATAACCATAAAAACCACATGGCAGTTTCTCTACCACCCCCCATGCAAATGTAAAAACCGTGTTCACTTTGACATTTGCAATGACTCATGTGGCGTGAGCACAATGATACTAGACCTCCTGTGCAACTTAACTGGTAACCTGTGAAAGGTTTAGGCTTCGCCTATGGCTATATTTAGGTACTGTAGTTTGTCAGGTGTACGCAATTTTAAACAGACAGGTATCCATTTACTTGGTGCATCATTTATATTTTACCAAAAAAAATAAAAAAAACCTTAATATTGCATGGATAGAGATTATAGAGTACCAGGGCTGTGGAGTCGGAGGGAAATTTTGGGTACCTGGAGTCGGAAAACAATGCACCGACTCCTACCAAATTTAGATTGGAATAAAAAAAAAAAAGCAAGTTTAAATGTCCCAATTCACAAAAAGTTATTAATGACTTCTCTACTGTAAGAATAAAGACCAATGCATGCAGTGCCTCACGTAACCGCAAAACGAACACGTTAAGTGACCGTGAAGAAGCATGCTTTTCATGTGCTTCACTATATGGCACGCAACGCACAATTAGGAGCTACAATACTTATACTTTCCATAGTGTTGTGTTCTGCTTTTACAGGGAACACAGCGTCCATGGGTAACCTAGCCTCTCACTGATAAGGGATTAAATAAATGTTTTTTGCAGGACTAGAGAGTGAGACACTTGTATAAGTGAAGGGAATGGAGGGCCAATAGTTCAAGACTGAAGCTGTAAACCATTGGAAAAACTGCTGTCATTTAGCTAAGGCTATAAAAACTTGTAAACTCTGAATGTTAGCTTAAACTTTAAACATGACTATGGGATTCTCCTAGGAAAATCATGTTTTGGAATAAATGCCCCTTCCTGGATCCTCCCACTGCTCTATCTTCAGCAGCAGATTTGTTTTCATTGTGTTTGTCTTTTGCTTAAACTGTGCAATACAGTAGACTGTTGGCTTCCCAGCCAGTAGTCCTGTGGTAGGTTGCGTTTCTTTCCCTCAAGGAAAGTATTTTTTCTATTGGATTTAAGTCAGGTGATTCTAGCAGCTTTATTTTCTTGCTGTAATGTCCACCCTCATGTTTTTGTTTCACCATCATCCTGGTAGATAGCAGATATACGAAGAATGTCTTGGTATATTTTTCCCCATACACTCTTAATATGAAGTTATCCAGTAATGTATGAAGGAAAAAAAAACCCACACCATGATGTTCCTACCTCCAAACGTCACTGTTGGTACAAAGCTTCAACATGCCTTTTCTTCAGCAATGGAGTCTTGCATGGTGAGCGTGCATACAGGCCATGGCGGTTGAGTGCATTACTTCTTGTTTTCTTTGAAACAATTGTACCCAAATTTCTAAAGCTCTCCAGAAGCTGTCCTTGGACAACTTTCACTCCTGTCAGAAATCTGACAATAAGCACCTGGTTGTGGCCAGTTTATGGTGAAATGTTCCATTTCTGGATTATGCCCCCAACAGTGCTCACTGGAACATTCAGAAGTTTAGAAATTCTACAGTAACCAATGCCATCAGTATGTTTTACAACAATAAGGGTGCAAAGGTCGAGAGCCATTTTCCTTTACCCATCATGAGGTTTCTTGTGCGACCCCTTGATAATGACACCCTTTATAGCACATCAGTTGGAGACTGAACCAGCCAATTTTTATTTGTACTGACAAAGGGCAAGATTGCTTTTCAATTACTGATAGATTTCAGTTGGTGTCTTGGCTTTCCATGCCCTTTTGCACTTCCCCTTTAATGTGTTAAATACTTTTTCCCTATGTCAGTCAATTTTATTATTACACAACTTAAATTTCTGAACTTGTTTTGGTTTCTTTGTATGCATGCATGCATGGATTTGCACGGGTTGTTACCGACAAGTGATGGAAATTTCATGACAAAAGCACCTTTAGATTTACATACAATCATGGACTTTGTCCCACACAAGCAAAAAGCTTTGGGGGGGGGGGGAGGGCAATCGTGTAAACCACCTCTGCTTTTTTTTTTTTTTCTTTTCCACACACACACACACACACACACACACACACACACACACACACACCAAAATCTAAAATTGTTGATTCACATTACCCAAAACCCCCCAGAGCATTGTGTTTTCTGAAAACAAAGTCCTTGTACAATAAAACAGTAGCAGCATATTTGCGCAACTGTTTATCAAAAAAATATGGTTATGTTTTAGGAAATTGCCCTCACTCGAGTGTTTGTGTTATACGATTGCATTTTACATAAGATGCACGTGTTCGCATTTGAGCATGTATAGAGCAACAGGGGTTACACTTCAATAAAATACAAAAATATTAAATTGAAGTATTACATTTATCAGGGATCAAATGCCCATGTAATAGCATTGGGCAAGTGACCGTCACTCTTTATGGAGACACAGGGGGTCGATTAAACCCCCAATGCATCTCCTGCACCCCAAAGCAGCCAACCGGCCACAGATCTGCTTAGCCACTTCCCTGACTGTTACTTTACATCCAATTGAACAGATCACAACCTTGTGGCTGCTTATATGGATTAGACTGCGTGGGATGGCAGGCATTGCAAGTAAGCATTGTACTAGATTAATAACTCAAGTTTAGTTCATTTTAAAATACTTACTTTTGTGGATGACCAGCTTCTCCAGCTTCCTTTTGGCTGCTGCCCTTTCTACAATTTTTTGATCTATAGTATTTGCAGTCACTAGTCTATACACCACAACAGGTTTTGTCTGACCAATTCTGTGGCATCTGTCCTGGGCTTGAAGGTCAGCTTGAGGATTCTGTGAAAGACAGGACATTTAGAAAAAGAATCTATACCAAGGACACAGACAATCTGAAGCCATCAAATTCAAACATGCAACTGGTAATTAAAATGTTCCACTATACGCAAGATAACAAAAATGAAAGTCCCTTTAACCACATACAATGACACCCTCAGTCTCAAGATTCAAGGCAAACACTGTTGCGGTTGAAAAAACGCAAAACAGCACTCAATGGGCAGGAAATACAGACTTAAGATGTCTGAAAAGCCCTTTATTTTGTTTACACAAGTTCAAACAGTTAATGAAAAAAAAAATATTTAATAGTTCATATATTGGATAAACACAATAAATAAGTTTTTTTTTTTTTTTAAGAAAAAAAACTGGATGAGTGAAAATAAACATTTTTAACCTGACATCCACTGCAGAACAGAGCTATAACCAGTCTTGTTTGCAATCAGCATGTGCACCTGTAACGTAGACGGGGAGAAACAGCAGCCGCCAAACTGGCTGATGCTCCAGTGAACCTTTGGGCGGTGATCCAGCAGAGAGGAAAAAAAGGATTTTTGTACTCACCGTAAAATCCATTTCTCTTTCGTTCATAGACGGACACAGCCTTCATTGACCTTAGGTCAAAAAAAATCTCCTGGTAGGAAGAAGCATAACCCTAAGGTCAATGAAGGCTGTGTCCGTCTATGAACGAAAGAGAAACAGAAGCGGTAAGAGCAGGGGGAGCAGCCGGGTAACCCACCAGTTAGTAACAGACTGGCTGCGATGCTATCACCCAGGACTTTTATCCCCCAAGACTTGACCCCACTAGCAGCAGAGTGATACTGTTTTACCACCTTTAGCGGTTGTCATCGCAGCAGAGCCTTACGGAGCAGAAGTGCAACCCGTCACCTTCACAGGATGCAATAGGATTTTTGTACTCACCGTAAAATCCATTTCTCCGAGTTCATGGACGGACACAGCAGCCTTTGACCTTAGGGTTATATCCGCTTCGTTTAGGCAGAAAAAAGCACTTTAAGTGTTAACACATTCCTCAGTGCAGCTCCTCCCAGGGGGCGTGGCCCTCCCAGGTATAACCCACACCCTGCTCTAGCAGCCTCAGTTCGTAACAAGCAGTACAAACAAGAGAAAAAAAACTATTTTCTCTTCCGTTCATGGACGGACATAGCAGCCTTTGACCTTAGGGACGTCCCCAAAGCAGTGTCCAAAAAAATTTGAGGAGTGGGAAAACAGCAAACCAGGTTACACCCCAAACAAAAACCGGAGTTACTCAACGGAGGAACAACAATCTTAAACTGCCGCCTGTAACACCTTGCAGACGAAAGTCATCAGAAGATGCTCACATTCACCTTGTAAACTTTGAAAAAGTGTGGACCGACGACCATGTCACTGCCACACACACACACACACACACACACACACACACACACACACACACGTAACCGAGGCTTGATGTCGGAAAGCCCAAGAGGCACCGATCGCCCTCCAGGGCATAGGCCTGAAGCACAGCCTGACGGATCCACCTAGAAATAGTGGCTGACGAGACCGCCAGACCCTTTACAGGACCCGATACTGACACAAGCAGCGAGTCCGACTTTCGGAACGGAGCTGTAGTAGAATACACACGAAGAGCCCGAACCACATCCAGGGAATGTAAAGTGGGGTTCTTCGGCTGAGGACATAAGGATGGAAGAACAATGTCCACATTAACGTGAAAGGCCAAAACGACCTTTGGGAGAAAAGGCGGCTGCGGTCGCAGCACCACCTCATCCTCATGGATGACTAAGTAGGGAGCCATGCAGGACAAGGCCGCCACTTCAGACACCCTTACGATCTATGCAATAGCAGAAAAAAAAAAAAAAAAAAAAAAAAAAACACACACACGTTGTGACTAGGGGTGCAACGGATCAAAAAACTCACGGATCGGATCGATCCTCGGATCATGAGTCACAGATCGGATCATTTTCGGATCAGCAAAAAAAAAAAAAAAAAAAAAAAGTCAGTTTTTTCATTGGTCCAAAAAAAAAAAAATTATATATATATATATATATATATATAATTTTTTTTTTGGACCAATGAAAAAACTGACTTTTTTTTTTTTTGCTGATCCGAAAAAATAGCACAATAGCAATTCACAGGGGTGGATTAAAGAGGAAGCAGGTGAGGCTGTTTGGGACTTAAAGTACAATCTTGATGTTTTTACAGCAAAAAAAAAAATTATATATATAATTTTTTTTTTTTGCTGTAAAAACATCAAGATTGTACTTTAAGTCCCAAACAGCCTCACCTGCTTCCTCTTTAATCCACCCCTGTGAATTGCTATCGTGCTCTTCTTTCCCCTTCCCCCCCCCCCTCCTCTCACACCAGTGCTTCACTGCTAACATTCCCATTCAGCTTGCTAGAGCCCAGTGCACAGCGTGACACGCCTCCCCGGGGAGGCGTGTCACGCTGGGCTCTGGCAAGCAGACTGGCCGCCGCTCCGGAGCTAGGCCGAAGCCGGGGACTTTCCTAGGCCTAGGCTCCGGAGCACTCCGCGGATCGCGGGGTGTGCCGATCCGAACGGGGTGGCCCGTTCGGATCACGGATCGGTGACGATCCGTTACACCCCTAGTTGTGACAGTCAACAAAGGGATCTTCCGAACTTCCTCAAAAGGGAGCATCTAGAAGCACCGAGAGGACTAAATCCAAGTCCCACGGGAGCAGTGGAGGGCGCACAGGAGGGGCTACATGCCGGACCCCCTGCACAAACCAGCGCACCAAGGGGTGCACTGGCAATGGTCGCTGAAAGTAAACAACCAAAGCAGAAATCTGACTCTCGACCGTACTTAAGGCGAGAGCCTGATCCACTCCATGCTGTAAAAACAGCAGAATCCGGCACACCACGTATGTACGGGGGGGTCCACTTCATCTCCTCACACAGAGATGTAGGCCTACCACGTAGGATGGTAAATCCTCCCGTGAAGTAGACTTCCGTGCACGCAGCATGGTAGAAACCACCGAGCCTGATAGGCCCCGGTCCTTGAACACCTGGCTTACAACAGTCACGCCGTTAAAGCCAGTGACTAAAGCAGGATGGAAGATCGGATCCTGCAACAGAAGATCTTCTCTTGGGGGTAGACGCCAGGGGGCGTCTGCCACCAGACGCACCAGGTCCGCGACCAGGAGCGGCGCGGCCAGCCTGGAGAAAACAGGATTATCGGAATCCCTACGGCTTCCACTCTGCGCAGCAGGCGAAGAAGCTTCAGGGGAGGGAAGGAGTAAATTGGGCGATAGCGCCCCAAGGCGCCACCGACGCATCTGCCCACGAACCGTGGCACCTTTCAATTGAGACGGGACGCTAGAAGGTCCACGTCTGGAGTGCCCCACTTTTGGCACAGACTCAGAAACACCTCCGGGTGTTGTGACCATACTCCTTGGTCTAGCCCTTGACGACTTAGGCAGTCGGCTCGTCAATTCCGTACTCCCGGAATGTACACAGCCGATAGAGCCGGAACGGACCCTTCGGCCCACCGAAGTATGTGTGCGACCTCCGTCGCTGCAGCTGGACTCAGTGTGCCCCCCTGATGAATGACGTGCGCCACGGCCGTGGCGTTGTCGGACTGGATCCTGACCGGTCAGTCCTGCAGATCCAGGGACCATCTGGCAAGGCAGAGCTTGATTGCTCGGAGCCCCAGCAAATTGATCAGAAGGGGTGACTCCTCCCGAGTCCAGCGCCCCTGGACTGGGTGCCCCAAACGCCCCCCCAACCGGAGAGGCTGGCATCCGTCGTGACCACTGTCCAATGGCATGTCAGAAACAACCTCACCGGAGACGTCAGCTACCACACCAGGGAGGACTTGACCAGTTGACTCAACTGAATCTGGTAATCCAGAGAAGACGGGAGCTTGTCCCAATGTGACAAAATCTCCTTCTGTAGTCCCCTGGTGTGGAACTGGGCATAAGGAACTGCCTCGAAAGAGGCCGCCATCAGACCAAGAACCGTCTTGCAGAATCGAAGAGACGACCACTCCAGAATCGGAGCAAGCACCTTGGTGAAAAAACCCGTGGCGCCGAAGCTAGGTCGAACGGGAGGGTCACAATAGAAACTGGTCCTCCGACCGCAAAGCGCAGAAACCACTGATGTTCTGCGCAAATGGGGATATGCAGGAACGCGTCCATGATATCCAGGGATGCTAGGAAATCCTCTGATGGAGCGCTGCTGTCACTGAGCGTATCGACTCCATTCTCAAATTTTGCGCTTTGACAAAGCAAGTAAGGGCCTTGAGGTCCAGGGCCGGACGGACCCCGTCCTCCTTGGGGACCTACAAACAGGCAGGAGTTAAAAAAACCCTGAAACAGTTCCACCGAGGGAACAGTCACAACCACCCTCCTGACCAGCAAAACCTGGACAGTTCCTGACAGGCCCAGCAGGCGATCTGGAAGAAGCCGGAGGATGGAGGGAAAAACCTGATTGGCGGACAAGAGAGAAACTCAATCTAGTACCCCAAGGAAACTACTACGCAGACCCCACAGTCGGAAAGAAGAGACCTCCACCGAGCCGCGAATTCGCAGAGCCGGCCCCCCCACCTGAGATGTGGGTGGGGCAAACCTCCATGCGGAAGCAGGCTTGTTGGGTTTGCGGTACCAGGGGCGCCTTGCCCTTCAGCGGACGCCTTAGCCCCGGAAAACCCTTCCCTGCCACACTTGGCGGGTGAAAACAAAACCCGCTAGGGGCTAGTAAAGGAGGGCCCTTGCCTACGGCGAGGCTCCTTACCCTGTCCAGATTGCGGGAGCAGAGTGCTCTTGCCGCCCGTGGCATCTTTCATGTCGTCATCCAGGAACACCCCAAAAAGCCATTCACCCTCACAGGGCAAGCCCACCAGGGACTTCCAAGAGGACAGGTCCGCAGACCAACATTTTGCCATACAAAGCGGGGCAGAACCACCGCGGAGGCCCTGGAAACCAAAGGGAGCATAACCAGGGCCGACACAGACAAATCTTTAGACCTCGCACCAACTGGACGGTCAGGTCCACACGGGTCTCAGAATCCTCCTGCGCCTCTAGCTCCCGCACCAGGGACTTAGTCCGTTCAGCAAGTGTCCATGACACCAGAGACCCACCAAGACCGGTCTCAACCCCGGCCCCACCACTGAACATGGAGCGGGCCACAGCCACCCTATCCGCGGGGTACTCAAAAGCGGGAGCCCCTACCACATGCAACATGGCAGCCTTGTTCCAAAACAAGCCAGCCAGCTCCGAACACAGGGGGTCCACTGACAGAGGAGATCCACTGGCATAGGAAATCCTCCTTAAAAGGGTAATGGACTGCAAAGTAATCTCCTGCGACCGATCCCAGTCCTTGCATAACAGACAAGGAAAAACACCTATTCTGCTGTGCGGGGCAGCTTGCTGAACCCAAAAGGGACTGACACCTCAGATGTCTCCGCCGAATCCTCAAGAGCTTGAGTAACCCGCACCGCCGAATCCTCAAGAGCTTGAGTAACCCGCACCGCAGCGTCAAGAGCCCCAAAGCACAATCATGCGCTGACCCTAAAACAGGGTCATCCTCACTGTCCGCGTGGGCTTCTGCAGCATCTGACAAAAAAACGGAACCAGAGCCGGACGCCTCAGCGAGGCCCAATTCCTTGTCAGTAAAAAAAGCCACCCAGAAGAAGGCAGGGGGGGGGGGGGGGGGTAACTTGCAACCCCCTGTTTCCCACTTCCATCCTGACCACAAACGCCTCAGGGACTGCCAACACAGCATCCCTGGAAGGAACAGGGACACAAAGCGTTAACTAGCAGCTGCCACCCACAGGACACCCCCTCCCAGCCGTTTACAGAGCGCAGGGAAACCCCCCCCCCCCCCCCGGAGGACTCACCGCCCGACCAGGCTGCTGCCGTTGATGCAAAAATGCTGCCTGTACCGCGCCATCCCTCAGAAAAATGTGCGTAGGCCGTCAGCGCCGTTACTGAAGTCACTAGAGGCCAAGAGCTGTACCAAGATGGCCGCCGACACGCAAAAAAAAAAGCCAGCAGGCTACGAGAAAATGGCCGCCGCTATTGCAACTGCGCCATAACAGTTTTTTTTTTGTTTTTTTAACAAATACAGTGAAGCCCCAGTGACACGACCACCACAGGCCCACGGGACCCCCCTGCACATATGGCAGTACAAAAGCATAAAAAACAGCACCCCCAGGTCAGACTGAGCCCCCCCATCTCACGGCTGCCACCCAGAATGGGGAAGGAGGGAGAGGAAAGCAGGGTAAACCCTCAGACGGTCTCCCAGGGGAAAATTCCAGCCAGACCACTTACCTGAGAAAGGGGCCACTACTTACCTGTCCTGCGACCACCGGCTGGATGAATCCCAGACAGAACCAACGTCCGCTAAACGGCATGGCTGTCGGCCAGACACACTGTGACAAGGCCATAGAGACCGGTCATATGTGTGCCCTAGAACATGACGTTCCCCGGCCGCCCCTGGGGCAATGGGGCCTGTCGTGGACGACCCAGAGCAGAGCTGAGGGCCGGCACACGCTCAATGGCCGAACATGGGGGGACTACAAGAGTCAAGACCCAGCCTGTCACCCAGTCGGCTGTTGATAGAAGAATCACAGGATTCAAAAATGCAGGAACAAAATAAAAAGCGAGAAAAATCGCAAGAAAAAAAAATCTCCAGAGTACAGGACTCTCGAGTGCCTGACCTCTCCTGTCGTTAGGCAGAGAAAAACTGAGGCTGCTAGAGCAGGGTGTGGGTTATACCCGGGAGAGCCACGCCCCCTGGGAGGAGCCGGAATGAGTCAACACTTAAAGTGCTTTTTTTCTGCCTAAACTCTCCTTAAGGAAGCGGATATAACCCCAAGGTCAAAGGCTGCTGTGTCCGTCCATGAATGGAAGAGAAATATATTTTTCCATCAATCACCAACATCGCTGCATAGCAATCCTGGTTAAGGATTTCTTCTTCCGGTGTCACTGCGCTGCAGTTCCGGTTTCTTCTTCCCGCATCGCAGCCGGTCTGTTACTGACGGGTGTGTTACCCTGCGGCTTCCGCTGCACTTACCAACGCTTCCGTTTTCCCCTCTGTTGGATCACTGGAGCATCAGACATTTTGGCGGCTGCAGTTTCTCCCGTCTACGTACGTTACAGACACGCCGATTGTGAACAGACTGGTCATAGCTCCGTTCTGCAGTGGATGTCAGGTTAAATATTTTCACTCATCCAGTTCTCTCATTTATCAAGTTTTGCCTATGTTTTTATCCAATATATGAACCATTATATATTTATATTTTTTCATTAACTATTTGATGAACTTGTGGAATCAAAATAAAGGGCTTAACAGTATTTCCTGCCCATTGAGCACTTTGTGTTTATTCCTGTGTTCCAGTCATAGTATCTGTGCAGCACTGGGTTCAGTGATCATCTTCATGATTTTTTGTTGCCTCCATCATTTGGACTAGTTACTGCCACTTTTTAGCGCTGGTGGTTTATTTTGGTATTTTATGTACTGTTGCGGTTGGTGAGCAATTTGATTCAAAGGAGCCAAGCAGTGTTAAACACATGGGTACTTGGATGGGAAATTGGGGTGTTGGGAGACCGCAACTAGCATGTCAGAAAGATGGTCGCAATTTAAATCTCCAGTTCGACAGGTTTCCTGCTATGACTGAAGTACTACAGAAGCATCAAGATCTTTGTCCTCCGTTTGCCTTCTAGCAAGAAAACACTTGACAAAAATCTTGCCAATATAGGATTACAGAATTACCATTTGCTGTATTTACGAGCTTGCCATCAATTCTACCCTATGGACACTTATAAAATAAAAAATTAGTAGACTTTTTATATTCATCATTTACCCAGTCACTGTCGTAAATGATTACAGTATCCGCTGCTGTTAAGTTAATTCCTAGTCCCCCTGCTCGTGTGCTAACCAGAAAGATGAAAACATCAGGATCAGTATTAAACTTGCGCATCTGTGAGAAACAAGGAGAAAAAAAAAGTTAAGGGGGCATCACAGAACACATCAGTAGGTACACACTATTAATATACAGAGCTGAACCTCACATTCTCTTCTCTTTCTGTATATTTCATAGTTCCATCCAATCTACAGAAGGTGAAATCTCTGTAATAGCAGTAATCCATTATTATGTCCAACATCATTGTCATTTGTGAGAAGATCAAAATCTAAATAAAAAAAAAAACAAAAAAAGATAAAAAAAACAAAAAAACAAAACAAACAAACACTGATACTACAAAAAGGCAGGATTTTAAATAAATGCACAAATCTATAAAGGAAAGAAAGCAGCATTAATACCTTGTGTCCTCTTTTCTTCATTTCTGGCAACATCCGATCCAAGAGCAAGAACTTTCCTGAACTAGTTATCAGTTCCTTATCAATCTGGCAGAAAAAAAAAAAGTAATGATAACATGTGACTTGCACAAAAATGACACATTGTTTCACATATGTCGTGCAGGAAATGCAACAAATCTTGAGTTTCCCCACACTGGGAAGGGGGGGGGGGGGACAAAACCAAAAAAAAATAAAAAAAAAACATAGTTTAAGAATCTGCCACAGGTGTCGATGTTAAATTATTAAACCCCAAAAACAGATGGCAAAATGCAGTGAGATTGCAAGAAATCCGATCGCATGAATCAAAAAAAAAAAAAAAGGATTATTGCGCCTTTTTGTAGGACGCAAACTGAGCCCATACAAAAAGGAATGGGCTCAAATGGCACTGCAAAGAAAAGCACTGCATGAAATTTGAAAAAGGAATTGCACCGTATTCCCATCTGAATCGCAAGTGGTGAACTGCACTGCATATATGTGCCTTAGTTGCATCCATAAAATGTTCACCCCTAGTTACACATAAAGACTGCCTCTTGAAGCCTTACCTTGAACTCTTGGGTTGCAGGATCTAGAGGATATTCAATCAAATATGGGTGGTTACAACATTTTCTCAACAACATCATGATATTGCTCATTTTAAGGTTCACTTCTGCAATCCCTGGCAGATTGACTTCCTTGACTTCCTTCACAGTCCTGCAGAAAAGACAGAATATTTAGTGTACACAAACATCTACAGCTGGTTGCCAATGGAGAAGAGTTATATGTAGCAAATACCTTTCTTGTTCAGCTTCCTGCTGTTTGAGGAGGCGGCTGAAAAGTTCATCTGGATCTTCTTTATCCACCTCACTATAATTCACCACTTTGCGACTTTTTCTTTTCCCTTTTAGTACTGGCTCTGCGGGCTAACCAAAAATGTTTTATAGTATCAACATAAAAAGAAGTGTCCAAGGGGGAAATTGGATTACAATTCCAAACCGCAGACAGACCCAGAAAAATTTGGTTAAGCTCTGTGTAAAATATCTTAGGCTTCATTCACACTTGGCGGACTCCGTCGCTACGGAGTCCGCCTGCTCCCGTCGGCTCAGCGCGAGATCAGTCCGCAGATCTCCGATGAGCCGACGATAAGCTCCTCTCTGCTCACTGAGCGGGGAGGGGCTTGTCGGCACCGCTGTGTCCCTATGGAGCGATCTGATGAAAACGGACAGAATGTCCGTTTTCATCAGATCTTACCTGATCTGATCAGCATGGACGGATGGGGACGTGGCCCCCATACGTCTGTTTTTAGCGGGTCGGGTCGGATGTCAGCGGACATGTCTCCGCTGACATCCGACGCTCCATAGCGATGCATGGAGCGGCCGTTCAGGTCCGCCGACAGACGGACCCGAACGGCCAAGTGTGAATGAAGCCTTAAGGGAACTTTCAGCCTGGGTCCCTCACCGACAACCTCTCCCTGTGTGCTGGTCTTCCAGCAATTCCACTGACCAGAGCAGAATGACAACTCCTGTGCAGGAATCAAGTCATCCTGGCACACAGGGATCATGGCGATTTAAGCAGCCGTTTACATGTCGCAGAACTGCGAGCAGGCAGTTGCGTGGATTTTATTGGCAACGTCACGTCTTCTGTAATAAACCACATGCCTAGTCGCAGTCTTCTAAAATGCCTTCAAGTATCTTAAATGGAAATCCCGAATATTGAAATTCAATGTAGTTGTCTTGGTAAACTGCTCCTTTTTTCTCTTTTATTTTTCAGTTTGTCGTACTGCATGCTCAGTTTTATTCATAACAGAAAACCCTAGACATACAGCTACAGGAATCCATTTTACACTGGTAAAGTGTACACCCAAACCTTTAACTCAGTGAGCCAACGCCTATAAACTGACTAGTGATGCCATTAACCTGCAAAAGAAGTTTACCAATAAAAGGCCAGATCCACGAAGCGCGGCGCTTCTCTCCGTCCGGCGTAGTGTACGCCGCAACTTACTTTTTTTTGTATCCTCAAAGATTTCCCACCGTAAGTTACGGCGGCGTAAGGGCACGCAATTCAAATGTATGTGGTGGGGGCGTGTTTTATGTTAATACCAGGGCTCAAGTCCTGCGGGAACGCGTGGGAACGGAGTTCCTGCACTTTTTTCACAGTAGGAACTCAGTTCCCTTTGCAGTACTAGAGCAGCCAAGAGCAGCCGAGCCAATCCTTCACTAAGCGGCGATGCCCAGCTCGAGTCACTGTCAGGGGCAAGCGAACCTTAGTAATCCTTTATGTTACTGGCCGCTTCCTGCATATGGATTCATTGGGTAGTGGGCGGGTATTCCATCACTTCGATGCCGCAATGTCTCCTGGGAGCTTTTGTCATTGTTCCCAGGAGACATTGCAGAGGTCTGCCCCACGTTATCGCGGGATTTAAAAAGAATTTGCTTCCAGTAACAAAGGATTACTAAGGTACAGTGGATCGGGAAAAAAAACATGCGGTTTAGTAATTATGCATATGAGCGCATCATTTTTTTTTTTTGTTGGTGGGGAAGTGAATCATGGGTGGGAGTTCCCACACTTTTTTCCCCAGGACTTGACCCCTGGTTAATACGTTGTGACCCGACGTAAATGAAGTTTTTTTAACGGCGCATGCGCCATCAGTGGGGGTATCCCAGTGCGCATGCTCGAAATTAAACCGGAACAAGCCAATGCTTACAACGGTGACGTCATTCTACGCAAAGCCCTATTCGCGAACGACTTACACAAACGACGTAACATTTTCAAAATTCGACGCGGGAACGACGGCCATTCTTAACATAGGATACGCCTCATAGCAGGGGTAACTATACGCCGGAAAAAGCCGAACGCAAACAACGTAATCTAGCTAATTTGCATACTCGACGCGGAATTCGACAGAAACGCCACCTAGCGGCCAGTGTAAATATGCACCTACGATCCGACGGCGTACCAAGACGTACGCCTGTCGGATCAAGCCCAGATTCCGTCGTATCTTGTTTTGTGGATACAAAACAGATACGACGGGGGAACTTTGAAATTACGCGGCGTATCCATAGATACGCCGGCATAATTCGTTTAAGGATCTGGCCCAAAGTTTGTGCATTGATTTAGTGATTATCTATTCCGAAAGGAACAGCAGTTAACAGCATGGAAAAATAGGAAAAACCTCACATGCATGGCCCCAGCTGATGACACCATGCAATGCAAAATGAGACTTTAAAGCGGGAGTTCACCCATTTAAAAAAAAAAAAAAAATCTCCCCTTAGCTTCCTGCTCGTTCGGTCTAGGGGAATCGGCTATTTATATTAAAATAGGTGCAGTACTTACCCGTTTTCGAGCTGTATCTTCTTCCGTCGCTTCCGGGTATGGGTCTTCGGGAGCGGGCGTTCCTTCTTGATTGACATTCTTCCGAGAGGCTTCCGACGGTCGCATCCATCGCGTCACTCGTAGCCGAAAGAAGCCGAACGTCGGTGCGGCTCTATACTGCGCCTGCGCACCGACGTTCGGCTTCTTTCGGAAAATCGTGACGCGATGGATGCGACCGTCGGAAGCCTCTCGGAAACCTGTCAATCAAGAAGGACCGCCCATTCCCGAAGCCCATACCCGGAAGCGACGGAGAGGATGCGTCTCGTAAACGGGTAAGTACTGCACATATTTTAAAATAAATTGCCGATTCCCCTAGTAATAACGAGCAGGAAGCGAAGGGGGAAAAGTGCCCTCTAAGGGTGAACCCCCGCTTTAATTTTCCAAGGCAGAACAAAATCAAAATACAACTTGGTGACTACCTTGTCCTGTCCAACAATTTTTTCAATGGTCCGATTCACTATGGCTGTGTAAAACTCCTCTTGTTTCTTTGTTAATGGAGCATAGACAATAACTTCTCGCTTTGGGGGCACCTCCAGTGTTACATCAGTTTTTAGTCTTCTTAACAGGAAAGGTGTTAAAATCTAGAAGATACAAAAAAAAAATCCAGGAGATTAATGTAATGGCATATTGTGGGGGCCTGCCCAATTCAACATTTAAGATATATTACCTGGTGCAGCATATGTAAAATGTTCTGTTCGCGTTCCTGGACCACAAGGTCTTTAGCATTCTGAGAGATACCAGTTATATCAAACCAGGATTCAAAGCTTTAGAAAAGTAATCATGAAAATGAAGGGTGAGAAAGTCAGCTAGTGTGCAAATAGCCAATACACTGAAGTCAAGCAGTCAGTATTTAGTTACCTTCTCAAATCATCAAACACATCCGGTAGCAGGAAATTCAATAGAGACCACAGTTCTGCTAGGTTGTTCTGTAGTGGTGTCCCAGTGAGGAGCAGCTTATTGTCAGACCGAATTTGCTTTAATTCTCTTATAAGTCGACAGTTCATATTTTTAATCCTGTGTCCTTCATCTAGAATCATGTATTTCCAGGATCTATGCTGTAGAATTTACAAAAAAACAAAATCACAATTAGTTTTAAAACCCCAACACACCCACCCAATAAAGGTGTAGAGTTCTATACCTCCCCCTTAAAAACCGTGTCCTCTGCCCAATTGCCAAGACCAACTCAATCACTGTGCCAGCTCCCACCCCCACCCTCCATCCAGCACTACGTTGCCTCCCACTCAAGTGAACAGGTGGAAAGAGGCCGAGCCTCGGCGACGATGTGTCGGCTCCCTGCAGCCGACCGTGGGCGACAGCTTGCCGTCCTCTGCTTTAATGCACATATCTTTAAAATATTATACAATACCTGCAAGACTGGACGATCCCTCATAGCAATCTCAAAAGATGTGACAACCACAGGATAAATCTGCAAAGCCCCATCTCGTTTATTAATTTTTTTTGCCAATTGAAGACGTTCTTTTTGGGTACCATGGTAAAGCAGCACTGGAATCTGCAACACATTACAAATGTCTATTTTCAAGTGGATTTCAATGAAATTAAACTAACCTGTATGCACATTCTTTCAATGCCATCTTTAAAATAGCTGTCCAAGGAGTTACTTCAGTGTACATCCACAATTCTAATCAATTCGGATTATTTTCTGTACAGAAGTTATACTATTAATCACTGCTCAAATCCATGGCAAAAACTAGTTCGAGTATTAAGCTGCCTCATTTGGCTCAAGTCAAGAAAATAAAACATTTAGGGCTTTTGCACACGGTAGTATATTTCAGTATGAGCTGTAGTTGTAGGTCCCAGAGGTACATTCTTAACCATCTGTACACCTTTGTGGATAAAGGAGCCGTTGGGAGGGCAGTAAAAACACAGCTCATACATGTGTTAACCACCCCCCACTCCTTGCCCCAGCATTTCTCTTGTAGGGAAAACAGTGAACTGTAAGAGCCGGTTCACCACTTTTGTCAAGTTTTTCAGAAACAGTTGAAAATTTGGGACAGACAAAAACAGTCCACGATTCGTGAACCTGAGACCTAGTCATTCCACCTCGAGGCAGCGCCATCATGCCTCTGGTACAGCATAGAGAAGCAGCCAGCTGCCCCTCACAGCCCAGAGGTGCCTCTGCCCATTCTACACCAGTCATGTTACTGCTCTTTTCATACTCCAATGATCAGAGAGAACGTTTATAAAAAAAAAATTAAAATAAAATAAAGTTTGGTTAACTTCATATCAGTTATAAGCTATGTTTAGTGCATCAAAACAGCTGAAGCCCATTAAGTTACCGTCAATCTTGGAAACCAAGTGGTAACATTTACTTTAGGGATACAACTATGAAACTACACTAAGCCCCCCAGAAGTCTGCCATGCCTAAGAAAAAATAAAAATATATATAGATAGAGATAGAGATAGATAGAGATATAGTGAAAGAAAAATACACAGAGTCACAAGTACACTTTTGGACTAAGGAAGCCAAGCATGCACAGTATTAAAACAAGCTTAGGATACATCGTTCAATACAAAAAATTAAAATTACCTCAGGAGAGAACCGTTTAAACTCAGACATCCAGTTAGGAAGTGTAGACAAAGGGCCACAAACCAAGAATGGTCCAGGTACACCTCTTTCAATCATCATCGCTATAGTAGCAATACATTGGACCGTCTTTCCCAAGCCCATTTCATCAGCCAAAATGCCATTAATTCCATTCTCCCACAACATCTGTTGAGGAAACAAAAAAAAAAAAAAAAAAGGCTTACTGCATAAACAAAGGGAAAATGATACTACCGAAGCAATAAAAGCCAATTAGGAGATACTCTATACAAAACAAGACAGATGCACCAGTCTACCTACTCAGTGCCTAACCGACTAGCATTTTTTTCTGTACCCTGGCTCCCCCACAAATCCCACTGGCCATCAGTAACAATTCATGGGGTTGATGCTTTTGCTACACCATAGACTTGGCAAACAATTTGTAGCTTAGATACTAGATTTTCTTATAGGCAGACTTATCAGATTTTAAGTAAGCCAAGTGTGATATAATAGAAGCACTACTTGATATAGAATTTCAAGGTAAATGACAAACTTGCACCAAAAGTAGTTGTATAAATAAGTGCAGCGCTGAAAGGAAATTTCAAATTATGAACATAAAGTGCACGAAAACAAAATAAAGTCTCTTAAAACCTTGTTTCAAGGGAAATGTGGGGTGTCAAAACATGTATCAAACATCAGCTGGAGGCTGGCATCTCCTGTAGAAGGTATTTCACCCAAAGTGTGGTCTGTAGATTTAGTGTGATATCCCACCACCAATATATAATGCATTTACCAAAAGATGAATATGAGCCTTTTGTTATAAAACACGTGGGTAGACAGATTTCAGCCAGGCCTTAATCCACTGATCAGCATCCAGGTGCAAGTGAAATAAATAGCAATTTTTTTTTTTAGTACTTTTTACTTAGGTAGACTTATGGGGCACTTTGGGTTTCATAGTTGGTGTCCCTAAAGTAAATGTTACCACTTAACATGATTGAGGACAACATCCACGCATTTTATAGCACAAGGCTCAGCTTTATACATCTTTTGGTGGGTGCATTATATACTGGTGGTGCCATATATACAGAGAATCTACAGACCACACTTTAGGTGAAATACCTCCTACAGGATATGCCAGCCTCCAGCTGATGTTTGGACACCCCACATTTCCCTTGAAACATGTTGAGAATTTTGTTATTTTCATGCACTTTATGCTCAATCATTATTTGAAATGCTCCCATCAGCGCTGCACTTATTGTATTTATATTGTTTGAGGATTGTAAATTCAATTTTGTGCAAGTGGCCTCGTTGTTGCACTAAGAGCTCACAGGGGTACTCAGGGAGGGCCCAGGAGTGCAGGCAAGGGACCATAGAAGAGTGAGGAAGCTCAAAAAAATAAAAATAAAAAAAAACCCACCACTGCACAGAGCAGGCAATATGACTTAAACGAAAGACTTTAACCACTTAAGACCCGGACCTTTAGGCAGCTAAAGGACCTGGCCAGGTTTTGCGATTCGGCACTGCGTCGCTTTAACTGACAATTGCATGGTCGTGAGACGTGGCTCCCAAACAAAATTGGAGTCCTTTTTTCCCCCACAAATAGAGCTTTCTTTTGGTGGCATTTGATCACCTCTGCGTTTAAATAGAGCGACAATTTTGAAAAAAAATTCAATATTTTTTACTTTTTGCTATAATAAAAATCCCCCAAAAAGATATAAAAAAAAAATTCTCAGTTTAGGCCGATACGTATTCTACCTATTTTTGGTAAAAAAAAAATCGTAATAAGCGTTTATCGATTGGTTTGCGCAAAAATGTATAGCGTTTACAAAATTGGAGATATTGCATTTCTATTTTTTTTTTTTTTTTTACTAACAATGATAGCGATCAGCGATTCTTTTCGCGACTGCGACATTATGGCGAACACTTGACAAATTTTTGGGACCATTGTCATTTTCACAGCAAAAAATTCATTAAAAATGCATTGTTACTGTGAAAATTACAATTGCAGTTTGGGAGGTAACCACAAGGGGTGCTGAAGGGGTTAAGTGTGACCTCATTTGTGTTTCTAACTGTAGGGGGGTGTGGCTGTAGGTGTGATGTCATTGATTGTGTTCGGAACACACGATCAATGACGGCGCCACAGTGAAGAACGGGGAAGCTGTGTTTACGCACAGCTCTGCCCGTTCTTCAGCTCTGGGGACCGATCGCGGGACTCCAGAGGCGATCGGGTCCCGGAGCTTCGGGGCACGACCCACGGCTGGGCACTTAAAGAGGATGTACCTGTATGTGCTTGTGCCCAGCCGTGCCATTCTGCTGACGTACATGTGCAGGAGGCGGTCCTTAAGTGGTTAAGATCACTTTAATGCTCACACAGATGTCGCTTCTCAAATACATCACCCGCCTTTTGCTGGAGTTAAAGTGGAACTTACCCCCAAAAAAAATAGGATTTTTGTACTCACCGTAAAATCCATTTCTCTGAGTTCATGGACGGACACAGCATCCTTTGACAGTAGGGTTATGCACCTTCCTTCCAGGAGAGTTTAGGCAGACTTTACAGCACTTAAAGAGTCAACAACCTTTCCTTAGTGCAGCTCCTTACCAGGGTGCGTGGCTCCCCGGGCATAACCCACACCCTGCTCTAGCAGCCTCAGTTCATAACAAGCAGTACAAACAAAGGAGGGGTGGGTGCTGTGTCCGTCCATGAACTCAGAAATTGATTTTACGGTGAGTACAAAAAAATAGGATTTTTGTACTCACCGTAAAATCCATTTCTCTGAGTTCATGGACGGACACAGCAGCAATTGACCTTGGGGTTATATCCGCTTCCTTCAGGAGAGTTTAGGCAGAAACAAAGCACTCAGTGCAGCTCCTCCCAGGGGGCGTGGTTCCCAGAGTATAATTCACACCCTGCTCTAGCAGCTTCCAGTTCGTAACAAGCAGTACAAAATAAGGAGGGGTGGGTGCCGTGTCCGTCCATGAACTCAGAGAAATGGATTTTACGGCGAGTACAAAAATCCTATTTTCTTTTCCGTTCATGGACTGACACAGCAGCAATTGACCTTAGGGACGTCCCCAAGCAGTGTCAAAAAAATTCGAGGGGTGGGAAAAAACACAGCAAATTAAGCTTCACCCCAAACAAACCAGAGTTCAATGGTGGAACTTCAACCTTAAACAGCCGCCTGCAAAAACTTGCGGCCAAAGGAGGCATCTGAAGGTGCACTCACATCCACCTTGCAAAACTTGAAAAGGTGTAGGTTGACGACCCGATCGCTGTCTTAAAACACCTGTAAAACAGACGCTTGATGGCGAAAAGTCCAAGAGGGATCAATCGCCCTGGTCAAAAGCGCCGTAACCAGAAAGGGAGGCGCCCTCCCCTTTTAGGGCATAGGCCTGGAGCACAACCTGACTGCTCCACCTGAAAAATGGAGGCCGACGACCGCCAGACCTTTTTTTAGGAACAGTCACTGACACGAACAGAGAGTCCAATCTCCGGAACGGAGCTGTAGCAGACAAGTACGCCCGTAAGGCTCGCACCACGTCCAAGGGAAGCAACGTGGCCTCCAAGTTCTCCGGCTGAGGACATAAGGATAGTAAAACCAATGTCCTCATTAATGTGAAAAGCCGAAACAACCTTCGAAAGGAACGATGGCTGCGGCCGCAGCACCACCTTATCCTTGTGGATGACCAAGTAAAAGCCTTGCAAGACAAGGCCGCCAGATCCCAAACTTGTCTGACCGAAGGAATGGCTGCAAGGAAGACCACCTTCTGGGACAGAGTCAGAGGAATGTCCTCAATCGGAGCCCTTTGAAGCACCGAGAGGGCAGAATTCAAGTCCCACGGAGGACGCACAGGAGGGGCCACATGCCTGACCCCCTGTACAAACGTACGCACCAGGGAGTGCGTCGCCAACGGCCGCTGAAAATAAACAGCCAAGGCCGAAATCTGACCCAGAACCGTACTTAAGGAGAGAGCCTGATCCACTCCACTGTAAGAACAGCAGAATCCGGGACAGCACGAATGTGCCATTTCATCTCTGCACACATAGAGATGTAGGCCTTACACGTACGATGGCAAACCCTATGTGAAGTAGACTTTCGTGCAAGTAGCATGGTAGAGATCTCCGAGTCCGACGGACCTCGGTCCTTCAGCACCTGGCTCCCAACAGCCATGCCGTTAAAGCCAGCGACTAAAGCAGGGTGAGAAAAATCGGACCCTGCGACACATCTATTCTCAGTGGTAGAAGCAAAGAGACGTCTGCCACCAGACGCACCAGGTCCGCGTACCAGGAACGGCGCGGCCTATCCCGGAGCAACCAGGATTGTTGGTAACCCCTCCGCTTCCACTCTGTGCAACAGGCGAGGGAGAAGCTCCAGAGGGAAGGCGTAGACTAGGCGATAGTGACCCCACGGTGCCACCAAGGTGTCTGACGCGTTCGGCGAAGGGTCTCTTGACCTGGCCATAAAACGTGACATCTTCCGATTGAGACGGGACGCCAGAAGGTCCACGCCTGAAGTGCCCCATTTTTGGCACAACTTTGAAACTTTTCTGGGTGCAACGACTATTCTCCCTGGTCCGCTGCGGCTGAGCTCTGCGTGCCCCCTTGATGGCAGACATACGCCACGGCCGAGGCGTTGTCGGACTGGATCCTGCAGACCCAGAGACCACTTGGAGAGCCGCAGCCTGATAGCCCGGAGCTCCAGGACATTGATTGGCAGACAGGACTCCACCGCCCCTGGGCTGACTGGACACTCCAGAACGCCCCCAGCCGGAGAGGCTGGCATCCGTCGTGACCACTGTCCGATAGCACGGCAGGATTCATTTCCTGGTCCGAAGTACTGGAGATGCCACCCACCACACTAGGGAGGACCTGACCAGGCGACTCACCCAAACCTGGTAATCCAGAGACGAAGGGAGCTTGTCCCAACGTGACAGAATCTCTCTCTAACACTCGGGTGCGGAATTGGGCATACGGAAACGCCTCGAAAGAGGCTACCATGGGACCCAGAATTCTCTTGCAAAAGCGAAGCAAGGACCACATCTGGGTCGCTAACCGCTGAACTGCAGATTGCAGTGTCTGGAGTTCTTCCGTCGGGAGAAAAACTTGCTTCTGAGGAATCGAGGACCAACCCCAGGTATTCCAGTCGCTGAGACAGTACCAACATTGACTTCTGGACATTCAGTAGCCACCTGAATCTTTTGGAGGTGCTGGCAGGTGATGGACCATCCTCTAAGACTGAGCTTAAAGAAGCTCTCAGGAGAAGGTCGTCCAGGTATTCCACAAAAGCGATTCCGCGCTGCCTTAGCAGGGCCAGAATCGGAGCGATCACCATTGTGAAAACTCGTGGTGCCAAAGCCAGGCCAAAGGGGAGGGCCAAACTGAAAATGGTCCTCTTCGACCGCAAAACGCAGAAACCTCTGGTGTTTTGCGTATATGGGAATATGCAGGTACGCGTCCTGAATCTTTGCACTTTGACAAAGGAGTTAAGGGCCGTCCAGGATTGGACGGACCCCTTCCTTTTTTGGGGACTTCAAACAGATTGGAGTAAAAACCCCTGAAACCGTTCCCTTGAAGGAACCGGTATAATCACTCCCCTGACCAGCCCCTGACAGGGGCACCCGGCATACCGGAGGAAGCTGGAAGGAAAAATCTGTTTGGTGGACAAGAGAAACTATCTTGTACCCTGAGGAAATTACCTCGCAAACCCAGCGGTCGGAAAGAGGGATCTCCACCGAGCCGCGCATCCGCAAAGTCGGCCCTCCACCCGAGTATCTGGCGGGGGCAGACCTACATGCAGAAGCAGGCTTGCGGTACCAGGTGTGCTTTTTGATCTACAGCGGGTGCCTTCGCACCCTGGAAAACATTTTCCTGCCGTACCTGGGGGGCGAAAAAAAATCACTTGGGGGAGGTAAAGGAGGGACCCTGCTTATGACGAGGCTCCTTACCCTTCCCAGATTGCGGGAGCAGAGTGCTCTTACCCCCTGTAGCATCTATAATGTCATCCAGGGACGCCCCAAAAAGCCTTGCACCCTTCAAGGGTAAGTCCCCTAAGGACCTTTTAGAGGTTTGGTCCGCAAACAAACACTTTAGCCACCCAAGGTGGCATAGTACCACCGCGGAGGCCCTGGAGAACAAGAGGAGCGTATCCAGGGCCAATTCACAGGCCCCTGCAGTAACTGGTCAGCCAGGCCCACACAGAGCTCAGGAGCATTATGCGCCTCCAGCTCCTGCAGCAGGGACTTGCCTGCTCGGTAATTGTCTGACACTAGAGCTCAGGCCAAAACCGGTCTCACTGCCGACCCCACTACTGTAAACATGGAGCAGGCCACAGCCTCAACTCTATCTGCGGGGTCCATAAAGGCGGGAGCCCCTTCCACAGGCAACATGGTAGACTTGTTTAGTCTTGACACAGGGGGGTCCGCTGACGGAGGACTTTTTTTTTTTTTAAGTCTTCCTCAAGAGGATAACGGACCGCAAAGTATTTTGGTACATCAAAAACTTTCTGCGGCCGATTCCATTCCTTGTATAATATTTTGTCCAGGTAAGGAACACAAGGAAACACTTTTGCGGTGCGGGGCAGCGTGCGGAACCCAAAAGGGACCAGGCATCTCTGATGGCTCCGCCGTCCTCAAGTTTTTGAGTATCCCGCAGTGATAAGAGCTTCAACAAAACGCCTTATCAAGCGCTGACCCTGAAGCAGAGTCATCCTCACTGACCGTGTGGGCTAAGCCTGCAACATCTGACATGACAGAACCAGAGCCAGCAGCAGGATCTGGTTCCGTGTCAGAGCCTTCCCCAGAAGCAGGGAGGGGGGGGTTTTTACCCCCCTTCTGGCCGCTTGTCACTTCAATCCTGGCGATAAACGCCTAAGGGACTGCCGTATGGGCTCTACAGAGACCGCAGGGGCACTAAGGGTCAACTCAGGCATGCTTGGGGTAGTAGCCTCTGTTCAGACTCCATGTTGACCCACCGCTATACCGCCCTAGTACTGCAAGACAGAGACCCACAGGTCACCCTCCCGGCTGCAAAACAGAGCAGGGGACCCCCAGGTAACTCACCACCCGGCCAGGCTGTAGTGCTGCTGAGAGTGCTGTCCGCTCTGCGCCGTCCCTCAGGAAGCAATTCGCGGGCTGCAAAATTGCGGCCATACACGTGTTTAAAGCAACAGTGACACAGCAGAAAACACAGCCCAGCACACACAGCAACTCCAATACAACAAATTATTAAGAAGGGAGAAGCTGCTGCTCCAGGTGAGCACACCTGGAGCAATCAATGTCCTCTCAGAAACAGGTGGGTGCCTGCAATGCATGAGGCAAAAACTTGAAGGCAGGGTGTGGACAGCCGCACACCAATGAATCTTAAAAAAGTAAGCCTTTAATGGTGAAAAAGGAAAGGCACTACAAAAAAAAAAAAAAAAAAAAAAATGAATGGCACCACACAGCAGCACAGCCCCCATAGTGACAGAGCCCCAGGCGGACCCCCCCCCTTACAGCCGCCACCCAGCATGGGGGAAGGAGGGGGAGGAAGGGAGAGAGGAAAGCAGGGCGGACCCTCATTCGACCTCCCCAGGAAAACACCAGCCAGACCACTTACCTGAGCAAGGGCCACTACTTACCCGTCCTGCGACCACCGGCTGGAGGTATCCCAGACAGATCCAACGTCCGCTAAACGGCATGGCTGTCGGCCAGACACACTGACAGAGCCATAAAAGACCGGTCATATGTGTGCCCTAGAACAAGATGTTCCCCCGGCCGCCCCTGGAGCAACGGGGCCTGTCGTGGACATCCCAAAGCTGAGCTAAGGGCCAGCACACGCTCGATGGCCGAACATGGGGGGACTACAAGAGTCGAGGACCCAGCCTGTCACCCAGTCGGCTGTTGATAGAAGAATCACAGGATTAAAAAATTCAGGAACAAAATAAAAAGCGAGAAAATGGCAAGAAAAAAAAACTCCAGAGTACAGGACTCCAGAGTGCCTGACCTCTCCTGTCGTTAGGCAGGAAAAAAAATGGGGCTGCTAGAGCAGGGTGTGGGTTATGCCCGGGGAGCCACGCCCCCTGGGAGGATCTGCACTAAGGAAAGGTTGTTAACGCTTTAAGTGCTGTAAATTCTGCCTAAACTCTCCTGGAAGGAAGGTGCATAACCCTACTGTCAAAGGATGCTGTGTCCGTCCATGAACGGAAGAGAAATGAAAATAGCTGTTTGTTTGCATCCTCCTCGCCACATTTCAGCCCCTTCTTCCCCTGCAGTCTTCTGGAACACATCACAGGTCCTAGAAGACTACAGGACCATTTACAAAGTGTAGCGAAGCTCACGCAGTAGGGAATTGGCTATGAAGACGCTTCACTGCCCCTTTCTAGAGATGCCAGCACCTGCACCCGAATAAAGAGTCTGCTTGGGTGAGGACATTGCTGGATCCCTGGACAGGTAAGTGTCTCAATATTAAAAGTCAGCAGCTACAGTATTTGTAGCTGCTGACTTAATTTTTTTGGAAACCTGGAGCTCTTTCTAAAATGTTGTACAATGTGCAAGTTAAGAACCAATAAAACAAACAAAAACATGCAGCAGTCATATAAAGGTGGGGGAAAATCCTCATGAAAAGGGCAGACTTAAAAACATTAAATATTTAGTGTGATAGGACAACAGTAAAACACCTGCAGTTTTACGGAATTCCCTCAAAGTTAACCTACCCTGAGCCATTCCATGCCTTCCACTTGGTACCAGCGCATCACACCTCCAACAAAGTACTTTGGCTGTTGAAAAGGAACTGGTTGGCCATCTACTTTCCTCACTGGGTCCAGCATATGCTTAGCACTGTGCCTCACAGCTTGATTCAGGCGATCTTTAATTATAGTGTTCGAATCTCCCATCTGCTCAATCTCTTCAGATGTTAGTTTACAGGCAGAAGAATCATTCTATAGGTGTAGAGGAGGTTGTGGAATATGAATATAATATGATAAATAAAATGAACTCTAAATACAAAGAACCTGTAAAAATTCCACACATACCTCCGAATCCTGCTTGGATCGTTTGGAGGCTGTTAAAATATCCTAGGAAGGAAGAAGAAGAAGAACAAAAAAAAAAAAAAAAGAAGTGAAATTGGATTCCAAATGAATATTTTGCAGAGCTGTACTTTGCTAGATTAAAGTGCTCTTACTTCTTTTGACATGACATCTGCGATACAATAGCTTTCCTCACGTGGTCTTTTCTTTGCCTGAGCTGTAGGAAAAAGAAAAGCACCCCTTAATTGGCACATATCAGCACACACTAGGTGAATGTACATAAAGCTGCAAAAGAAGAAAGAAAAAAAAAAAACCCACACCAAAGACTCACCTGTTTTGTCGGAAGTTTCTTTTGGCTAAAAATTAAAAATAAGAGACGTAAGCATATCCCATATTCACAAAGTGGGTTTGAGTTACTAAATGAACAGCATTAACACGATCTGAATGACTTTGCAAAGTGAGAATTTTCCTTCAGGCTTGGCAATAGATGTACAGACTTCAATCTAAATTAGGTGCAGGCAAATATGATTTAAATGACCTAAAAAGGTTTTTGACTGCTTTGAGGCGCACTTAAAGTATTTTTGGGCTATACTGCTACCTACAGGATTAGCAAAGAAAAAACTAGAGCTACCCAAGATAACCTGTCCCACTAGGCCACCGTTTTGTAGCAAAACATTAGAAAGAGCATGATCATAAACAAAACAAAAAAAAGTTTCTCGTTCATAGAAAACTACACAGAAGTCTTATACCTTGGAGATGTGCAAAAGCAGTTTGAGGTGTGGGCACCCCTGGGGGTGGAAACTAAAACTTAAAAGTGAAGTATGCCTTCATCCAATAAGAGCCCTTACAGAAGTAGACTGCCAAGATTTTAGCATGTAGAAAGACTCGGATGGTCCCGTCCCTCAGAACCTGGGTTTCAGCATACTTGCCATTAAAGTAAGCAGCCATAAAGCAGGATGGCCACTTAGTCCTTGGGACATAAGATCTTAATATTGCATTGCCCAGGTAATGTCTGCCTGGGGGAATTTAGCAAGTCAGCTTGCCCAGGCTAGTCAGGAGCAATAAGTATTACAGAATTTCCTTCATCTTTGCTTTCCAAAACGTGTCAGCTTTGCAGGATAAAGGCCCAGCTCTGGCTGTATTGATCCAAAGCCAGACTCCAGGTACAGAGATCCTAGTGGAAGCAGCAGATAATCTGGTGACGATCCTGTCCAGCAGGACCACAAGCAGCATCCCCAAACTGCAACAAGTGCTGAACAAACCAAGTGAAGGAACCACTGATTCAGGTGCTGCTGGCTGAGGAAGCCTGCATGCCAATTATCTACAACTGTAATGTGCTTGTCTGACACGTTCTGCCTAGAATAGGATCCAATCCGACCCCATCCACAATGAAACAGAGAAACTATAGGGGGGGGGGGGTGTTGGATGGGGAGGGGTGGTAGAGGGGACTAAGCGAGAACAGGAGGAAAACAGCAGGGAGCATTGTAAGTCTCCAGGAGGGATTCATTCCAAGGTCAGTGACAGACAGTGTGTGGAGATCTAAAGGAACATGCCACGATTGGTTGTGAAGCCAGAGGAAGAGATTATGTGGCTGGGGTTTGAATCAAGCTGCTGCAGCCAGGACTTGCTGGGATTAGTAGTTCCATCAAGATTCAGTTTGCACAAATACTTATCGCTATTGGTTGCTACACCAAAGGGGCCTGCAGACCCATGCCAGCAAATGGTGGCTATTTGACTGTTGGGACTTATTCAGAGTGAGGCCTAACCATATGCCAACTGACAGGATTCTACAATTGTACAGTAGAGAACGTGAAGTTGACTCAAGTGATGTGCTGGTGACTTGTGCTTTAGACTGCCACTATAGACTCAAAAATCGTTGTTCAAGTTTACAAAAAGCTCCCCCCCCCCCAATCCAAGATAGAGAATATATAATATATATATATATATATATATATATATATATATATATATATATATATATATATATATATATATATATATATATATATATATATATATATATACACATACACACACACACACACTTCATTGGCGATGTGTGTCTGAAGTGAATGCCTTGCCCAGCAGGGTGATGTGTGGAACTACTACATTCAGCGACCCCACAGGGCACCGCTACCAGGAGATAAGGAGAGAGTACTACAGAATGCAGAGGTGGCAGGGTTTAGTGCTTGCTGTAACTGCTCAACATTGGAACCCCTATATTTGTAGGCTCCAGGAGGGGGTGGGGCTAGACCCAGCTATGACAGGGAAAAAAAACTGCTTCAGACAGGGTTCAAATTTTAAATGGAAACTGCTATAACCACAAGAATCCCTGGAGATTTATGCCACTTGATTCTGCTGACAGTCTTATCTTTAAGTTTTAATACATCTATAATTAAATTTTGCATCTTTTGCACTGCATGCTTGCGTTATATTAAATAAGATAGTTTGAAAGATTGTCAAAGTTACACACTGCTTTCATATCTATAAACTTTAAATAAGGATACCTGTTTAGATTTCGGCTTCTTTTCAAGTTTTTCTTTCCTTTTAATCTCCTGAAAAAATAAAAAATATAAATAAAAAAAAAACAAGAGGAACGCCGTCACACTGTTCAGATTTCATTGCACAGAGCTGTAGCAACATTCAGTCAGCCCTGGCTGTACCCAACTCTACAGCAATAAACGTTACCAGGACAAGAAAAAAAATGCAAAATTTACATCTAGGCAGCATGTCTTTCTGTACATCAACAGTGCATGGAAATAACTCACCTCCAGCTGCTGCTGTTCCATTTTAGTTAAAAGGAACTTGGAATAAATGTTACTTTTCTCAAGTAAATGCTGGAGCCTTTTATAGCGCATTTCATTGGAGTCTCTTTCCCAAGACCTCTGAGCCTGCAAGAGGAACCAAGATAAGAAACTGGACAGAAAAGAATGGTTTTGTACATCTTTGTTTGGCAAGTTCAATGGAGGTACACAATGTATTGTTGAGCACATGTCCTGCCTTTGGGGAAAAAAATAAAAAAAGTTCATCAAGTCTGCCTTCATTTTTTGTTACATTGAGTATAGGGCTGAAACTAATCGATTAATCGACAACTAATCGATTATGAAAATAGTTGTCAACTATTTTCATAATCCATTAATTGGCCAGTTGATTAGTTGGCCTGCATATAGAATACATTTGTTTACATATCGGGAAATACAGTACAGCACACATACAGCTCAGTACACCATCCATACATGCCTGAGAATTTGTGAATGTGCAAGTGTGAGGAGCAATGCCTCATGGGACATGTAGTCCTAGGCAGGAAGTGAATGGTTCTAATGGCAGAAGTGTTTTTTTTTTAAACCTTGCTATAGGGGGCGCTCTATACTATACTTTGCAGCTTGCTATTGAGGCACTCTGAAGGCAGGAGGAGCCAGAAGCATCGGTGAGGGACCCCAGAAGTGGAGGATCTGCTGCTCTGTACAAAACCATTACACATAGATAGGAGGCAAGTATAACAAGTTTGTATTAAAAAAAAAAAAAAAAAACTTTAAAGACTCTGTGCAGGGAAGATCAGCATCTGAACCCAGAGAAAGTGGAGGTAATAGAAGGCATTACAATTACTGTAGTTGGTTATTTATATTTACCACTGCATATGGATATTTAAAAATAAAATGCCTTTTTTTTTATTTACAGATTAACTAAATTGTTCGCCACACTTTCTTTTGCCATGATGGATTTTTATTTGGGTTCCCACCTGGAGCGGCTACTCCTTTTCCTTGACATCCAGTCAAGATGCTATAGGTCAGGCAGGAAGTAGTTAAATGGTACGTTTTTAAGATTATCCGATTAATCGAAACAATAATCGGCCAACTAATCGATTATAAAAATAATCATTAGTTGCAGCCCTAATTGAGTACAGACCCAGCATGTCTGCATTTGCTTACTTTTGACTTACTACGAAAGTCTATGCCAAGCATCAACTACCCTTTCAGTAAAATACTTTCAAAGATTAGTTTTGAACTTTCCTCCTGCTAGCTTGGTCATGTCCCTGTGTTCTTGAGCTTCACATCCATGCTGGCCATCCCTGGTGGTCCAGACTGGGCCACCGTGGGGGGGGGGGGGGGCTGTGCTGATAATCAGCGCAGACCCCCGTCAGGAGAGCTGCCGATCAGCTCTCATCTACTTGCCCAGACACAAGTGAGGAAAACCTGATGCACAGCTTTTTTGTTTACCATGTGATCAGCCGTGTCTAATCACGGCCGATCAGTGTAAAGAACCTCTATCAGAGGCTCCTTGCAGAGATCAGTGTAGCCGTGTGTCAGACTGACACACCGCACCGACAGTTACCCTGAAAGATGACGTCAAGACAGGAACAAAAGGCGTTTCTGGACAGCCGCACTCTGAACAAATGGTAGCCTTTATTAAAATAAGGACAGGACTACAAGTCACAGCAAAAAAAAAAAAAACCCTGGCAACTGACACGTTTTGCACTGGAACTAGTACTTAATCATAGCATGATTGAGTTATCTGCCATGATGGATTTTCATTTGGGTTCCCACCTGGAGCGGCTACTCCTTTTCCTTGACATCCAGTCAAGATAAATGAACCATGGCCCAGCTTTGCTATAGGTCAGGCAGGAAGTAGTTAAATGGTAAGTTAAGATTAGTCGATTAATCGAGACAATAATCGGCCAACTAATCGATTATAAAAATAATCATTAGTTGCAGCCCTAATTGATACTAAAGGTTTATATTTACACACACACACACACACACTTGTCCACCCCAACACTTAACCCAAGTCCTCTCAATCCAGCACTGTGCCTGGCTGCAGCCCCACTCTCCTCACAGGACACTTCCAGCAGCAGAAGTCATTGGCTCCTGCTGCTGTTGGTCAAATCCTGTAGGAGGAAGTGAGGGGTTTGGCCGAGTCACTGTCTACAAACATGGTCCTCTAAAGTGCACCCTCACAGGTTGTCAGCTTGCAGAGGTGGCACTTATAGGAG
Organism: Rana temporaria; assembly: GCF_905171775.1. Classification (NCBI taxonomy): domain Eukaryota; kingdom Metazoa; phylum Chordata; class Amphibia; order Anura; family Ranidae; genus Rana; species Rana temporaria. The sequence goes on along the minus strand of NC_053496.1, from coordinate 89,941,260 downwards.
CCAAGACTGTCTGGGGGGGGGGGGGGGGGGGGGGGGGGGGAATTGATCTGTGGAGAAGATTTTAGACTTAAATACCACTTTAACATGTCAAGATTATATTCAGGCAACTAAATTACAAGCCGTCAGCATTCAAGTTTTTTTTATAAAAATACTTTCTTCAAAATGTTTTGCAGACTCAATGACCTGGTTCCCATAGACTCATCTCACAACTAGAACTGAGTCCCCCAGTGAAAGACAAACTAACCACTACAAAAGGGCTTATGTGGAACATAAATAGGCTGTCGCTTTTTGAACACACCTGAACCCTATTGTAATCAATTGTTACAGCTTTTAGTTTAAGCACAAAAAAAAGAAAAAAAAAAAAAAAAAAAAAAAAAAAAAAAAAGGTAAAGAGTCTATATTGCTTTGGTTGAGGCACTTTTATAGCACAAAAAAAAAAAAAAGTATGATCAAGGTATTTTACTTTGTATGCATACTACTAAAGATCATAAAAAAAATAAAAATAAAATATATTTGCACCTTTTCCATCATTTTCTGCTCTTCAACTTGAGCTGCTTTCTCAAGCTTTTCCTCTTCCTTCAACATTGCTGGAGTTATTAATCCATCCAGTAATGGAGCCATCTCAGATTCAGATGAAGCTGCAAACAAGAACATTTGTTTTAAAAAAACGTTAGTCCCATCCTTTAGCTGCGAGGTTTAGATATTGAAACATAAAATTTCTGTTCCATTTTCACTCATGTTCCATCAATGGTTACGCTTCACATTTCAAACTTCTTTGGTCACATATGGGGTGGAAATCCTTTAGGGCTATACTACAATGGTGGCATTCCAAAACAAAGCTGCCCATTATGGAACACAGAAGCTCATTGTATGCATTATGAATGATCCCATTTTCAAAGTTAATAATGGTTTCTAGAATACATTGCCCCTGTAGATACACGGACTTCTAAAAGTACAATGGCCATGTGGTTAGCACTTCTGCCTATCTGCACAAGAGTTGTTGGTTCAAATCCCAGCCACTACCTGCCGGGAGTTTGCATACGAGTGTGCGTTTCCTCCAACCCACAAGACATGCTGGTAGGTCGATTGGCTCCTGTTTAAATTGGCACTAGGGCATACACATTGAAAGTGTTTAGGTTTGATATATGGTTTTGGTAAATCTAAAGGAAAATTTAAAAAGGTAAAAAAAAAGAAAAAAAATTGTATCATGTATAGCAAGCTGTAAATTACATAGTAGGCAAGGCTGAAAAAAACAACGTCCAAAGTCCAACCTATGTGTGTGATTATATGTCAGCATTACATATAACTGTATGTTGTGGTCGTTCAGATGCTTATCTAATAGTTACATGAAACCATCGATGCTCCTCACCGAGACCACCGCCTGTGGAAGGGAATTTCACATCCTTGCCGCTCTTACAGTAAAGAACCCTCTACGTGGTTTGAGGTCAAACCTCCCTTTCTCATTTTAGTGAGTGGCCACGTGTCTTGTTATACTCCCTTCCACAAAAAAAGTTTTATCCCCATTGTGGGGTCCCAGAACCCTGGGGGACTCCACTACCCAACCCTAAACATTCTGAGTACTCCCCATTTATCACAACCCTCTAAACTTGCCATTGTAGCCAGTTTTCAATCCATGTACTCACCCTATGGTCCATGCCAGCAGACTATTTTGTACAGTAAACTTTTATGGGGAACTGTGTCAAATGTTTTTGCGAAATCCAGATACACCATGTCTACGGGCCTTCCTTTATCTAGATGGCACATTTGACAAATTTGCCAAATTTGCTTGGAATCTAGGAGCCAGCTAAAAAAAGTTAGGAGCCAGAAAACGCACCCCGTCCCGACGAGCTTGCGCACAAAAGCTAACACATACGTGAGTAGCGCCCGCATATGTAAACGGTTTTCAAACCACACATGTGAGGCATCGCCGCGATTGGTAGAGCGAGAGCAATAATTCTAGCCCTAGACCTCCTCTAACTCAAAACATGCAACCTGTAGATTTTTGTTAAACGTCGCCTATGAAGATTTTAAAGGGTAAAAGTTTGTTGGCATTCCACGAGCGGACGCAATTTTGAAGCGTGACATGTTGGGTATGAATTTACTCGGCGTAACATTATCTTTCATAATATAAAAAAAAAAAAAAAAATGGGGATAACTTTACTGTGGTCTTATTTTATTTAAAAAAAAGTGTAATTTTTTCCCAAAAAAGTGTGCTTGTAAGACCGCTGCGCAAATACGGCGTGACAGAAAGTATTGCAACGATTGCCATTTTATTCTCTAGGGTGTTGGGATAAAAAAATATATAATGTTTGGGGGTTCTAATTAGAGGGAAGAAGATGGCAGTGAAAATAGTGAAAAATTACATTAGAATTGCTGTTTAACTTGTAATGCTCAACTTGTAATACCAGATGGCGCCAGCTCACATCTGGTGGTAATAACTTGTAATACCAACGGCTCACCACCAGATGGCGCCAGCTCACAACAAAGCTGCCCACCTTCCAAGCCAAGTCGCCAGGACACTATTTCTAGTCGCCATGGCGACCGGGATTTGTCAAGCCCTGGGATAATAGATTGGTTTGGCAAGAACAATTCTTCAAGAACCCATGACGACTACTGCCAATTATAGTTTTCATTACAAAAATCTTGTATATAGTCCCTTATCACCTCCAAGAGCTTACATACTATTGATGTTAGGCCAACTGGTCTAGTTCCCAGGGATGTATTTTGGGCCCTTGTTGAAAAATATTGGTGCTACATTGGCTTTTCTTTAATCAGCTGGTACCATTCCGTCAGTAAAAATTAGAAGCGGACTGGCAATTTACTTGACTACGTAAATCGGTGCTTGACAAATTTGCTTTGAATCTAGGAGCCAGCTTAAAAAAATAAGGGAGGTTAGATGCTATTTTTTTTTTTTTTTATAACAAATCTTAAAGCGGGGGTTCACCCTATAAACCCAAAAAAAAAAAAAAAAAAAAAAAAAAAAGTTTTGTTCTACCATAAAATCAGGCATTGTAGCGCGAGCTACAGTATGCCTGTCACGATTTTTTTTCCCCCGTACTCACCGTTTACTCGTACATCGAAGATACCGACTCCCCTCGGGGAATGGGCGTGCCTATGGAGACGGAGGATGATTGACGGTCGGCTCTGGCGCGTCACGCTTCTCCAGAAATAGCCGAAATAGGCTTGGCTCTTCACGGCGCCTGCGCATAGCCTGTGCGCAGGCCCAGTGAAGAGCCGAGACCTACTCCGGCTGTCTTCGGGGAGAGTGACGTGCCAGGGCCGGCCGTCAATCATCCTCCCTCTCCATAGGCACGCCCATTCCCCGCGGGAGCCGAAATCTATAATGTACGATTACACTGTGAGTCCGGGGTTAAAAAAATCGGGACAGGCATACTGTAGCTCGCGCTACAATGCCTGTCTCGATGGTAAAATCATGTCAGTGAGGGTGAACTACCGCTTTAAGGATTTAACATGTCCCCGAATGTGAACTTATCCTTTAACCCTTTCATAGTCCGAGTGTTTTTTTATGCACGTCTGAAAGCAGACACCCTAAAGAATAAAATGGTGGTAGTTCCATTTTTTTACATCACATGAAAAAAAAAAAAAAAAAAAACACTTTCTAGGCACTTGACTCGTATAATAGTAAAAAAAAGGTTTTATTCATAACAATTTATTAAAAGACAACATGGTACATACATAACTAGAATTATACCAACTGTAACATGGACAGTACAATAGGTATATCCTTCATCTGACGCATTTCAGAGTCTGTTTTACCTCCGTCTGGTGTAGAGAAGATATCAATTCTAATCACTTCAGTAGTGTATATGTACACATTCTATGTGAATAAAAACACGAGAAAAGTTCCTGCTTCGTTCATCTCCATCAGGTCTAAGAGCTGATTGGTATATTTGTAAAACACTTGCTCTTAACCCAAGAAGCATTAAAAGAGCTCCCTTGAAAATAGGGAATCCAGGCACACTGCGGCCTATAGACAGAATCTTTTCTTTAAAGGGCCTGGTGGCAAGACAGACCATCTCCCGATAGGTGGTATTGCATCAGATGGTAGTAGGGTCCTCAAAAAGGATATGCTGCATTGCCTTTTTGATGCCATGATTTATTGCTCTACTCATTACATTCTTTCCCAGCCCCTGCACCAAGCGGCACCCGCTATGCCGGTCACAGAGGCCCACAGATGGGCAAGCGGAGCCTGGATACATAGCAGGGGGTAGCATTTGGGCAGCAGCCCAGGCGCCAGGTCAAAACCTCTTGTCATAAGGGTGACCTGGGGTTTGTTGAGTACTGGTGTAAAATTAAGGGAACTATAAAAGTACCTGGATTAAAAATCTGACAAAAATGGCCTAGGAGGAATAACCACCATAATGATAATCTAGGAAATGCTTTAAACCCCTTTCACACCGGAGGCATTTTTCAGGTGTTTTAGCGCATTAAACACATCTGTCAATGCTCCTCAGTGTGAAAGCTATACACTGCTCCTCCACCCCCCACCCATTGAAACGAATGGGCACCACTGCCGAAGCACCTGCACAGTGCTTCGGCAAGCGCCCCTATTAACCCTTTCTTTGGCCAAGATGGTAAAGCACTGCTAAAACGGCTCAGTGTGAAAGGGCACTTAAGGCTAGGTTCACATATGTGCATGCATGGTTGCACACGTGTAGTGGGTACAGCAACCCATTCATTTAAATGGACTGCTGTGCCTTTTAAGCGGAGGTTCACCCTAAAAATCATCTATATACCATTAGATCCAGCATACTGCTGACATCTACAGTATGCTGGTATTTTTTTCACTGTACTTTCCCTGTTATAGATCTTTTCATCCGGCTCAGAGTTCTCACTCGCGCGGGGAGCAGGCGTTCCTATGAAGAGGGGTAGATGATTGACATGCGGGTAAGGTATGTCACGCGTTCCGAAAGTAGACAAACTAGGACTCGGCGCCTGCCGTGTAGAGCTGACTGCGCAGGCGCCGATTAATGCCGAGTCCCAGATCATCTATTTTCGGAACACGTGACGCGCCTCACCCGCACGTCAATCATCTACGCATCTTAATAGGAACGCCTACTCCCCGGACAGTGAGAACCCGGAAGCCGGGTGAAAAGAACTATACCTGGGTAAGTACAGCGAAAAAAATAAAAAAATACCAGCATACTGTAGATGTCAGCAGTATGCTGGATGTAAAGGTATATAATAGTTTTAGGGTGAACCTCCGCTTTAAGGAAACATGGGAAAGTCATCCCGACCCTTTAAAACGTGCTGCACAGAAACACATTGTGATGCCGATTTGCGCATACAAACATGCCAATGCAATGTGCGTCTGCTACAGAGCGCCACATTCCTGCGCAAGGGCTTACACCAATGCTGGGCCCCCTGTTCTGAGACTGCATCTGACTTGGAGTTGCGTGAAAACAGACTATACAAGCAGATGCAGAGGTTGCATGAACACAACTGCCATGTCAGAACTTGTCATGTGCAGCGAGTGCACAGATCTGAACAAAGACAGCTTTTTGTCAGATCTGTACAACCTTTGCCCCACTTTTAGCACAGACACTGCAGATAAAGTAGCCTATTCAAAAATGGTCTGTATGCAATTGCAGAGAGACGCAAAAATGTGGACCCTATGCCATGTTCATACCAATGCATTTTTTTGTAGACCGACTGTTAAACATAACCTACTAAAAACACATTTAGGTACATTTGTAATGCACTTCTATTGAGGTTTAAGGCTCAGTTCACATCCATGTGTTTAGCATGTGCAGATCTACAGAAAAGCACTGAAATACATTTAACCTCATTTTCTATGGGTCCCATATCTACGCAGTCTCCTGTAATGCATTTTTAAAAATGCTACTTTTTTTTGCAGCAGCATGTTTTTTAGCTTCACAGACTTCAATAGGATTGCATTAAATCTAAGGGCTTTTGATTTTTGGTTTTCTACACAACACCTCTTTGCAACACCAACACAGTTTAAATTATCCAAAAACATGCAAAATGCAATAAAAACACCGGAAAAACTGCATCAGCCACACAGATGTAAACCAAGGCTAAGGAAAAAATCCCTACACCTCCCCGAAAGACATACAGCAGGGGGCTATATAGATGTGAATGGGCCCCATAGGAAGACCCGATCACTTGATTGTACTGCATTCCTGAAAAGGCACAATTCACACTTGTAGGGTTTCAAAGCTGGGCAACTTTGGGGTGCAAAGTTGAATGGGTGCGACTTGTCCCTCTGTAAAGTCAGACCCACTGTTGCAATGAAAAAAAAACCCACACTTTCAGATAAGACCAGGGCTGTGGAGTCGGTAGATAAATGTTCCGACTCCTCAGTTTTATGTACTTCCGACTCCCCGACTCCTCTGTATTAATATGCGAATGTATTTTATACATTCCTTGAGGGAAAGAAACGCAACCTACCACAGGACTACTGTCTGGGAAGCCAACAGTCTACTGTATTGCACAGTTTAAGCAAAAGACAAACCCAATGAAAACAATCAAGTGGCTGGATAGTAGCAGCAGGCATAAACATCAGGAACAGGATTTTTACCAGTTCAAAAATACAAACCACATTATTTGGTTGTTTTAGAACAAAAACAAAGCTTATCTATAATGAACCAAAAACAAAATCTGTAAAACCTAGAAATGGTTTATATTCATCTTGAAATGTAGTTATAGGCTTAGGAAATGCAAATCAATTCAATGTAGAGTTCTAAGGAAGAGAATTGCCTCTGCCAGATCCTCTTTCATAGAGGCTCTAAAGTCAGACTGAGCCTAGGTTCACACTGCTGCAAATTCAAAATCGCAGTAAATCGATTTTACCGCGATTTCGCCACGATTTCGGCCACAATTTAATGTAAATCGCAGCCCGAAATCGCAAAAAGTAGTACAGGAACTACTTTTTGAAATCGCAGATGCGGCGTCGCACTGATTAGGACAGTGCCATTGCCGACAATTGCCGCCGTTCCAAATCGTACCCAGTGCGAACCAGGGCTTTATTATTTTTAGGGCTGAAAATAATCTTTCGACACAGACTTGGGTGGGTGGCATTGCAGTAACTATTCTGGCCACATCACTAACGATCTCTGGATAAACAAGGATGGCTTCTTCAACAGTAAGTTTTGATGAGCGATCATACTTTTCAACTTCTTTTAGTGCTTTATAAAACTCCTGTTGGAATTTTTTTATTTGGACACTTACTGGTTCTCTAACATGCGTTCCCTGTAACAGCAGAACACAACACTATGGAAAGTATAAGTATTGCAGCTCCTAATTGTGCGTTGCGTGCCATATAGTGAAGCACATGAAAAGCATGCTTCTTCACGGTCACTTAACGTGTTCGTTTTGCGGTTACGTGAGGCACTGCATGCATTGGTCTTTATTCTTACAGTAGAGAAGTCATTAATTATAACTTTTTGTGAATTGGGACATTTAAACTTGCTTTTTTTTTTTTATTCCAATCTAAATTTAGTAGGAGTCGGAGTCGGTGCATTGTTTGCCGACTCCAGGTACCCAAAATTTCCCCCGACTCCGACTCCTCAACTCCGACTCCACAGCCCTGGATAAGACTTCCATGCAACCATTGAGAGTTAAAAGGACACCAATGCCCCTTTCACACCAAGGCGTTTTAGCGCTAAAAAAAGCACCTAAATAACGCCTGAAAAAAATCCTGCCCTGTAGTCTTCAGTGTGAAAGCCTGTAGGCTTTCACACTGAAGCAGTGCGCTAGCAGGACCGTTCCAAAAGTCCTGCTAGCCACATCTTTGGAGTGGTGTGTTTCCCACAGCTGCCTATTGAAATCAATGGGACAGCATGGCTAAAGCAGCAGTTTTAACCCTTTCTCGGCCACTAGCGGGGGTAAAAACCGAACCGCTAGCGGTCAAATATCGCTGCAAAAACGACAGTATGGCAGCGCTAAAAAGCATCGATATACCGCCAGCGCACCTCCCGCGCCCAGTGTGAAAGGGGCCTTAAGGTTCCTGTAAGAAAAAAAAAAAAAAAACCCACACACACACACAACATTTTTCACACAGTGGCCCCGATCCTCGGCGGATGTCTGGACTCCTCCCCGCAAGAACTAACCCCCCCCCTTCATGGGAACTATAGCCACAGACTATCACTCGGCACCCCCCCCCCCCAGATCATTGGATGCGATTGACAGCAGCGTGAACCAATGGCTGCACTGCCATCAATCCAATCAACAGCCAGACTGAGTGGAGGGCAGGACATCAGGGACGAGCGCAGGAGGTGAACGGGCTCAGGTAACGGGGGGGGGGGGGGGTTTCCCCACCATAATGCATAGGATGCACAGGGGTGGAAAAAATAAATAAACAACAAACCTTTACAACCCCTTTAAGACTTTTTACACTAGCCGACTCCAGGGCTGGACTGGGACAGAAATTTGGCCCTGGACTTCATCCAGACTGGCCCACTTTGACAGGTCTCTCCCATGGCGGGTGGACAACTCCTGCACCCCCCCCCCCCCGGCCCCCCAAGCCCCCTCTCCCCCTTCACTAGCCACTAGCCGTTCTATTTATTAGAGTAGAACGACTGGTACTCTTATAGGCAGTACCAGTGGGGAAGCTAGACATTATTTCACCCGGGGCAAAGAATCAGTTCGGTGCCCCCCTTATGGGACAAGATTAGGCAGAAGTGAGAAACTCACAGGCCAGTTGAGTCAGCTGTCATGCTCCTCTGACGTCCCCCCTGCTTCTTTGTTCCCCCCAGGTGAGTGCTGTGGCGAGGGAGAGGAGGTGAGCACTGCAGGGAGGGAGAGACAGAGGAGCAGAGGGGGGAGGCGGTCGGCTGTCACTGAAACCAGCCCACTGAGCCATCAGCCCACCGGGAAACTCCCTGTAGTCCCAATGGCCAGTCCATCCCTAGCCGACTCCCAAGTTGCATGATTTTCAGTGCAACTGGCATCTGACTTAGATAAGACTTTTACAGCCTCTGACATTGAAGTTGTGTCAAAAGTCAGATCATAATGGTGTAGAAACCTTTTCTCAAGTCGCATTGACTTCAATAGTGTCAATTAGAACTGCTCTCAGTTAGATGCATGGCACTGCCCATGTCCTGCGACTGGGGGGGGGTTCTCACAAATCAAACCCTAAATCATTGTTCACACTGCTGCGACTTTCCTTACGTGACTGACGCAGCTTTACCTACGACTTCAACTGAAGACAATAAGTTGTATTGAGGTCGCACCAAAGTTGCACAGGAAGCTTCTAAGTCGGCACATCTTGTCATGCAGTTTCACAAGTCACAGCAGTGAGAACCTGGGGCTTAGCCACACAAGTCTGACCAAAGTAGTACACAAACTAAAGTTTCTGTGACTTGAAGTTGCACTTATATAAAAGGTTAGCTTTGGAAAACATGGGGTACAACTCATCATGCAACCATGTCCAATGTTGCATGTCAAGTTGCACAAGGGTGGAACCCCCCTCCCCCCCTCAAATTACCTCACCAATACTGGACACAGAAGTATGGGGGCTGCTGACCTTTGTGGAAAATTCTCCTCACCTAGCTGCTACCATTAGAGAGACTTCTGAAGTCTGAGTCAAGCCAGTTCAACTCCTCATCTGCATGCTAGCTTAGTGGGCAGCCAAGTAACTAGCATTTCCTGAAGAACGTCAGCCAATACAATCCTCTGACTAAACGTTTCCTTCCCTCAGGACACAAGGAGCACGTGTTGTGTGGACGGGTTGAGGACAGAGTGGGGAGGAGAGGACATTACCGGGGTCAGCGAGCGGCACTTCCACAGCAGGCATGGTACGGTCCTGGTTCACACAGCTCACACTCACTTCCACCACGACAAACTCGCGCCAAATCCCTTCACAGATCACGCGTCCCAATGAAAAGTCCGACAAAAACCGCCCCCTTTCCTTTGAAGTTTCCCGCACCCCGCCCACCCCTATGTTGGAAACATCGCGAGAGCAGCCTCAACTGTGTGCAAACGGCGCGAGTTTTTTTTTTCCTTTCCTCGGTGGAGTCATGTGACAGTTTTTTTGGTGGGGAAGTGTGGCATAGCTGTGTATTGTGGGAGGGTGTGCTGACAGATAGGAGGTGAGGAGGCGCCTCAGGGAAAGATGGAGGAACCCTACAGTTCTCTTTATTCTTTTCTAGAACAGACAATTCTCTTCCATTGCTGTGCTGGCAGCTGGAGGGAAAAGTCTGAACATGTCCTGTATGGGGAGGGGCCCTCTGCTCATATTATACAACGTTATGTTAGTCACAGCAGGGAGGTGCGATGAGGTAAGTGGCTGGTATCAGAGCCAGATACACACAGGTTACATATTCATAAGTTATGTATTCCATTCTCATTACGTCTGTGATTGCAGTTCTACTCATTTAACAAAAATATTTACAAACTCTGTCCCTATAATCACTTGCCGACCAGCTGCCGGCGTACTGCGACAGGTTGGCTCGTTCCTGCGAATTGCCGTCATCGTACTGCGACAGGTTGGCTCGTTCCTGCGAAGTGCCATCATCGTACTGCGACAGGTTGGCTCATTCCTGCGAATTGCCGTCATCGTACTGCGACAGGTTGGCTCGTTCCTGCGAATTGCCGTCATCGTACTGCGACAGGTTGGCTCGTTCCCACGAATCGCCGTTATTGTTCTGCGGCAGGTGGGCTCGTTCCTGCGAATTGCTGTCATCGTACTGCGACAGGTTGGCTCGTTCCCACGAATCGCCGTTATTGTTCTGCGGCAGGTGGGCTCGTTTCCGCAAATCGGCATCATTGTACTGCGACAGGTGGGCTCGTTCTGCGAATCGGTGTCATTGTACTGCGACAGGTGGGCTCGTTCCCGCAAATCGGCGTCATTGTACTGTGACAGGTGGGCTCGTTCTGCGAATCGGCGTCATTGTACTGCGACAAATGGGCTCGTTCCCGCGAATCGCCGTCATTGTACTGCGACAGGTGGGCTCGTTCCCGCAAATCGCCGTCATTGTATTACAACAGGTCAGCTCGTTCCCACGAATCGTCGTCATTGTACTGCAACAGGTCAGCACGTTTCCTTGGCTCGCCGTCGTACTGCGACAGGTTGGCTCGTTCCCACGACTTGCTGTCGTGCTGCGGCAGGTCGGCTCGTTCCCGCAAATCGCCGTCATTGTACTGCGACAGGTGGGCTCGTTCCCGCAAATCGCCGTCATTGTATTACAACAGGTCAGCTCGTTCCCACGAATCGTCGTCATTGTACTGCAACAGGTCAGCACGTTTCCTTGGCTCGCCGTCGTACTGCGACAGATTGGCTCGTTCCCACGACTTGCTGTCATGCTGCGGCAGGTCGGCTCGTTCCCGCAAATCGCCATCATTGTACTGCGACAGGTTGGCTCGTTCCCGCAAATCGCCGTCATTGTATTACAACAGGTCAGCTCGTTCCCACGAATCGTCGTCATTGTACTGCAACAGGTCAGCACGTTTCCTTGGCTCGCCGTCGTACTGCGACAGGTTGGCTCGTTCCCACGACTTGCTGTCATGCTGCGGCAGGTCGGCTCGTTCCCGCAAATCGCCATCATTGTACTGCGACAGGTTGGCTCAAAGAAGAACCGCCCTCCGTTGCTGAAAATACCCAATTTAGCGTCAAAGTACAACTATGATGGCGGTAAGTGGTTAAAAAAGTAAATTTTCAGCAGCAACAGATTCTTAATAACTTTTGCACAAACCAATCAAGATACGATTATTGAGATTTTTTGAGATTATGTAGAAGAATACATATTGGCCTAGATTTTTTTGTATTTATTATAGCAGAAAGTAAAAAAAAAAAAAAAAATTTTTATTCAAAATTGTGAGCCTTTTTTTTGTTTATAGCACAAAAAATTAAAACCGCAGAGGTGATCAAATACCACCAAAAGACAGCTCTATTTGTGGGGAAAAAAGGACATCCATTTTATTTGGGTACAGCATCGCATGACCGCGCAATTGTCAATTAAAATAACACAGTGCCGTATCGCAAAAACAATGGCCTGGTCATTGAGGGGCTTAAACCTTCCGGTGCAGAAGTGGTAAAACAAATCCTCCTATATACAATTTTATCTGTAGTCATCTCTTCTCTACATGTGTTTTAAAGTCCAGAATTTATACAGCTTGCCTCAGCTGCCAGAAAAAATGGGGTGGAGAGCTGAACTTGCACTCTTCAGAGCTCAGTGAGGAAAGCTCTGAGAGCTGATTGGATGGAAGGGACACACTCCCTTAACACAGCAACAGAGCTGAGGCTGTCAATCCGCTGGATATCTCTCCCCTGTCACATTTTTCTCTTCTGTAAGAAAAACTTGTCAGAAGTGATTCATGCTGATAGAGGAACTAAGCAACAGTTAGAAATTATACTTGGTGCTCTTAATTGAGACAAGTACACACTATAGAGGGATATGCTTTGTCCATATTTCATGTTGGAGATTTCCAACCCCCTTTTAGCGGAACTAAACCCATCAATTTAACCTTATTAAAAAAGAGTTACATTCCCGGAATGTATTGGGAATGTAACTGTCACATTGGTTGTGCTCTCAACCAAAATGTCAAACCATCCAATGGCTGATGTCATAACTGATCACATATGCAGCACCATGGCAACTGAAGATCAAACAGAGGCCAAGATGGCAGCTTCCTTGGCTAAAAAGAATAGGGGGGAGTTAGTTCTGGTTTAAGCCCTGTAAGTTGTGAGGTGGAGCCTCCATGGATTGGACTTGTTTTTTCAGCACATTCCACAGATGCTCAATTGGATTGAGATCTGGAGAGTTTGGAGGCCAAGTCAACACCTCTAACGCATTGTGTTCATCAAATCATTATTGAACAATTTTTTTGCAGTGTGGCAGGGTTCATTATCCTGCTAAGAGGCCATGGCCATCAGGGAATATAATTTCCATGAAGGGGTACAGGTGGTCAGCAACAATGTTTAGGTAGGTGGTGCGTGTCAAAGAAACATCCGCATGAATGGCAGGACCTAGGGTCTCCTAGCAGAACATTGCCCATTTGCTTGACTCCCCCCCCCCCCCCATACTGCATCCTGGTGCCATCTTTTCCCCTGATAAAGAATGCACACACACACCCGGCCATCCACACGTAAAAGAAAACATGATTTATCAGACCAGGCTATCTTCCATTTTTCTGTGGTTTGGTTCTGATCCTCTTGTGCCCATTGTAGGCACTTTTGTTTGTAAACACAGGTCAGCTAGGGCACCCTGAAAGGTAGGTTTTGCAGCTACATACATAACAAACTACGATGCCCCCTTTTTCTGCTTTCAACACATCACCTTCAGGGACAACATGTTCAATTGCTGCCTTATATATCCCACATGTAAGTGTTGTTGCTTAATTCTTCATAATCAACACACGTGAATGAGCCCTAGAGTTACTACAACATCAGACACCTGCAATGAGTTTCTGTGGTAACCCTTTGAGATTGGCATAACTTAGTCACCAGTCATTAATGTGGTTAATAAAATAAAAAAAGAGCAGTTTCTCTTTGAAATGTGAAAAGTGTGATCTCCGTAGTATCGGTAAAATAGCAGAGGGATTTATATATCTTTTTCACTGAAATGGTTAGTAAAGTATGTATGGGGGCCAGAAAATGACTGGGAGAACTGATATTGCATTTGTGATTTTTATGCAAACCATTTTTTTTTTTAATGGGCTGCCGTACCTGTGGGAAATGTAGGGGAAAGGTCCATGCACCCTTTCCAAAATTGCAGCTGCACGGAAACTGCATGGTACTATTAAGAATTAATGGCACTCCCATGCATCTGCTAAACAGCAACCAGCCAAACAAAAATACTCCAGGCTGGGGGTATGTAATAAAGTGAAAAAAAAAACTGATGCAAAGTCTAAAGGAAGTAGCTGTACATCTACAAAAATAGAAATGTAGATTCTGGTAACTGTACACATTTTCTACAGTCATCATCAGCGCAATAACTTGTCAAGAGTTATGGCTTCCTGCAGGTGTTTCCCTCCCTCTTCTTTGTTTTTTGGGTTGGCTATATGTCTTTTTTCACGTATTTTTGAATAATAGAGCCACTTTGCAATATGATCTCCACTCATCTGTTTACTATTACCAGACAGTTTTCATACCAGTTTTTCCCTGAGCATTGTATATTATTGCTGCTAGACTTACATCTGTAATAAAGCATTGGATAATTTCAGGATTTTCCCTCTCTTACATACATGTATGTTTCCATTTATGTTACCCATGCTGATCCCATTGCTATCCCATCTAACCCATGCATAGAAGTTTAGGAAGCTCTTTACTCTTTCCGGTTCTCTTGTCACTGTTCTCTAGCCACCCCTAGAAAGCTTCTGTTTAACAACACACAATATTCTAAAGCCCAGTACACACGGACCGAGTGTCAGGAAACATTGGCCAGTAAAAAAAATGTCCAACATTCGGCCCGTGTGTATGCCACCCTGTCCAGCAGCCGACCAACCCCCAATCAGCACTCTCAGCCAATGGCATAGAGCGCTGATCAGAGTGTTCTGGGGGGGCATCCTCCTGTCAGAATACAATGGCTTAGCAGGGGAGATCACGCTACTAACTTTGCATTCATAGTGTGTACCAGGCTTAATACTGCGATTGCTTAGTTGAAAAAAAAAATCTTACTATTGTAAAGTACAGAAGACTGTCTAAGACTGTCTAAGACGCCTTTCATTACAATTTATAAGATGCAATCAATGTGCCAGTCCTTACCTTACCCTGTATCCACTTATTCTATACTGTACCTTTATACTAGTGGTTCTCAATCACTGGGCCATGGTCTGGCTGTGGGTCGCTGCTTCCCTCCTGCCTGAACATCAAATTTAGCATCTGATGTGACCCTGTCTGCCCTCTAGCCAAATTACTTCTGGGAATCTCTGCCATTCCTGCAATTATCTAACCTGAGACTATATTCTGTGGGCTGTTGTGGATGGCACCTGTGTCATTTGGCTCCACTCCCAGCACCATCCACACCCCCTGGTACCTCCACCAGCAACAGCAAATGGTCTGCTCTACGTCCCTTACAATCAAGGTAAGCTGTAAGCAATTGGGGAGGCTTGTGCAAAGGTTGGAAGGGTGAGCAAAGTTAGGCCTGTTTACCCTATACAAAAAAATGGGGAAAGAACCCCCAGAGAAAGCAGGTACTATATGCAGCCCATATAGTATGACAGGTACAAAATGACTTTATTAAAGATACCAAACAATTAGCAAATAACAATAGATGGAAATAACCACCCTCAAATAATTCCTCCACCCCACGCTCAATTTAAAGTGGATGTAAACCCTCACATGGGCAGCACAGTGATGTAGTGGTTAGCACTTTCACCTAGCAGCAATACGGTCACTGGTTCAAATCCCGACCACAACACCATCTGCCTGGAGTTTGCACGTTCTCCCTGTGCCTGCATGGGTTTCCTCCGGGTACTCTGGTTTCCTCCCACACTCCAAAGACATGCTGGTAGGTTAATCAGATCCTGTCTATAAATTAACCCTAGTATGTGTATGTGTTTGTAAGCGCAATGGGACCGTGCTTAATCAAGATACCTCTCAACTCAACATATACCCAGTGAAGTGAACAGCCTCAGATGATACACATAGATGAAACAATCTCCCTACATAATGTTTACATGTATATCTGCTGTCTTCAGCTTTATATTCTGTTTAGAAAGTGCACATCGTGTTAGATTTTCCCTTCATTTTTAACACTGCAATGAAGCCTGGACATACAGCCAAGACAGCTGATTGAAGGAAAGGCACACCCCCCTCTCCTCTTAGGTAGAGACTTTCATCTCTGTTCCTTGAGTTGTTCAGAGCTCTGCTAATCTATTTATAGCATCCTCCCAACACAAAACTCGTCTGCTTTTATCATATGTGATGGAGAACTTATAACAGAAGAACGGAGCAGGAGACAGTTATGGACATAGTGCTTTAAAGAGAGATAAGAAAATACTGCAGATATATGTGCCCAGCTTGAGGGAGGAGTCTAGGATAGCGCGGTCTGTTGGTCGGAGCAGCTAGATGGAGCCCTCTCTCCCCAGCCTAGCTTAGCTCCGGGAAATGTTTCTCCGAGGGATCTCTCCCTCTTCCTCGCGCTTCGGACCCCCCCTCTGCTCTGTATTAAACCTCCATCCTCCCCCTCCCCCCGGCGGAACACGAGGTCTGTGACCCGGACAACTGAGCGCTTCATTGGTCCGTGGACAAACGGAGACAGAAGGAAAAACATCAGATTACATGGAGTACCAGATACAGCGCAGGCGGAAAACCTCTCAGAAATAATAACGAAAATCTGTAATCCAATATTAGAGAGAGAAATAACCTCCCCACTGGGAGGATCTGAGAACTGTAGTGGGGACTTTTAATGGCAACTATAATCACAGGTAGTGTTACTCACAGTGTCACCGACTTTGTGGTGTCTAGTGACACCTATGCCGAAATCAGGAGATGGGGGTCTCCTCCAGCCCCTCCCACTTCACATTCCTTACCAGTCAGCTGAGCTCTAGTCTTTGGCCCCCCAGCCATGCAGTGAACTAAATAGGCGGCTGCGAAGAGGCTGAGGGGGTGGCCGTGGGCTCCAGGAACAGCCCAGCTGGGCAGCCACAGGCTTCAGGGACAGCCCTGCTGGGAGGCCACAAAATGGCTGGTAGAACGGTGTGGGCTTCAGGAACAGCCAAGGATTCGGGGACCCCTGGCAAATCATCATTCGACCACCAGGTTGAGAACCACTGCACTAGGGGAAAAGAGACCGAGGAAAATGCCTGCAGTGGACTGATTATCTCAGCCTAGGCCAGTGTTTCTCAATTCCAGTCCTCAGGCCCCCCCAACAGGTCAGGTTTTCAGGATTTCCCTCAGATGAAAAGGCTGTGGTGATTACTAAGGCAGTGAAACTGATCAAATCACCTGTGCAAAATAATGGAAATCCTGAAAACCTGACCTGTTGGGGGGGCCTGAGGACTGGAATTGAGAAACACTGGCCTAGGCAAAGTCACTTGAGTAAATCAAAAGGTAATCCTTGAAATGAAAAAAAAGAAACATCATTGAGTAACAACTTGTTGACAAGACGGCAAAGAAATCATGGAGAATGAATTATGACTACTTCCTCTTAAATTGGCAAGTTTAGTCAATAAAATTGGCCACCCACATCTTAACGGTGGCCAGATGTCTGATAGCCCTCCAATGGAAGAGACAAAAGCCACCGACGCCAACTGACCTTTATGCTAGGATTAAGGATGTGGAGATCATGGAGTTCCTGACAGCCCAACTGACTGACAGGGTTGATTGCCACCAAGCAATATGGGAACCCTGGCATCTCAGGGAAGACCCTCCATAAGGCTCTCAAGCCTTTCTTTCATCCGGGATGTCGGCACTCTCTAGACCCAGGAATGACGAGCCGTGTCTGTCTACTCCTTCTACATCTCCTCTCTTAGTTACCTGGCAGGGGAGACACCATGATCATGAAGGTGGTTCTCCCAGGGCGAGGCACGGCTATTGCACACTCTAGGCCGTGCTGATCGTGGTTGTCTTCCCTGCCGCTTCTCGGCCTTTTGGCTGGGACTGGGTGTGGTATCTGTCCTTATCAGTTGTCAGCGGAGCGCTGAAGCACCTCCTACATGGGGAGGGTGGATGCAATCCAATGATGTCATTGCACCTGGAAGGATGGTTTCAGCAGGGACTACGCTGTGCTGCCCGATAGAATACTGGGGGCCGGCCCATGGTTGAGTCTGAGCCATCTGGAAGGGTGCTCCTGGTGAGGGTGGGTGCTGCGCTCGGTCTTGGTCTTTTTGCCGAGTTCTAGTCTGGCCTTCTGGCTGGCTGGTGTAAGTGCTATCTCTGTCAGCGATCCGGTTGGAGGAGCTGGTAATGCCCTGTGGTAGGACGGGGCAGAACCATGCAAATCCGCTGGGTTGGCTGGCAGGGGTGGAGGGCTGCACTGGCCGGTCGGGGGGTCGGATATGGAACGAAAAGCCTATGGTGCATGTGCCCCTGGAGTGGCAGTCCAGGGGTATCTGAAGATCACTGTGTGTGAGGGACACATTGATTGAAGGATACCACGGTCACTGCACCAGATACACGCTTTTTTTTAGCACCTGCCTCCTGGGCCGGGCCTTTTGGCTAGGACCGGAGGAATTTTTTATTCCTGGCCGGAGGGCCTGGTCATTGTTTCACCACAATGGCCACTTCTTTCACTCTCCTCTTCACTATCCCTTCCCCCACTTTATTTTATTTAAGCCTGTGTTTGTCACTTTTTTGTCTTTTTTTTGTTGTGCACGTTTTGTCACTGTGTGATTAGTAGGGTGCGGGTCCTCGGGCCAGCCCTGAACGTCTTGGGAGTGGGTGGACATGGCCTTCTGGCTTAGTTCGCCTGCTCTCATGGGGTCTCCCTTCGGGGGAGCCCCACCTAGTACTGGGAGGGTTCTGTTTCGGCAGTCCCTCCGAGGAAGTTGGGTCCGTGTCGGCTTCGGTTGCTCGGACCACAGTACCTCAGTCCCCGTCTGGAGCCTAACGCCCCGGGGGATCAGGGTTTGGGTCCCTCTTCACAGGAGGACCACTTGACGTTGCACCCGTCTGCACGTTTTTGTGAACACTCTTTATGTGTGTGCACATTTTTTCTGCACCGGGTGGAGTTTTTTGGGTGTGTTCACACGCCATAGGCTTAAAGAAAAAAAAAATCCTCTCTTAGTTGCTTCTTTCTTACTTCATATGAGCTCAATAGGCACTCGCCATACTTCCTTGGGTTCAGAATCACTGGCTAAGCTACTTCAAGAACTCATTGTATTGATTCCACGCACCTGGTTTGCCTGACTCCTCAGTACTATAAGCAATATCCAGTTACAGAACTGTATAACCATTTTATTGGTTTTACTCAAGACCCACATGTATTGCTATGTGTACATTCTATGTCGGTTCGCTATTGGAAGTTTGCATGATTTCCAGTGATCGTTACCCTTTTCTATTTTTGTATTGTAAAATCTAAAACTTCAATAAAAATTGTCAGTTATAACAAGAAAAAAATTAATAATGGATCAATTGAGGTGGAACATAAGGAACTGAGTAATTATTGTGTTTGGGCTGCAATTATCATTAAAGAAAAGTGAAAAATATCATACCAATTTTTGTATTAAAATCTAAAAAAAGGGAGTATTTCAGAATAAATAACCAAGGAACTGCACACCATGAGATACTGTAGATCAGAAGATTGGAGGCTTTTTAAGTCAGGGCAGAAAGGATCTCTAGAGCGGCATCACAGACTTTCTGTATCAAAATGTGCTTATTATAACTTCTTCAAACCCATTGTGACTGTAAATCTAAGATGGGATCCCTAAATCCAGCAGGGGTAGGGAGGCAAATTCTACAAAAAATATCCATACGTAAGGGCCTGTCCTATGCCGTGTTTTGTCTTTGTTGTGTTGATGTAGCCTTGCAAATATTCAGTGCATTCTATTTTTCATAGGAATCATTGGGAGAAGTGTCCAGTACAGTCAGATGCATTAGAAACATATTGCAGACACAGCAGTGTGAATGTACCCTAATATCCAAATGAGCATGTAAGTATATGTTATATTTTCATAACAAAATGCAAGCCTGTGTTGCCATTGGACTGTGAAAAACTGTGAATTTGTTTGCTTTATTTTATAATGATACAGTTTTTTTTTTTTTTTATTCCCTAGGCCTCATGCACACTGGACGTTAAAAAAAAAAAAACATTCTAAAAATGGCAGTAGCTTTGCAGTGATATTTTCAGTTTTTGCAATATCGGTTTTTAGCGTTTTTCTGCGTTAGCGTTTTTTTTTCTACGGATCGAAGACGTTCCAAAAACGCTGGTCAGCTGTGTTTATGAGCGTTTATCAATGTTTATCAGCGTTAGAGCATTTTTACAGCTGAAAAACATCTCTCAGAACCAACTAGTTTATTTATTTTTTTACTGCTTAAAAACGCCACTGCTGATAACAGCCTATGTGTGCATGGACACATAGGATAACATGATGGAGAGTTTAATGACTGTAGAAAAAAATGTCTACAGCCAAAAACAGCTGCTGTAAAAACTTCAAACGTCCAGTGTTATGCTGGCCATACACTCCACGAAAAATAGTCCGAACGAACTTTCGAAAAACGAACGTTCGGTCGTGAGCGCAAACGATTGCCATCATGTAATGACCGATAAATCGTTCAGTGGACATAAATAAAAAAAATTTGGTTCATTTTTTTTTACATATACCTAGTGCAGAAAAGTCGGACGGGAAACACATTAACCTTCCGATTTATCGTTCGTTCAGCAGAAAATTTCCAAATGTGTCCTTCGTTTTTTCGGCTCAAAAACGTCCCAACGATTATCGATTTTGTGCCCATGAACTGGCCGAAAAACGAAAGAACTGTCTGAACGACCGAATTTCGGCCGAATTTTTGTATAGTGTATGGCCAGCATTAGTCCAGGCCTTATAGTTAGTTTAACCATCTTTAAAGTGAAACTTTACCAATAACAACTTTATAAAAAACAATGTTCTGTAGCAGTGGTCCCCAACCTTTTTGGCACCAGGGACTGCTTTCATGGCAAACAATTTTTGCAGGGACCGGGGGGCTTCATGCAGTCGGTCCCCAGTCTCCCTTTATGTCACAACCCCCTTTACAGCGCAGTCCCTCCGATAATACCTTTTATATCAGTTTCCACAGTCCCTCTTTACATCTCAGTTCCCCCTTTAAAGCAGTCCCACAGTGTTCTCAGTTCCCCATCACATCCCAACCCCCCTTTTTTATTACAGTGCCCCTTTGCAGTGGTCTCCTTTATATCACAATATCCATTTACATTACACTGTAATGTAAAGTGGCCTGCGCTGTAAAGGGGCATTGTGATATAAACCGGACTGCAATAAAAAGCTTTACAGTGCAGCCCCCTTTATATTACAGTGACCCAAGTAATCACAGCTCTCCATCACAGTGCTCCTTCCAGTCAGGAAAAAAAAAAAGTCTGACAGCTCTTGTTGGAGCCGCTTTACCAACGATCCAATGTTAGGACAGCGATCTCCCCTGCTGTTATTTTGTGTTCTGATAAGGGGATGGCCCCCCCACCAGAACACTCAAGTCAGCACTCTCATGTCCGATAGCCTGCATTACACACAGGCTGAACGTCTGCCGGTTTTTATTGAACAGGCCGATGTCGCCCAACATTCGGCCCATGTGTACTAGGTTTTTACCTTCAACAGGGCAGAGGCATTTATCAGCCAGCGTGTCTTCTCCCAGGTTTCCCACCACACTGGTGATGTCATCCTATCAGCAAGGCAGGGCATTGGAGAGGAGCTGCAGATCTGGATGGAGGCCAGGAGCTGCCCAACTTATTTAGCAAGAGGGTGATTACTCGATTGTTAATATGAAAAGACTCCCACACTCTGTGCAGAACTCCAGCTCTTCTCACCCCCTGCAATGCTGATAGGATGACATCGGGAGGGAGACCCAGGAGAGGGCACACGGGCTGCTAAGTGGCGCAGCTGCGGTCCGCACTGCCATGGAGATCAATTGAGCATGTGCAGAGCAGGGTGAGACACACAGAGGGTTTTCCTCGATTTTAAACAGTATAAACACTCATTATTTATTTATTTTTTACAAATATAAGTTTTATTACATTTTCCAACAAAGAAATACAGAAAAGGGTACTGAACAACTGTGGTCAAAATAAACAGTAATACAAACATGCGGGCTGTCCTACGCAAGCCCCATTTCTATCTGCAACATGAAATACTTATACTGTCACAACAAACTGGTAAAACATTATATAGTGCTCATACAATTCGACAATAAACAGTCCTGGTCTTGTATGCTAGCACCTATGACATTGTCTTAATCACCCAATTACATGTTTAGTTGGAACGTCCTTGTCTCGATCCCATACACCACATCCAAATATCTGGATAGAGAACCAACAGTTGAGAAAACAGAAAATAAAGAAAGCAGAGAGAAAGGGGAGGAGGGGGGGAGGCATTGTTCAGCATGGCAGTGATGTATATATCGACACTGTCACTTTTTAGTTGGCCAGTATCCGGAAAACAATTAGGAATTTAATAAGGATTGCCCTTCATCAGAGTAGATATATAAATTCCACAGCCTCCAGACTTTAGAGTGTTTTTCTTGTTTATTTTGTGATGTAAGGACTAGATCTTCTAGTTTCTTGATTTCCTCTAATTTACGCAGCCACAGTCCAACGGACGGGGGTGTGTTTTGTTTCCAGGTAGCTGGAATACAAGATTTTGTGGCATTGAGCAAGTGTTGCACAATGGATTTCTTATATTGTGCCGGGACTGTGGTGGCATGCAGCAGGATGAATGCTGGATCTTTTTGAATTGTGTGATCTAAAAACTTTTGTGCAATTGTCTCTATTGTTGTCCAAAAGTGCAGCAAAAGCGGGTATGTTCAAAAGATATGTAGAAGTGTTCCTTTTTCTGTTTGACACCGCCAGCATTTATCTGATGAGGTAGGGAAACATTTGTGTAGTAACTGAGGTGTATAGTACCACCTTGTCCGAATCTTATAGTTTAGTTTTTTGTAATCTAGTGCAAATGGACGATTTTAGAGAGAATCTGAGGATATTTTGTGTTTGCACGTCAGTGAAAGTCTGTTTTAGAACTTCTCCCCATTTTCCTAAAAACACCAGATCTGGCTGCATGGATGGGGTGTTAAGTAGGGTATACGTTTTGGTCAGTACTTGGGGCAGAACTCCGTTGTCTCTACAATAGTCCTCAAATGTTGTCAAATCACACTTAAATTGTACTGGGTCTGGTATTGAGTGGATGAAGTGGTGTGATTGTATAGCTTTCCAGAACAAAAGTTGGAAGCTACCAGTATCAATCGTTAGTGATTGGATCGATGGCCATCGATCTCCCTCTACATAGTGTAAAGCACAGTCTTTGCCTGTTGTCAAGAGCATCTCATACTCTGATCGGTTCAATTCAGGCGTAAATGCCAGGTTGCCCAGAATTGGGATTAGTGGGTAATTTCTCGATATCAGTGCAGTTGCGTTCACCATTACATACACTTATTTTTAATGTTTTACATAGCTATACCTGCAAAAGGGGCAGCCTGAAGCGACTAAAGTTCCACTTTAATAACTACAAAACTCATCCGATTTGACATGAGTTGTTTGATCAGCATTTCTTCACTAGATGGCACTATAATACAGTACTGTGCCTAGCTCTGTACCAATATGTTCTGTAAAGCTTGTTAACAGTTTCAGCTCAGCAGATATTTGTATTTTTCTAGATTTTACATTGCCTTTGTGCAGTTTAACAATTTATTGACTATTATTTTTTTATTAAGATTTGCAGAAAACATACATAGTCACATAGTTGAGTTGTATAGTGAGATATAACTAAGGATATTCACTATTCTCGTAAATATAACAAAACATGTGAACCGCCATCGACAAATATAACAGTGTTAATCGTTAAACATGTTATACGTAGGATGAGATTGCTGTCTATCAACCCCAGACTACCAGATAACCCCAGTATGGGATCAATGTGCGTCCAGGGGAGTGAGACAGCACCTTCACTCTAATACACTATAGTGGGGGGGAGGTAGGCAGGAAGGGAGAGAACACAAGGGTAGAATATATGAGTTACATCAAACATTCACAAAGGTGTTATACCGATTATTCCAGGGAAGCCAACGATCAAAAGTTTTTGAACGTGCGATTGGCTCAGTCGCCATTAAGGATTTGTAAGAGTAATGTGTCTGTACTAAGTCGGTCACATCACCAATAGTCGGGATTTTTTCGGTCTTCCAAAGTCTGGCGATCAGTAGTCTAGTTGCTAGCAGTACATGGGTAGTAGTCGTGCTAAAGTTCGAAGGGAATCGATTCTATACCAATGTGTAGAATGGCCAATTGTGGTGTGATTTTGCACTGTGATTGTGTGATGTTAGATTTCAGGTCAGTTACATCCGACCAGCGCTTATTCCAGGTGTGGCCAGGCCCAAAATATGTGGTGTAATGTACCATTTTGCCCACAAAGTCTCCAACAAAAGGGGGGTAGGGATGAATTGAAATGTAGCTAGTTTCTGAGGTGTCAAATACTACCTCAGGGTTCATTTTTGTGTCAATTCCCAGAATGACGCACACTTTGTGGACTTATAGATAGAATTAAAGGCACTTTGCCATTGCTGGTCAGTAAATTGCTGTTGTAAATCCTCCTCCCATCTCCTGAAGGGTAGAGACTTGGTAAATACCCTTTTTTCATGTAGGATTGCATATATTAGGGAAATGCCCTTGCATTTTCGACTATTGGAAAAATAGTAGTTCCAAAGGGAGAGAGGTAGGTAGATAGATAGATATCAGTTTACAGTACTCACTCAGAGGCAGGAGGGACTGACTGGATATCCATCTTTCCTTTCTGTTTGGCTTTAATCTTCCCGCCCACATCCCTTAGGCAGCAGAACAGTGTCTGTCGTGGAGAGTGGGGGGGGCAGATACAGGAGGAGAGGAGTAGAAGCAGCTCTTCTCCTCTAAATGCTCATGTGGGCAGCAGGGGGAGGGGAAAACATTTCAGAGCTGGCTGTGATCCGCCCAGCTCATCTCTCTCTGGGGTATACCCCTGGGGAGAAGTGATATGCGGCCCGCCGAGGGCTGTTCGGGCCTGACTTCGTCTGTGTGTCTTTCCGAACCAAAGGTATTTTTCACCATAATAAAAGAAGCCCAGCATTAGCTCTGCAGAACACAGATGCTGTTCAACTCATGGTGTATCCAAGACTCCAATTTGCATGTCTGTGCAGCTGCATGGGGGCGGGATTAACGAGGCACGCGTAACAATCGGCTTCATCAGAACAATATAAGACGCACGGCCTGGCAGAACACAGATGCTGTGCAACTCATGGTGACTCCAAGACACCCTAATTTGCATGTCTGTGTAGCTGCATGGGGGCGGGATTAAGCAGGCACGTGTAACAATCGGCTTCATCAGAACAATATAAGACGCACGGCCCGGCAGAACACAGATGCTAGGCCAACAACATTAACGCCATCTACGTGCCTTTACAAATCAAAGGAACTCAAGCTATTTTTCACCAAGGAAACACGATTGTTCCTCTCCACAAAAATCTTTAGGTAAATTCAAAAGATTTATGCATTCTAAAGAGAAACCAGAGTATAACCCAACAGAACACAGATTTTGTTCAACTCATGGAGACTCCAAGACAACCTAATTTGCATGTCTGTGCAGCTGCATGGGGGCAGGAATCAGAAGGCACGCGTAACAATCGGGTTCATCAGAACAATATAAGGCACATGGCCATGGAACTGGTGGCAAATATATGCACAGGTGGATCAAAACCATCAAGTCGTTTTCTAGGCCGTGTTTCCCACCACCAACAACAACATTAACGCCATCTGCTTGGCTTTACAAATAAAAGGAACTCAAGCTACTTTTCACCAAGGAGGCCCAGCATTAGCCAGGCATCAAAAAATTCCCCAAAACTTATTGTTGTTCCTCTCCACAGTAATCTTTAGTAAAAATCAAAATATTTACGCATGCTCAAGAGAAACCATAGTATAACCCAACAGAACACAGATTTTGTTCAACTCATGGAGACTCCAAGACAACCTAATTTGCATGTCTGTGCAGCTGCATGGGGGCGGGAATCAAAAGGCACGCGTAACAATCGGCTTCATCAGAACAATATAAGGCACATGGCCATGGAACTGGTGGCAAATATATGCACAGGTGGATCAAGACCATCACATCATTTTCTAGGCCGCGTTTACCACCAACAACATTAACGCCGTCTGCGTGCCTTTACTAATAAAAGGAACTCAAGCTACTTTTCACCAAGGAGGCCCAGCATTAGCCAGGCATCAAAAAAATTCCCCAAAACTCATTGTTGTTCCTCTCCACAGAAATCCTTAGTAAAAAGCAAAAGATTTACTCATGTTCAAGAGAAACCATAGTATAACCCAACAGAACACAGATTCTGTTCAACTCATGGAGACTCCAAGACAACCTAATTTGCATGTCTGTGCAGCTGCATGGGGGCGGGAATCAGAAGGCACGCGTAACAATCGGCTTCATCAGAACAATATAAGGCACATGGCCATGGAACTGGTGGCAAATATATGCACAAGTGGATCAAGACCATCACATCGTTTCCTAGGCCGCGTTTACCATATACAACAATAACATTAACGCCGTCTACGTGCCTTTACAAATCAAAAGAACTCAATCTATTTTTCGCCAAGGAAGCGCGGTTGCTCCTCTCCACAAAAATCTTTAATGAAACCCAAAAGATTTATTCATTCTAAAGAGAAACCAGAGTATAACCCAACAGAACAAAGATGCTGTTCAACTCATGGAGACTCCAAGACAACCTAATTTGCATGTCTGTGCAGCTGCATGGGGGCGGGAATCAGAAGGCACGCGTAACAATCGGCTTCATCAGAACAATATAAGGCACATGGCCATGGAACTGGTGGCAAATATATGCACAGGTGGAACAAAACCATCAAGTCGTTTTCTAGGCCGTGTTTACCACCAACAACAACATTAACACCATCTGCGTGCCTTTACAAATAAAAGGAACTCAAGCTACTTTTCACCAAGGAGACCCAGCATTAGCCAGGCATCAAAAAATTCCCCAAAACTCATTGCTGTTCCCCTCCACAGAAATCTTTAGTAAAAAGCAAAAGATTTATTCATTCTAAAGAGAAACCAGAGTATAACCCAACAGAACAAAGATGCTGTTCAACTCATGGAGACTCCAAGACAACCTAATTTGCATGTCTGTGCAGCTGCATGGGGGCGGGAATCAGAAGGCACGCGTAACAATCGGCTTCATCAGAACAATATAAGGCACATGGCCATGGAACTGGTGGCAAATATATTCACAGGTGGATCAAAAACCATCAAGTCGTTTTCTAGGCCGTGTTTACCACCAACAACAACATTAACGCCATCTGCATGCCTTTACAAATAAAAGGAACTCAAGCTACTTTTCACCAAGGAGGCCCAGCATTAGCCAGGCATCAAAAAATTCCCCAAAACTCATTGTTGTTCCTCTCCACAGAAATCTTTAGTAAAAAGCAAAAGATTTACGCATGCTCAAGAGAAACCATAGTATAACCCAACAGAACACAGATTCTGTTCAACTCATGGAGACTCCAAGACAACCTAATTTGCATGTCTGTGCAGCTGCATGGGGGCGGGAATCAGAAGGCACGCGTAACAATCGGCTTCATCAGAACAATATAAGGCACATGGCCATGGAACTGGTGGCAAATATATGCACAGGTGGAAGAAAACCATCAAGTCGTTTTCTAGGCCGTGTTTACCACCAACAACAACATTAACACCATCTGCGTGCCTTTACAAATAAAAGGAACTCAAGCTACTTTTCACCAAGGAGACCCAGCATTAGCCAGGCATCAAAAAATTCCCCAAAACTCATTGTTGTTCCCCTCCACAGAAATCTTTAGTAAAAAGCAAAAGATTTACTCATGCTCAAGGGAAACCATAGTATCACCCAACAGAACACAGATTCTGTTCAACTCATGGAGACTCCAAGACAACCTAATTTGCATGTCTGTGCAGCTGCATGGGGGCAGGAATCAGAAGGCACGCGTAACAATCGGCTTCATCAGAACAATATAAGGCACATGGCCATGGAACTGGTGGCAAATATATGCACAGGTGGATCAAGACCATCACATCGTTTTCTAGGCCGCGTTTACCACCTACAACAATAACATTAACGCCGTCTACGTGCCTTTACAAATCAAAAGAACTCAATCTATTTTTCACCAAGGAAGCGCAGTTGCTCCTCTCCACAAAAATCTTTAATGAAACCCAAAAGATTTATTCATTCTAAAGAGAAACCAGAGTATAACCCAACAGAACAAAGATGCTGTTCAACTCATGGAGACTCCAAGACAACCTAATTTGCATGTCTGTGCAGCTGCATGGGGGCGGGAATCAGAAGGCACGCGTAACAATCGGCTTCATCAGAACAATATAAGGCACATGGCCATGGAACTGGTGGCAAATATATTCACAGGTGGATCAAAAACCATCAAGTCGTTTTCTAGGCCGTGTTTACCACCAACAACAACATTAACGCCATCTGCATGCCTTTACAAATAAAAGGAACTCAAGCTACTTTTCACCAAGGAGGCCCAGCATTAGCCAGGCATCAAAAAATTCCCCAAAACTCATTTTTGTTCCTCTCCACAGAAATCTTTAGTAAAAAGCAAAAGATTTACACATGCTCAAGAGAAACCATAGTATAACCCAACAGAACACAGATTCTGTTCAACTCATGGAGACTCCAAGACAACCTAATTTGCATGTCTGTGCAGCTGCATGGGGGCGGGAATCAGAAGGCACGCGTAACAATCGGCTTCATCAGAACAATATAAGGCACATGGCCATGGAACTGGTGGCAAATATATGCACAGGTGGATCAAGACCATCACATCGTTTTCTAGGCCGCGTTTACCACCTACAACAATAACATTAACGCCGTCTACGTGCCTTTACAAATCAAAAGAACTCAAGCTATTTTTCACCAAGGAAACACGATTGTTCCTCTCCACAAAAATCTTTAGGTAAATTCAAAAGATTTATGCATTCTAAAGAGAAACCAGAGTATAACCCAACAGAACACAGATTTTGTTCAACTCATGGAGACTCCAAGACAACCTAATTTGCATGTCTGTGCAGCTGCATGGGGGCAGGAATCAGAAGGCACGCGTAACAATCGGGTTCATCAGAACAATATAAGGCACATGGCCATGGAACTGGTGGCAAATATATGCACAGGTGGATCAAAACCATCAAGTCGTTTTCTAGGCCGTGTTTCCCACCACCAACAACAACATTAACGCCATCTGCTTGGCTTTACAAATAAAAGGAACTCAAGCTACTTTTCACCAAGGAGGCCCAGCATTAGCCAGGCATCAAAAAATTCCCCAAAACTTATTGTTGTTCCTCTCCACAGTAATCTTTAGTAAAAAGCAAAATATTTACGCATGCTCAAGAGAAACCATAGTATAACCCAACAGAACACAGATTTTGTTCAACTCATGGAGACTCCAAGACAACCTAATTTGCATGTCTGTGCAGCTGCATGGGGACGGGAATCAGAAGGCACGCGTAACAATCGGCTTCATCAGAACAATATAAGGCACATGGCCATGGAACTGGTGGCAAATATATGCACAGGTGGATCAAAACCATCAAGTCGTTTTCTAGGCCGTGTTTCCCACCACCAACAACAACATTAACGCCATCTGCTTGGCTTTACAAATAAAAGGAACTCAAGCTACTTTTCACCAAGGAGGCCCAGCATTAGCCAGGCATCAAAAAATTCCCCAAAACTTATTGTTGTTCCTCTCCACAGTAATCTTTAGTAAAAAGCAAAATATTTACGCATGCTCAAGAGAAACCATAGTATAACCCAACAGAACACAGATTTTGTTCAACTCATGGAGACTCCAAGACAACCTAATTTGCATGTCTGTGCAGCTGCATGGGGACGGGAATCAGAAGGCACGCGTAACAATCGGCTTCATCAGAACAATATAAGGCACATGGCCATGGAACTGGTGGCAAATATATGCACAGGTGGAAGAAAACCATCAAGTCGTTTTCTAGGCCGTGTTTACCACCAACAACAACATTAACACCATCTGCGTGCCTTTACAAATAAAAGGAACTCAAGCTACTTTTCACCAAGGAGACCCAGCATTAGCCAGGCATCAAAAAATTCCCCAAAACTCATTGTTGTTCCCCTCCACAGAAATCTTTAGTAAAAAGCAAAAGATTTACTCATGCTCAAGGGAAACCATAGTATCACCCAACAGAACACAGATTCTGTTCAACTCATGGAGACTCCAAGACAACCTAATTTGCATGTCTGTGCAGCTGCATGGGGGCGGGAATCAGAAGGCACGCGTAACAATCGGCTTCATCAGAACAATATAAGGCACATGGCCATGGAACTGGTGGCAAATATATGTACAGGTGGATCAAGACCATCACATCGTTTTCTAGGCCGCGTTTACCACCTACAACAATAACATTAACGCCGTCTACGTGCCTTTACAAATCAAAAGAACTCAATCTATTTTTCACCAAGGAAGCGCAGTTGCTCCTCTCCACAAAAATCTTTAATGAAACCCAAAAGATTTATTCATTCTAAAGAGAAACCAGAGTATAACCCAACAGAACAAAGATGCTGTTCAACTCATGGAGACTCCAAGACAACCTAATTTGCATGTCTGTGCAGCTGCATGGGGGCGGGAATCAGAAGGCACGCGTAACAATCGGCTTCATCAGAACAATATAAGGCACATGGCCATGGAACTGGTGGCAAATATATGCACAGGTGGATCAAAACCATCAAGTCGTTTTCTAGGCCGTGTTTACCACCAACAACAACATTAACGCCATCTGCGTGCCTTTACAAATAAAAGGAACTCAAGCTACTTTTCACCAAGGAGGCCCAGCATTAGCCAGCATCCATAAATTCCCCAAAACTCATTGTTGTTCCTCTCCACAGAAATCTTTAGTAAAAAGCAAAAGATTTACGCATGCTCAAGAGAAACCATAGTATAATCCAACAGAACACAGATTCTGTTCAACTCATGGAGACTCCAAGACAACCTAATTTGCATGTCTGTGCAGCTGCATGGGGGCGGGAATCAGAAGGCACGCGTAACAATCGGCTTCATCAGAACAATATAAGGCACATGGCCATGGAACTGGTGGCAAATATATGCACAGGTGGAACAAAACCATCAAGTCGTTTTCTAGGCCGTGTTTACCACCAACAACAACATTAACGCCATCTGCGTGCCTTTACAAATAAAAGGAACTCAAGCTACTTTTCACCAAGGAGGCCCAGCATTAGCCAGGCATCAAAAAATTCCCCAAAACTCATTGTTGTTCCCCTCCACAGAAATCTTTAGTAAAAAGCAAAAGATTTACTCATGCTCAAGGGAAACCATAGTATCACCCAACAGAACACAGATTCTGTTCAACTCATGGAGACTCCAAGACAACCTAATTTGCATGTCTGTGCAGCTGCATGGGGCGGGAATCAGAAGGCA